>NW_028274810.1:20382053-20705104 GCF_037043125.1 Eumetopias jubatus
GCTCAGGTCATGATCCTAGAGTCCCTGGATGAGTCCTGCATCAGGCTCCCTGCTCGGCAGGGAGTCTGCTTCTCCCTCTGACCCTCCCCCCTCTCATGTGCTCTCTCTCTCTCTCTCATTCTGTCTCAAATAAATAAATAAAATCTTTAAAAAATATTCTATATTTTGAATTATTTAGATTAAAATATGTACTTGTATGCATCTGTAAGACTACTGGCAGCAATTTTGCTAAGAGGGTAATTGAGAGGGTCATGAGCATTGGCAAGTTAAAGGACATGGGAATCTGGAATTTAGAATGGATGGAACTGAATCTCTGAGTAAATCAAAATCTAAATTCTAAAAGTGTTCTGAGAGTTTCACAATAACTTTTCTTTTGCAAAATCTCAAAAGTGGTGAGGATAGTTATTATTCATGTCTGTAGCAGTTTTGAAACATGGTCACAAAATCTTTGACACTTATTCCATCATGCTGTAGGGTCTATGCCACCTCTCCTTGAATCTGGGCAAACTAGTGACTGCTTCAACTAGTAGAATATGATGCAAATGATGGTATGTGACTCTAAAACTAGCTCATAAAAGGCCATACAGTGTCATCTTGTTATCTGAAACACTCTTTCTTAGAACCCTGGGTCATCATGAAAGAATCTTTATTAGCTTGAGGCAATACCATCAGAAAGCTCATGTTCACAAAAAGACCACATAGACATTCTGGTTGACAGTTCCAGCTAAACCAGAATTTTAGTCATCCCAGCCCTGGCACAAGATAATTGATTGAAAATGCACCTATATGATTCTAGTCCCCAGCTATTCAAGTTACCTCCAACCATTTTAATCTTCTCATCTGAGACCCTAGACATCATGGAACAGAGGCAAGCCATCCAAACTGTGTCCAATCTGAATTTCTGACTCACAAGGCTGTAAGTATAATAAAATGATTCATGTTTTATGCCACTAAACTTAAGGATGGTTTATTTTTCAGCAATAGATACCCAGCTAATCTTAGATCAGCAATGACCTTGAAAGAGTTTCATTCTTTGCTATATAAAATTAAAAAATAGCATTGAACAATTTTTGAATCAATCACTTTGCAAAAGTCAAGAGAAGCATAACAAAATATCTTTTGAAATTAGAGGATTCATGCTAATGCTATAGTATTTAGTAATAAATATATTGGACATGCATTTTTTTTTGCTTTATGTAAGCACACTTTACACTTTTAAAAATTTAGACTCTTAGGGGCGCCTGGGTGGCTCAGTCATCAAACGTCTGCCTTCAGCTCAGGTCATGACCTCAGGGTCATAGGATCGAGCCCCACATCGGGCTCCCTGCTCAGCGGGAAGACTGCTTCTCCTTCTCCCACTCCCCCTGCTTGTGTTCCCTCTCTTGCTGTATCTCTCTCTGTCAAATAAATAAATAAAATCTTAAAAAAAATTTAGACTCTTAGAAATATATGTACTTTTCTGATATGTGAGTAAGTTATACTCACAGATAATAGAATACAAATGTATCAGAATTTGTAACATAGATAATTATATATCATTCACAAAGTAAATTTCAGGGAAGGCTGGGTGGCTCAGTTGGTTGAGCATCTGACTCCCGGTTTTGGCTCAGGTCATGATCTCAGGTGGTGAGATCGAGCCCTGGTTTGGGCTCCATGCTCAGCAGAGAGTCTACTTGAGAGTCTCTCCTTTTCTGTCTCCCTCTGGCCCTATCCCACTCCACCCCCCCCACTCTTTCTCTCTGTCAAATAAATAAATAAATCTTAAAAAACAAACAAACAGGGTGCCTGGGTGGCTCAGTTGGCTAAACGTCTGCCTTTGGCTCAGGTCATGATCCGAGGGTCCTGGGATTGAGTCCTGCATCTGGCTCCCTGCTCAGTGGAGAATCTATTTCTCTGCCCCTCCCCTGGCTCATGCTCTCTTGCTCTCGCTCTCGCTTTTGCTCTTGCTCTCTCTCTCTCAAATAAATAAATAAAATCTTTAAAAAACAAACAAACGAAACAAAGCAAATTTCAAAAATAACACAAAATTAGGGTTAGAGATGGCAAGTTGGTGTTGGGAGATGTTCCCAAGAATGTATCTTTTTTTTTAAAGATTTTATTTATTTATTTGAGAGAGAGAGAATGAGAGATGGAGAGCACGAGAGGGAAGAGGGTCAGAGGGAGAAGCAGACTCCCCGCGGAACAGGGAGCCCGATGTGGGACTCGATCCAGGGACTCCAGGATCATGACCTGAGCCGAAGGCAGTCGCTTAACCAACTGAGCCACCCAGGCGCTCCCAAGAATGTATCTTAACTATTGGCATCGTTTGGTCTCTCACGTGCAATTTTTAATTTATAAAGTACTCCTTGCTCAAAGTCTTTTCCCCTTTATTTTTTTCTCATATCCAATTCACAATTTTTATGAGTACTCATAGGCACAATATTCTTTACACCCAGAATTCTTCTCTCAAATTATGCATATCTTTTTCTTTGACATGTTTTTTTAAGCTAATATCTGTGTCAAATATGATTTTTTAAAAACTAGATGTCTTCTAAATCTTTTGCAGTGGCTTATAACAAAGATGTAGTTAGAGAATTTCACAGTTTATATTAAATAAACGAGGTAGAAATCCTCATTCAGAAATAAAAAGTATTCAACTGAAATTATTCAGCTATTTTTGGAACAAGACAAATTTAGTAAGGGAATTCCCAAGTAACTTTTATACTTACAGAGTAAGAGGTGATTATTTTTTAAGAGACCCCAACTAAAACTAAGCAAACCACTTATAAAGGGTCAGGCTGCATAGTAAATTACAGGTTGAATATTAACGATGATACGCACAGGAATTCTTGCTGACCAGTAAGCATATGGGGTGTTACCTCTTAATATATAGCTTAGGCTATCATCATTAACTCTATTTCTAAGAATAATATACATTCTAAGAATGCCTATTTCAGGAGAAACACAGTTACGTCCTACCATGGAATTACTGGCCCTTTGGAGATTGAAAACACGTTAAACATGAGGTTAAACATGAGTTAAACCTCACCATATCTATGAATGGGTATGTTATATCAATTTTACAGATAACCAAGAATAATAAAAGGTAAGAGTAAATGTTAATTGGGTACTATATATATATATATATATATATATATATATATATATATATATGCAGCTTTTTAGGGCCTTATATTTATTAACTCATTAAATTTTTAAACAACTATATGAGGTGATATTATTTTTTTCATTTTATAGATAAATTAACTGAGGCCAAGAGACTTTAAGTATTTCTTCCAAGGTCATTTAGTTGGGAAGTAGTAATATGGACTTTAAAACAAATCAGACTTGTTTCCAAACCTGTATTCTTTTTTGTTTGTTCTTTTTTATTTAAATTTCAGTTAGTTAACATACAGTGTAATATTAGTTTCAGGTGTACAATTTTGTGATTCAACAATTCCTTACATCACCCAGTGCTCATCACAAGTGCACTCCTTAATCCCCATCACCTATTCTGAACCTGTATTCTTAAACCTTATGCTTTAAAAACACTAATGTCTATACCAATTTAGACCAGTTAAATCTTTCCTAAAAAGCACGAGTTTACACTCAATTGCTCACCAATCTTAAAATTAACAAGACAGACAATTTGCTAAGATCAACATGACATCTTTATCATTTTTCATAATAAACAGATTTAAGATTTCTTCCTTGGCTTTATATTAACTAAACATTATTGGGGAAGGAAATTGATCCCAGAATCCCTGACTTCATGTCCTGAATCTCTGCTCTGTGGTACCAATGAGTTAAAATCTGGGCATTAGGTGACCTGTTCCCCAACTTAAGATCCATAATGTGGTAGCAGGGACAACTTGATTCTGAGTCCTCTGGATTTAAATCACCGCTTTTTAATTTTTTAACCACTTCACAAAATGTCTTTTGTTCATTCTCCCATCTACCTCTTTCCATGTATTTTTTGATATGTCTCCCAAAATACATATGAATTTGTTCTGAGATATGACCCATATTTGTCCCAAATTTCATACATAAAATCCTCATTCCCCATGAAGGACTGAAAGCAAGACATTCTGGGAAATACATATTCCCACAAAGATTCACCCTAGAGGGGTTAAATTATATGCGCAAGTCTTCTGTCAACAGCTTGACTAACTTACAAATACAAAAATAAGTTAAAATGTCAATTTTGTCTTTAAAACATGTCTTGAGTCTATATTTAACCTAGTTGCACCACCACTCAAGTTCAAGCTCACATTATGTCTGACCTGGATACTTCAATTTTTCCTTCAAGGGTGTCCAGACATCCACTCTGGCATACTTTCAGTCTGTTCTTCACAGCACAAACAGGGCAAAGTTTTTGAAATGCAAATATGATCATTTTTATACCCTGTCTAAAATCTTTTACTGGTTTTCCATTGTTCTTAAAATAACTTGACCAAGAGGTTTTTATATAGTTCAGCCCCAGGTATCCACAAAGACATATTGCCCCCATGTTCCTTCTTTTTCTTTTCACTTGAGATATACCAGTCTCCTTTCAGCCCTTTAGACCCTCTATACTCCCTCCAGTCACTTAACTCTTTCATGTTTATTTTGTCTAGATAACTCCTAGATTTCAAGTCAAGTACCACTACCTAGGGTAACTTGCCCTGCCCATTTAAATGTCTCTATTTTCAGCTCCTATCATAGTAGCTTCATCTCTTGCATAGCACAATATACAAATATGTTTGCATTTATTGTGAGGTTTTTTTTTTTTTTTTTTGAGGATCTCTTTTCTCTAACAGATTGTAAACTCCATGAGGGCATTGACAGTGTCTCTCTTGCACATTGTTGGACACCTAGAGCTCGATCCCAGGCTAGGGGGAGCCTGCGTCTCCCTCTCCCTCTGCTTCTCCCCCTGCTCATGCTCTCTCTCTCTCTGTATCTCTGTGTCTCAAATGAATAATAAAAAAAAAATCTTAAAAAAAAAAGGTTTTACAAGGAAAGGAAACTATGGACCAGTATTCTTCAGGAACTTAAAAACAAAATCCTTAAGAAAATGTTATCAATTTAGTCCAGCAATAAATATAAAGAATAATAACTCATAACCAACGGGGTCATTGCAGGAATGGAAGGCTGACCCAATATTTGCACTTCAATCAATATAATTTATTATATTAACACAGTAATAAAAAAACATACAGTTATATAAATAGATGCATAAAAGTAGTCAATGAAATTCAACACCCATTTACATAAAAAAAAGCTCTCAAAAACTAGGAATTGAAGGGGGGAGTTTCCTTAACTTAATAAAGGGTATATAAGGAAAACCTACAGCTAATGTGATGCTTATTGGTGAGAGACTTAACACATTTTCCCGTAAGATCAAGCACAAAGCAAGGATGTCTGATCTTACCATTCATATTCAACATTTCATTGATCATTCTAGCTAGTACAATAAGAAATAGAAGATATACAGATTGTAAATAAAGAAATAAAACTGTTATTTTTTATATACAGATAAACTGATTGCCTCTGTAGAGAATTTAAGCAATCTACAAAATAATCCTGAACTAATAGTAAAACCATATTCCAGATTGCAGGATACAAAGCCAGTATACAAAAGGCAATGGTTTTCTATATACTAGCAATAAAAAATTTAACTCAGAAATTAAAATAAGCAATACCATTTACTATAGCATCTTCTCTTCTCCCTCTGCAAAATACTTTTCTGACAAAATAATCCACATGCAGAAAACTATAAAACTGTGAAGAAAATGTCAGAAGATCTAAATAAATATAAATATATTTCATGTCCATGGATCAGAAGAATCAAAATTTTGTTGATGCCAATTCTTCCCAACTTGATCTATATGTTCAACATAATCTCAAAAATGCCACCTAGCCATTTTATGCATATTAATAAATTGAGTCTATAACTTATATGGAAAAGAAAAGGCCCTAAATAATACTGAACAAGAAGAATACAGTCTAAGAAGTCACACTACCCAATTTCAAGTTTTTCTGAAAAGCTACACTTATCAAGAACATGTGGTGTTGGTGAGAAGGTAGACCCATAAGTTAGTAGTACCAAATAGAAAGCCCAGAAATAGACCCTTACTGCCAGTGGAAGTGTAAACTGGTGAAATTACTATGCAGGTGGATACTATTTATTAAATTGAACATATACACACCCTGTATACTCTTCAGTATCTACTCAAGAGAACTTTTAGTTATGACCACCAAAATATATGAACATGTATATAATAACCAAAATGGAAATAACCCAAATCCCCAGCAATCTGAGGATGGATAAATTGTGGTAGGTTCATAATGGAATACCATATTCAACAACAAAAATGAACAAACTACAATTATATGCATGACCTGGGTGAATCTCACAAAAACACTGTTGAGTGAAAGAAGATACAAATTAATATATAATGGAATTATAAAAAAACAGGTGAAACTAATTTATATTGTTAGAAGTCAGAATAGTGGTTACTCCTTGAGGGAGAGAAATAATCAGAAGGGTCACCAGATGGCATTTTCACAAGGGAACAATCTCCATTTTCCTAATGTTATAATTCTTCAACTGAGTTTTGGTTACATAGTCAGGCTTACTTTGTAAAAATTCTTGAAGGTGTACTTTTTCTTTTTTGGTTTGTATTGGACATATGCTATAATTTAATAAAAAAAAAGATGACAAAAAGTTCCACTGCTTTTATATCTACCAGTGTCATTTGGTAAATGAAAAAATTATTTTCCCTAAGTATTTTCCTCATGTGGAGACTGGGGTTCTTTCGTTTAAAAAATAAATTGGTGTTTATTCCTCAAACTTAGTAAAAATTAATGAATCCATTAAACTTGAGCATTACTGTTATCAAAAAGAGAAATAGAGTATTATTGAGCTAGTATCTATATAAAATGGGGTTTCAAATAAACTATTTCAAAATTCACTGAAATTAGAGTAATATATCAAAGTAATGCCCTCTAGTATCATATTATAATAATTTTAGAATCTTTGGTCTTAAGAATCCTGTTTACCTTCAAAATCTTTCTGCAGGTTGACCAGTTCTCTCATCCATTGCCACAATCCCAGCCCAAGTTTCCATCACCTCTTACCTGGAACTTTACAGTGCCTCCTCCTCTTAGTCTTCCTTATTTCTATCCTTAGCCTTCTGGCAGTCTATTCTCAACAAAGAAGTCAGAATTATTTGTGAAGACATAGATAAATGATGTCATTGGCCAGGTCAAAAATCTCCATAGCATTCCATCTTGCCCAGATTAAAAATCAAAGTGCTTATTAAAACCCTCAAGATCTCATGGTTCTCTCCACACTCGCCACACTGGTGTCCTTGTTTCTATAACTTGTGATACACGTTCTTGCCTCAAGGACTTTGCACTTGTTGGCCTTGCTTGGAGTACTTTCCTCATTATTTGCACGTTCCTTCACTTTTTCTTTGTTTTAAATATACTTTCTTAATGAGGTTTTCCTTATCTTGCCAACTGAAATCTCACAAACATTTGACAACCGCTTTTCCAGATTTATTTTTCCTTTGTAGTACTTTCATTATTTAATACACAGGCCTACCCTGGAGATATTGCAGATTCAGTTTCAGACTGCTGCAATAAAGTGAATGGCACAATAAAGTGAATCAAATTAATTTTTTGGTTTTCCAAAGCATATACAAGCTATATTTATACTATACTATAATCTTTTAAGTGTGCAATAGTATTATGTTTTAAAAAACAATGTACATACCTTGATTTTTAAAATGCTGTATTACTAAAAAATGCTTTAACTATCATCTGAGCTTTCAGTGAATTCTAATCTTTTTTGCTGCTGAAGGGTTTTGTCTTGATGTTGATGGCTGCTGACTGATCAATGTGGTAGTTGCTGAAGGATGGGGTGGTTATGGCAATTTCTTAAATAAGAAAACAATGAAGTTTGCTGCATTGACTTTTCCCCCGCCTGCAAGTGATTTCTCTGTAGCATGCAATGCTGTTTGATAACATTTTATTCATAGTAGAACTTTTTCCAAAATTGGAGTCAATTCTCTCAAACCCTGCCACTGTTTTATCAACTAAGTATGTAATAGTTTAAATCCTTTGTTGTCATGTCAGCAATCTTCACAGCATCTTCACCAGGAGTAGAAACTACTTCCAGCTCAAGAAACTACTTTTTTTTTTTTTGCTCATACATAGAGGCTTCTTCTCAGCCATTACAGTATCATAAGATTGCAGCAATTCAAATGTAATAATAATGAAAAAGTTGGAAATATTGTAAGAATTACCAAAATGTGACACAGAGACACAAAGTGAGCAAATGATGTTGGAAAAAATGGTGGTGGTGGTAGACTTGCTTGATGAAGGGTTGCCACAAACCTTCAATTTGTAAAAAAAATGCAGTATCTGCGGACTGTGATAAAGTGAGGTGCGTGAAATGAGGTAGGCCTTTAATACATATTTATTTTGTTGATTTTTGGTCTCCTGTCCTAGAAAGGAAAATCCAGATAGGAAGGGGCTTTTCTCTCTTTCATTTTGTTTTGCTACTACATCACCAGTGCCTAAGTCTTAGCTCTTAGTAGATACTGAATGAAATTTAGAGAACATTTGAAAGAATACAGAGGAATATTTAAATATAGACACCGTTGGCCATTTTTATCTTTTGGAAAATTATACCCAGAAATTCCATCTTCTCAATGTAAGAAAAAAATAAAAAGAGAACACTTCAGAAAATTCTAGAGCTTGGGCTGTAGAGATAGATTTCTAGCATGAGGTAGACCACTAAAAATTAAAGTCATAGAGTTGAGGTTTCCATATGTAAAGGACTTGGAAATTCATCCTAACAGACATGGAAAAAAATGAAAAGTCAACAACTCTTCTTATACCCATTGGAGAAGCAAGTTCACAGCAAACTGCTGAAACTGCTGCCCCCAAAATTAGAGAGGCAGACAGGAAGATACAGAGAATCACAACTTACTGGCACAGAAATCCATGAGCAGAAACCCCTGCAGGAACTAGTAGTACCAGGATAAGAAAATCTAAACTGTAATTGATGAATTGCTAGAGGCTCAGTGTGGGGAATTCTGAGTCAAAAACTTCAGGGGGAGCCAGTCAAAAAACTCCCACTTGTAATTTTTAGTGCCAGTAGCTCTACCAGATACTCTCAGTGAATATTGGAGAAAAATCCACTCATGCGTCTGACAGGAAGAGAGGAAAAGGAACCATACTAAAATACACAACAGCATTCTGTTCCTAATAAGTTCTGCTCCTATGAGAAACTGTTTCACCAAAGCCTAATCTTTTTTTTAAATTTTATTATGTTATGTTAATCACCATACATTACATCAATAGTTTTTGATGTAGTTTTCCATGATTCATTGTTTGCGTATAACACCCAGTGCTCCATTCAGTACGTGCCCTCTTTAATACCCATCACCGGGCTAACCCATTCCCCCACCCCCCTCCCCTCTAGAACCCTCAGTTTGTTTCTCAGAGTCCATAGTCTCTCATGGTTCGTCTCCCCCTCCGATTTCCCCCCCTTCATTTTTCCATTCCTACTATCTTCTTTTTTTTTTTAACGTATAATGTATTATTTGTTTCAGAGGAGCTGGTTCTTTGAAAGAATTAATAAGATTGATAAACCACTGGCCAGACTTATCAAAAAGAAAAGAGAAATGACCCAAAGAAATAAAATCATGAATGAAAGAGGAGAGATCACAACCAACACCAAAGAAATACAAACAATTATAAGAACACATTATGAGCAACTATATGCCGACAAATTAGATAATCTGGAGGAAATGGATGCATTCCTAGAGATGTTTAAACTACCAAAACTGAACCAGGAAGAAATACAAAACCTGAACAGACCTATAACCACTAAGGAAATTGGAAGAAGTCATCAAAAATCTCCCAACAAACAAGAGCCCAGAGCCTAATCTTTGAGAGTTTTATCAGAGCCTAACCAACTATTGACCTGGGGGAAGAGCAATGTGTTCGTTTTGCAATCCATTTGGATCTTATAATCTTTTCAGGACAATGACAGAGGTTAAAATGGAGAGAAAAATCCTAAATGAATTACAAAATCAGGCTGCATAGCAGCAAAACAATGTGGAAGGGTAGAGGACAAAATAGCTAAAATGTCAAATGCCTCAAAAGTGCCTGAGTTTTTATGCAAGGATCTCTAAGCAGTGGCTGTGAAACAAAGAAAATGAATTTCACCTACTGACTCTAAATTGTGGAAAGCTCTGAGACTCAATTTCAGTCAGGCAAAAAAAAGTGGGTTTGTTGTGAACTTGAGAATGAAGGGGAGTTCTTTGATCATGAGTACAGGGTTCATAAGAGCATAGTGCAGAGACTGTGAAGAAGAACCATTGGAGGTCATGCAAAGACATGTACAATATTCATAGAGAACTGTGAGTACAGATTGGAAAATGAGGAGAGGATGCAGGAATATGGAGTGCAGACAGTCAGAGGTTTGCAAACAGCTGCAAGATTTTAGAAGAAACAGTCTCAATGGTCCTCTGGTGTATGGGGGTATTAGTGGCAAGGTCTCTAAAGGTCTTGGGGAAGACAAATACTCACTTTTTCAAAGTCTTCTTTAAACTTATGGTTGATCTTGTGAGAAATAAACATGTGTTGGCTTGAGGTATTTGGGAAAGCTTTTTTTTTCTTTTCTTTTCTTTCTTTTTTCTTTTCTTTTCCCTTTCCTTTCCTTTCCTTTCCTTTCCTTTCCTTTCCTTTTTTTTCCTTTCCTTACCTTTCCTTTCCTTTCCTTTCCTTTCCTTTCCTTTCCTTTCCTTTCCTTTCCTTTCCTTTCCTTTCCTTTCCTTTCCTTTCCTTTCCTTTCCTTTCCTTTCCTTTCCTTTCCATTTCTTCCCTTTCCTTTCCTTTCCTTCCCTTCCTTTCTTTTTTCCATTTTGTTCTTTCTTTCTTTCTTTCTTTCTTTCTTTCTTTCTTTCTTTCTTCTTCTTCTTTTTTTTTTTTTTTGATAAAAAGAAACAGACTTTACTAACTTCCAGGCTGAGTTCTAACAGCTACACTTTGACTTTGAGGGAAAGAACTTGACATCCTTCACTGAACTGCTGACCTAATCTCAACAGCCACCTACCTTCGCCATGTGATAAACAAACAAGAAACTATTTTCTTTAATTTAAGTGGTTGTAGTTCAGTTTTCTGTTATTTGTAACCTGAGGTAATTCTGTGTGATATAACTTTCATGCTCTTCTCAGGGAGAATTAATTGTTCCCCTTTGTACTTTTCACTGCATATAATTTCTTTTCCACCCATATTGTTATTTATCTTCCTCTCACATAGATTGGACATTCTTTGAAGGTAAAAATGCCCATATGTTTATATTTGTGTTGTAAGTTCTTCTCACAATATCTGGTACATAATTATAGGTAATAGATAATGTTAAGTAACAGATGAATGGTGAGTCTAGTGGAAACCTATAGTTTTTTCTGCCCAAGAATCACTTCTAAGCTGGGCACCTGGGTGGCTCAGTGGGTTAAGTGTCTGCTTTCAGCTCAGGTTGTGATCTCAGGGTCCTGTAATTGAGTCCCGCATTGGGCTCCCTGCTCTATGGGGAGCCTTCTTCTCCCTCTGCTTCTCTTTCTCTCTCTCTCTGTCTCTGTCTCTCTCTGTGCTTGTCTCTCATGAATAAACAAATAAAATCTTTGAAAAAAATCACTTCTGGGAATTATCTTTGCTCTCATATGTACATGGACACTATGAAAGTCATTTTGCTAAATTTAAAGAAAAAAGTCTTGATCCCAGTTCACAAAAGACTGATTCAGAGATGAGGCTCTCCATATTACTGTGTCTGTTGCAGTCTTTTCCTGGGCATTTGTAATACAGAACCAAGAAGCATGGAAGCAGCACCATACCATTGACAATACCTCGGTGGTACAGGTGATTTTTTTTTGTTTTTATTTTTGTTTTTGTTTTGTTTGCTAAGGACAAGAATTTAATTACCATGTTCACCAATGCTTCCTTGATCAATTTCTCACTGGATTCAGAAAGATACTGATGACTTTCTTTGTCAGTAATTACTTTAAATGTAAATGATTAAATTTACCTATCAAAACAGAAATTGACAGAATGAATTTTTTTAAAAAGATTCAACTCTATGTTGTCTACAAGAGAATTACTTTAAATCCGAAGACACAAATAGGTTGAAAATAAAATAATGGTAGCCAGTTTGGACTGGTATAACAAATTACCATTGACTGGGTGGTTTAAAGAACAGTTATTTCTCACAGTTCTAGAACCTGAAATTTTCAAGATCAAGTTTGTTGGCAAATCTGGTGTCTGGTGAGGTCTTACTTCCTGGTTTGCCCATGGCTATATATGTATGTATAGATAGATAGAAAGATAGATAAACCTTCATATGGCAGAGAGAAAGGAAAAAAAGCTCTTGTGTCTCTTCTTATAAGAGCACTAATGTCAATCATGAGGGGCCCACTGATATTGCCATCACATTGGGGGTTGGAATTTCAACATATGAATTTTGTGGCAGACACAAACAATCCAAAAGAGGTGCCAAAAAGATAATACAGGCAAACACTAAACAAAGGAGCGTGAATGGCTATACTATTAACAGATACAATAAACTACAAGACAAAAATTGTTACAAGAGATAAAGGAAGAAATTATATATGAATAAAAGGATGAATTCATCAAGAGATATAAAAGTTATAAGCATACAAACCAAACAGTAGAGTCTCAAAGTATATGTCACAAATAATAACATAATTGAAAGGAAATATACAGTCCTGCAATAATAGTTGGGAGACATTAATAACCCACTGTCAATAATGGATAGAGCCTCTAGACAAAAGACCAAAGAAAATAGAGACTTTGACCAAAATTATAAACTGACTAGGCCTAAAAGACATAAAAGCATTCTACCCAACAAAACACAGTACATACTCTTCTCAAGTGCACATGAAGCATTCTTCAGGATAAAACTTTTTTAGGCCACAAAACAAACCTCAATAAATTTTAGAAGATTGATAGCATATAAAGTATCTTCTTGGAACACAAAGAGATGAAGCTAGAAATCAATAACAGAAGGAAAAGTGGAAAATTTACAAACATGTGGAAATTAAACAACACATTTTTTTAAAAAGATTTATTTATTTATTTATTTATTTGAGAGAGAGAGAGAGAGTGGGGGAAAGTGCAGAGGAAGAGAATCTCAAGCAAACTCCCCTCTAAGCATGGAGACTGACATGGGGTTTGATCTCAGAATCCATGAGATCATGACCTGACCCAAAATCATGAGTTGGTCATTTAACCACTGAGCCACCCAGGCGACCCTAAACAACATATTCTTAACAAGCAATTGGGTCAAAAGAAGATATCATGGAGAAAATGAGACAATACTTATAGACTTATGAAAACAAAACAGAATATTCCAGTATTTGTGGTATAGTGAAAACAATGCTCTGAGGGGAATTTATAGCAGTAAGCAGCATACTTTATAAAAGAAGAAAGATCACAAATTGATAACATAACATCCTAAAGAATTAGAAAAAAGTAAACAAAACCAAAAGCTAGCAGAAGGGATGAAATAATAAAGACTAGAATGGAGATAATAGAGAATAGAAAAAACAGTAGAAAGAATCAGTGGAACCAAAGCTGGTTCTTTAGAAAGATCAACAAAATAGACAGACTTTAGCTAGAATGACAGAGAAAAAAAAAGATGCAAATAACTAAAATTAGTGATGAAAGCAGGAATATTAATACTGGTTTTATAGAAATAAAAAAGCTTATAATATAATACTATTGGAAAATTTATGCCAATGAATTAAATAAACTAAATGAAATAGATAAATTCTTAGAAACACACAAATTACCTAAACAACAAATAGAAAATCTGAATAGATCCATAAAAAGTAAAAAGGTTAAATCAGTAATGAAAGCATTCAAGAATGAAAAGTCAATGATCTGATGGCTTTGATGGTGAAATCATCAAACATTTAAAGAATACGCAGTAATTTTTCCCTAACTACTCAAAAAACAGAAAAGAAGGGAGCACTTTATAACTTATTCTACAAGGGAAGCTTTATCCTGATACCAAAGCCAGACAATGACACCATAAGCATAGAAAACTACAAAGCAATATTCCTTATGAATATAGATGCAAAATCCTTGACAGAATACTAGCAAACTTAATCCTATAGGTATTAAAAAGATCATACACAATGGCCAAATGGACGTTATCCCAAGAATATAGGGTAGTTAACCTAAGAAAATCGATCAATGTAATAAACCATATTAATAGATCAAAATTAAAAAATCACATGATCATCTCAACTGACAGAGGAAGCATTCAACAAAATCCATAATTTTATTATAAAAATTATCAGAAAACTGAAAATGGAGGAGAATTTCTTCAACATGATTAAGGGCATTTATATAACAAACATCATACTCAATGGTGAAAGACTCAAAACTTTCTACCTAACATCAGGAACAAGACAAGGATGACTGATTTCACTGATGCTATATAACATTTTACTGAAAGTTACAGCCAGAGCAACTAGGCAGTAAAAAATGACATAAAAATAAAAGACATCCAAATTGGAAAGAAAAAGTGAAACTAACTCTATCCACAGATAACATGGATCTATATATAGAAAATTCTAAAGAATCTACAAAGAAACTACTAGAACTAATAAGTGAATTTAAAGTTTTCAAGGTCCAAGATCAGCGCACAAAAATTAGTTGTACACACCAGCTATGAACAGTCCAAAAGGAAATTAAGATATAAATTCCATTTACAATGACATCCAAATATAATAAAATACTTATGAATAATTTAACTAAGGAGATGATAGAGTTGAATACTAAAAACTACAGAACATTGTATTTTTCAATATTGTACTTTTCTGAAAGAGATTAAAGAAAATCTACATAAACAGAAAGATATGCCATGTCCATGGATCTTAACATTTTTAAATAGTAATATTTCCCGTGATCTACAGATACAGTTCAATCCCTGTCAATGGCAATGGTCTCTTTGCCAAATGGAGAAGTTGGACCTCTGATTCGTATAGAATTGCAAGGGGCCCTAAATAACCAAAACAATATTGAAAAAGCAAAGTTGGAGACACACTTTACAACTTCAAAACTTACTACAAAGCTACAGTAAACAATACAATGTGGTACTGGCAAAGGCATAGACATATTGACCAGTGGAATAAAACTGAAATCCAGAGATAAACACATATTTATTGATTTGAAAAAGATGCCAAGACCCTTCGTGGGAAAATAATAGTCTCTTCAACAAATGGTGCTGAAACAACTGGATATCCACATGCAAAAAATAAAGTTGGGATCCTACCTCATATCATATACAAACACTAATTCAAAATAGATTGACAAAGCTCTTAGATAAAAACATAGGGATAAATCTGTATGATTTTGCCAATGGATTCTTAGATATGACATCAAAATCATTAAGAACAAAAGGAAAAATAGATAAATTAGACTTCATGAGTACAAAAACCTCTGTGTCTCCAAAGACACATTATAAAGAAAGTGAAAAGACAACCTACAGAATAAAAGAAAATATCTGCATATCATATATCTGACAAGGGTCTCATATAGACTATATAAGGAACTCTTATATCTCAACAACAAAGACAGACAAACTACTTAAATATTGGTGAATGACTTAAGTAACCAATCCTTCTAAGAATATTTACAAATTGCTAACAGGTATATGAAAAATGCTTAACATCATCAGTTATTAGGGAAATGTAAATCCAAACTACAGTGACATATCACTTCATAACTACTAGAATGGATACGATAATAAAAAATGAAAACAAGTGTTGGTGATAAAATGGAGTAATTAGAACCAACCCTCATACTTTGCTGGTGGGAACATTAACTTTTTAGCTGCTATGAAAAATGGCTTGGTAGTTCTCAGAAAGTAAAACACAGAATTCTTACATAACCCCAGAATTCTGTGCCTAAATATATACCCAGAAGAACTGAAACAGGTACTACAACAAATGGATGTACACACATATTCATAGCAGCACTATTTACAATAGCCAAAAGGTGGAAATAACCCAAATGTTTATCAGGAGATAAATGGATAAACAGATTGTGATGTATACATTATTTGACCATAAAAATAAATGAAATACTGATACATACTACAATGTGGGTGAACCTTAAAATATTATGATAAGTGAAAGAAACTAGACATACAAGATCTTGTATGATTTATTTATATAAAATTATCTAGAAGAGTTAAATCTATAGAAAGAAAGCATGTTTGTGTTTGCCATGAGCTGGGGAGATGGGAGGATAAGGAATGCATGCTTAATGAGTATGGGCTGTCCTTTTGGAATGAAGAAAATAATTTGGAGCTATATAGAAGTGGTGGTTGCACATCATTGTGATTGTACTAAATGCCACTGAATTGTTCAGTTTAAATGGTCAATTCTGTGTTATAGAAATTTCACTTCAGTTTAAAACAATCTCATACCATTTGGTAATTTTTTTTCCTTTCTTCTTGCTGTAGTAAGATGGCTCAGATTATGCCAGCAAAACAATATGTCTCAAAAACTAAAATGTATTTACTTAACAGAAAGTA
Organism: Eumetopias jubatus; assembly: GCF_037043125.1. Lineage (NCBI taxonomy): Eukaryota > Metazoa > Chordata > Mammalia > Carnivora > Otariidae > Eumetopias > Eumetopias jubatus. The sequence goes on from NW_028274810.1 coordinate 20,398,654, forward strand.
CTTTAGAAGAAACAGAAAATAGTGCCAAAAATTTGGAGAAAAAGAAATTCAAACAAATTGCACAGCCCTAGGTTTCTGCTGAAGGGAAGTACAGATGTTTCTAACATTTCTCAGGTTATGATTATGTTTCAATCTGCCTCAATAATAAAACTGAAAGGACTATTTTTTTTTGCGTGTGGCCAGTAAAAGAAAGATGTACTGGAGATGATTTAAAAGAATCTTTAATAAAAATAATGTTTCTTGGAAAAACAGTATAAGTATAATCATTTTAGTGTGCCTGCTTTGAAAGCAATAAAGAAAAGATAATTTTGAAGTTATGTTCAGCAATATTACTATATGAAATATTCATTTTCAAAATTATTCACAGGCAAACCACGGCAGTAAAGCAGTTGTAGCTGAAAAGACACAAAGATGTCATCAATGCAGATAATTTCAATTTAAAAAAGACTTTTAAAATATAGCCAACTGTAAAATATGTCATCTTTTTCCCTCTTTTGTTTGCAATGTATGCAAAGCAAATATTTTGATTCATCTAAACATGAAAGGGTAAGAAAACAATAGCTCACCTGTTTTTATAAATAATGTTTTATTATAACGCATACAAAATATAGTTGATTTATTATAATATTTCATATGTAATGGGAGTGATCATAAAAGTATCTGGTGGCAAATTATTTAAAAGAATTGTGAACACAACTAAATTACACATTTTTTTTCCATTATCGCCCTAAAATTTAGATTTACCAAGCTTTTTTTAAGATTTTTTAAGATTTTATTTATTTATTTGAGAGAGAAAATGCACAAGCTGGGGGAGAGGGGTGCAGGGAACCCACCACTATGGGGCTCCATCTCAGGACCCTGAGAACATGACCTGAGCCAAAGGCACATGCTTAACCAACGGAGCCACCGAGGTAAAAAAGATTTACCAAACTTTTAAAGATTATAAAGTGGATGTCAGCATTGCCCAGCCTAATAAATAATTAATTATTTTTTGCACACTTCAAGGTAAAGATGACATTTTAACAATGACTAAAAAAAGCTATAACTTTTGAATAGAAAATTATGCTATGGAGAAATTGTTTTGAAAACAAATGTATGGAAATGTTTCTGTCATGCAGTCAGTGCCAAAACCCACCTGTGTCACCTTCAAAACTTTCTTATCTGCATTCATCAGAAATGGAAACATATTTTTTTAACTATCTAAAATCTTTCAAGTAAAGATTTTCAGTGAATTTGAAATTATTTTTAAAGACATTTAGATGCATAACTTTGAAATTTGCAAGAACATTGCTGAGTTCAAGAAAAACATTCACCTAAGTCATGGGTAGAGTGGAAGAGTAAATATCATTAATACTTAGAGTAGACTCTTTCCACTTACAGCAATTAAAATAAAGTATCAAGATAATTAAATCTAGAACCATTTATTTTACATTTTATGAAGTAACTTATACAGTCAACATTTTAAAAAATAATGAATTTGTTTCTATCATATGCCTCTCACTGACAATATTGTTAATATTTTATAGTTTAGAGAGACCAAATATCAATGTAATAGTAATGAGGTGACATTAGCAAGATAATAGTACAAGAAGTCCCAGCCCTCATTCCTCCACAGAATCACTGATACAACAATTATAATTGGGCCAAAATGGCTTTAAGTGAAATCCAGAATACAGTTAAGAAGTTGCAGCACCTCTAGAACATAAGGAGGTAAAAAGTCACACCAAGATATATAAGAAAAGAACATTCACTTTGCCTGAATTAGTTCTTCTCTCAAACCAGTTAGCTCTGTGCCAAGAAGATCGCTTTGGCCTGTGACCTCTCCCTCAAGGATAAAGTGAGAGTGGGATGTGTTCCTTACTCTCTGGCCTCCTGGCTTTACGATGTGCTCCTCTGAAGGGCTGGTTTCTATTTCACCTATACTGAGCATTGAAAGATCAGCCCAGCTTAGGTACCTGAGACCACTAGGAACAAAGGAAAGAAAACAGTGTCTTCCTACAGCAGGCACTGCTCTGTGAGTTTGGGAATAGGTAATATGTCTTCAAATAAGCAGACACCAATGCAACTCTACAAGGAACATGAAGAATCAGGAAAATATGCCACAATCAAAGGGAAAAAAATCAATCTCCTATAACTGACCCAAAATAAATGAAGATTTATGAGTTACCGGATGAACAATTCAAGCTGATGCCCTAAAAGTAGTTCAGTGAGTTATAAGAAAACCCTGATAGATAATTAAATAAAATCAGGAAAATAATACATGAACAAAGTGAGAATATCAACAAAGAGACATAAACCCTAGTTAAAAAAAAAAGAAATAGTGGAGCTGAAAAATACAATAATTAAATTTAAAAATTCACTAGAGAATTTTAACAGACTGGTATGAACAGAAGGAAAAAATCGCAAGCTTGAAGGCAAGTCATTTAAAATTATCCAGTCAGAGGAGCAAAAAGAAAAAAAAGAATGAAAAGTAATGAAGAAAATCTGAGAGGTTTTAAGGATCAATAAGTAAACTAATATATACATTATAGGATTCCCAAAGGGGAAAAAAGAGAAAGGGAAAAGGGAAAAAAGTCTATTTAAAGAGGTAATAAATGGAAACTCCCCAAATCTGGGGAGGGAAATAGACATCCAGATTTATGAAGTTCACACAGACTGAATTTAAGAGGTCTACACCAAAACACATTAAATCAAATTGTCAAAAATCAAAGAGAGAATTTTTAAAGCAGCAAGAGAAAAGTGATTCATTATTACAAGGAAGTCCCCATAAGCCTATTGGCAGATTTCTTAGCAGAAATCTTACTGGCCAGGAGAAAGTGGGACAATACAGTCCAAGTGCTGACAAAAAAACTGCCAACTAAGGTTACAATACCTGGCAATGCTGTTCTTCAGAAGTGAAGAAGAAATAAAAATTTTCCCAAACAAAAGCTGAGGGAGTTCATCACGACTAGACCTACCTTACATAAAATGCTAAAGGGTTTTCTTCAAGTTGAAACAAAAAGACATTAATTATTAATATGAAGATATAGGAGAGGATAAAGTAACTGGTGAAGAAAAATATATACAAATATATAATCAATTCAGAATACTGTAACTCACCTTTAACTCTAGTATAAAAGTTAAAAGACAAAATAATAACTATAATAATAATGACTAGTTAATGGAAACAGAATATGAAATATGCAAATAGCAACATCAATAACATAAAGTATGATTGGGGAATAAAAGTATATAGTTTTTGTATGCAAGTGAATTTAAGTTGTTATTCGCTTTAAAAAATACTGTTCTAAATATGAGATTCATGTATTCCCATATGTGATATTGTGATTAATAATAAGAAATATATATATTGTCTTAACCCTTTTTCTGGCACAAAGCTCATAAAACCCTTGGAATTTCCTAAGGTGATGAGCACCATAAAGGTAACTTTTGTTATGCTAATGAGATGACTTTTGGAACTCACCTAAGGATGGGGGCTCATTGCCAGGGGAGTTAACCATGTGTTTAGAGGTTGGAACTTTAATCCCACTCCCCAACCTCTGGGGAAGAGAGAAGGGGCTGTAGATTTAGTCCAATCACTGGTGGTTAATGATTTAATCAATTATGCCTACATAATGAAGCTTCCATAAAAACCCAAAACCTACAACAGAAAAAGAGCTTCTAGAATGATGAACATGTGGTGGTGCTGGGGAGTGGCACACGTGGAGAAAGTCTAGAAACTCCACACACTTTCCCCATATCTTGCCCTGTGCATCTTCTCCATCTGGCTGTTTCTGAGTTATATTCTTTTATAATAAACTGGTGATCTTATAAGTAAAAAAAAAAAATATTGTGAGTTCTGTGAGTTGCTTTAGCAAATTAATTAAACCAAAGGAGGGTGTCACTGGAACCTCCAATCTATAGCTAGTCAGCGAAAAGTACAGGTAATAACCTGGACTTGTGACTGGCACCTGAAGTGAGGGGGGTGGGGTGGGTGAAGTCTTATAGGACTAAGCCTTTAACCTGTGGGATCTGATGCTATCTCCAAGTAACGTCAGAAGTGAACTGAATTATAAAACTTTGAGCTGGTGTCAGAAAATAGCTTGTGGATATGTGGGAACCCTCCCTCACCCACCCACACACACTTTGGAGTTGGGTCCAGAAACCCCTTTACCATAATAATTACACACAAAAATATTTACAGTAGGTACCCAAAAGATAAGGAAAAAGAAATGAAAGCCCATCATTATAAAAAATTTTCAAGTCACAAAAGAAGAACAGCAAGAGAGGAAAAAAGGAACAAAATAACTACAAAACAGATATAAAACAATAAGTAAAAGAGCAATAGCCCTTAACTATCAAAAATTACTTTAAATGTAAATGGATTGGATTCCCTAATCAAGGGACGTAGAGCAGCTGCATGGATAAAAACAAGATCCAATCACATGCTGTCTACAAGAGACTTACTTTAGCTTTAAGGATGCACATAAACTGAAAGTGAAGGGATGAATAAAGATATTCCATGTGAATGGTAATCTAAAGAGAGCAAGGGTGGGGGTGTCTGGGTGGCTCAGTGGGTTAAGCACCTGCCTTTGGCTCAGGTCATGATCCAGGGTCCTGGGATTGAGCCCCATATTGGGCTCCCTGCTCAGCAGGGAGTCTCTCTCTCCCTCTCCTCCCTACTCATGCTTTCCCTCACTCTTTCTCTCTCTTAAGTAAATAAATAAAATCTTTAAAAAAAATAGAGAGCAAGGGTGGCTATACTTCTATCAGACAAAATAAATTTTAAGTAAAAAATTTGTCACAAGAGATCAAGAAGGCTATTACATAATGATAAAAGAGTCAATTTACTAGAAAGATATTAAAATTATAAATATATATGCACCCAACTTCAGAGAACCTAAAATATAAAGCAAATAGTAACAGACCTGAAGGGAGAGATAAACAGGAATACAATAATAGTGGGGTTTTTTGTTATTTACAATAACGGTATTATTTTTGTGTTATATTATATTATAATAAAACTATTTAAAATATTATTGAAGGAGACTTCAATATCCCACACTCAACAATGGATAGATCAACCAGACAGAAAATCAGTAAGGAACCAAACAGACATATACAGATTGTTCCATACAACAACATCACAATACACATTCTCCTTGCGTACACACAGAACATTATCAAGGATAGCTCACATGTTAGGCCACAAAACAAGTCTTAAAATGTTTAAGAAAACTGAAGTCATATTAAGTATCTTTTCCAACCACAGTGGCAAGAAACTAGAAATCAGTAGCAGGAGAAAAATTGGGAAATTCACAAACAGCGGAAATTAAATAACACCTTTCTGAAGAACCAACTGGCCAAAGAAAAGAATAATTAAATACTTAGGAATAAAATTAACCAAAGAGATAAAATATTTTAAGCTGAAAATTATAATACATTGATGTAAGAAATTACAGAAAACACAAATAATGGAAAGACATCCATGCTCATGATTGTTAAAATACTACCCAAAACAATCTACAGATTCAATGATATTTCCATCAAAATTCCAATGGCATTTTTACTGAAATAAGAAAAATAGGCTTAAAATTCATATGGAACTACAAAAGATCCAAATAGCCAGTGATCTTGAAGAGGAAGAACAAAGCTGAAGGTATTACACTTCCTGATTTTGAAATATATTACAAAGCTCAGTAATTAAAATGGTATGGTATTGGCACAAAGACAGACATATAGACCAATGGAACAGCATAGAGAGCACAGAAACAAACCCATAGATATATGGACAACATATATCTTTCCACAAGAGTGGATAGAACACACAATGGGGAAATTGATTATCTCTTTAACAAATGTTGTGAAACCAAATATGCACATGCAAAAGGATGAAATTGGACCTCTATCTTTCACCATACATAGAAATCAACTGAAAATAGATTAAAGATTTCAATGCAAGACCTGAAAATATAAACACTTAGAAGAAAATGTGGGGGGTGGACTTCATGACATTGATCTTGGCAATGATTTCATGGATATGACACCTAAAAGATAGGCAAAAAGCAAAATTTGACCTGTGGGAATACATTAAAGTAAAAAAATTATGCACAGCAAAAGAAACAAGAGTTGTAGCATTCCCTGACAGTAGAGTTTTCTCTTTTTTGTAATGCAAGTGGCTGACTTAAGTTTTGATTGCAGAGACATCCACTTCAACAATGGTTGTCTTGAATAAACACTTCACCAGCCACATGACTGTATAAAGAGCCAGGCTGTACCTCACCCCCATTTTAGTATGCCCATTTCTCTGAGTTATTTGATGCATTCTTTCATTGTCTTCTATTGTCTTCCACAGAAGTTCTAGCATTTCTATTTCATTTAGTATGAATTGTAGCTTTATGCATGCACCCAGGCTCTATTCTACAGTATTCCTAAAATTCTTGCCAGGGTTAACTCCTGTAATACAAGAGAGTGTTCCTAAATGGCTGCCTCCTTCATCTAGCAAACTCTAACCTCATGCATACCAGGTCTTACCAGGTCTTGCAGCCACTTCAAAGAGGGTGTCATCTCTTTCTTCTGTTAGCAGGGCCAGCACTTCCTGGGTGGGTTATAATGGAATATAAAAGTTATGTCGTCCCCAGAAAAGGAGGAGAGTAGTGCATATGTTTCCTTTTTCTTCAAGAAAAGAGATACTCTAGAGTGGATCATAATAAAGTAAGATAATTTTACATTTCTAAGGGATTCAGAAGAATCTTATTTGATTCAAGGTTTTCTGGAACATTGAGTCAGATGTATCTATTTCATGTCTTAAACCTTCACATTTCTCCAATCAGGGCTCTTGCTGGTCCAGACTTTCCCAGATTGAGTATTCAATCTCCTCTGGAACTCTGTTATAATTATGTTTGGGGCCTGATGCTGTTTTTTTCCTGCCAATCACTCACAAAAAAAAGTGAAAGTTACTGTATTAACTACCAGGGTGGCATTCTGGCTTTTATGCATAGTCTTTAGTCTGGTGGTTAATCATCTCATACTTAGAATTTCCTTTCATTTCTCAATTACCTCCAACAGCAGCCAACCAATTTCATGGCTCTTACTTCTGAGCTTCTGATATGGCTGAAATATTGCATCTGCTAGTGTATGTGCTTTCATCAGTATCCCATTCTAGTTTATCATAGATGAAAATTTTAACAACTGCACATTTACATGATGCAAGGGGTTAATCATGTTTTATCTACTACCAGTAAGAAGGTCCTCATTGCCAGATAAACAAATGATGATTCAACTCCATAATCCCATTATAATTCCTGCTTCCTTAAGCCACTTCTGACATCAACCCTCTTAGGTAAAGTTTCCAGGAAATAGATTTAAACAGATTTGCTTGTAGAATATTTATTGGAGACTGCCTTCAAGATAAATACCTGTGGAAGAGTGAAGGAAGACTAGGATAACAGTTGTTAAACTGCAATCTAGGGAATTCTAGAACCTGGATAGGCCTTAAGAATTGCTTTGGATTGGGAGACTATGGTATTTACACTTCTGTTACACCACTGGTTGTAGGTTGCCCATGGGAAGAAGATCTTTTCCTGGTGTTAGATCACAAGAGTGGCAATCCTCAAGAATTGGCAGAACCTTTCAATGAACATGTGATTTTCACAGGGCATGCCTTAAGGCCCCATTTTGGATCCTGGGGTCTTGGAAATTCCAAATAATATATAGGTTTTATGTATCTTCCTTTTGGTGTTTTTGATATTTCAGGTATAACTGAAAAGGAGATTTACTGTTGTGATTATTATTATTATACTTCTATTATTATCATTACTTAGATATTTCAAAGGTGGGGTGCCTGGGTGGCTCAGTCAATTAAGCATCTGACTCTTGATTTCAGCTCAGATCATGATCTTAGGGTATGAGATTGAGCAAGGAGACTGCCTCAGATTTTCTCTCTCCCTTTCCTTGTGCCCCTCTCCCCCACATGCTCTCTCTTTCTCAAATAAATAAATCTTTAAAAAAAAGAAATTTCAAAGGCAAAAAATTTTAATTGAATTTAATGCTTAAGAGGATACAGTGGAAAAAAAAGAAATTTGGTTATTGGAATTTGTAGGCAGGAAACAGGAAGTCTGGGTTCCATTATGAACCTTCACACTGAGTTTCTCCACCTTCCACCTTGAAGCACATTGAAGCTTTCATTTTCTTATATGTAGAAAAAACATGGGGGACACCTGGGTGGCTCAGTCAGTTAAGTGTCTGCCTTTGGCTCAGGTCATGATTCCAGGGTCCAGTGTTTCCAATGATATTGATTCGGCATTCCTTATAGCACACTGACATTTATTTAGCCTATTATGTTTTCCCCAATTGTATATACCATAATTATTTTTTGGAGAACCATAAAAAACATTATTGATAACTCAAATGCAAATTCAGATTTGGGGTATGCAAAAATATTTCATACTGAGAAATGTTACAAGTTTTTAAAACTTCTTTCCCATGTTAGTTTTTTTTTTTTTTTTAGATTTTATTTATTTGTTTATTTGACACAGAGAGAGAATTAGAGAGCACAAACAGGGGGAGTGGCAGAGGGAGAGGGAGAAGCAGTCTCCCCGCTGAGCAGGGAGCCTGCCTTGGGGTTTAATCCCAGGACCCTGGGATCATGACCTGAGCCAAAGGCAGACACTTAACTGACTGAGCCACCCAGGTATCCCCCATATTTTTTCTATATATAAGAAAATGAAAGCTTCAATGTGCTTCAAGGTGGCAGGTGGAGAAACTCAGTGTGAAGGTTCATAATGGAACCCAGACTTCCTGTTTCCTGCCTACAAGTTCCAATAACCAAATTTCTTTGCTTTCCACTGCATCCTCTTAAGCATTAAATCAATTAAGAAATACAAATTACTCCAAGATTCTAAGATAAATACCTTCCATCATTCTGACAATTTTGAAATTAAAAGTTAATGTTTTTTTTAATTTTATTTTATTATGTTATGTTAATCACCATTAAAAGTCAATGGTTTTGAATTCTGTAAGTCTACTCTTTAATGTTACTTTAAATAAAATGGTCTTAAATGTGTATAATGAACAAAACCATATGACTCCCTTTTAGTTTTGGATCTTTTTTTAATTAAAAAAAATTTTTTTAAATGATTTAACTTATTTATTTGACTGAGAGATAGAGCAGGAGCACAAGCAAGAGGAGTGGGAGAGGGAGAAGCAGGCTTCCTGCTGAGCTGGGAGCCCAATGCAGGGCTCGATCCCAGTACCCTAGGATCATGACCGAAGGCAGACGCTTAACAACTGAGCCATCCAGGTGCCCCTATTTTTGGATTGTTAATAGGAATAAATTGTATATGAAGTGTGATTATTAGTCATTTTTATTTCTTTTTGCCTAGGTTTTCTGTTCATGTCTATCCATTTTTAGCAGAGTTTCAGGCATTATGAAAAGCTTATCAACATTTACTGAATGATTATTGTGTTTCTGACATTGTTGTATGTACTTCACACACCATAACCTCTTTCCTTAACATTTAAATAGGGTAGCTATTATAGTATTCCCATTTTTCAGATGAAGAACAGGAAAGAGAGATTGAAGGACTTGCTTGAGATCACACAGTTTGTTGAACTAGGAATGTTGTTCCCTCATCTGTGCAAAGAGCTTGCTGATTCTCATCTTGATGTCTCTGATCAAATGTCACTTCTTCAAAAGGACATTTCCTGGTCATTCCATCTATTGGGGACTTCTATAATCAATCTCAGAGAAATTTCCATAATCTGTAATTATATTGTTCACTTACGTGTTTGTCTATTTTCTGTCTTGTCCAACAGATTTCCCTCTTTGCTGCTGTGTCATAAATGCCTATAATAAGGAGTTCATTAAATATTTGACAAATGAATGAAAAAACACTTCATTGTAATAACAGGTAATATAAGTCTCCATCATACTTCTTCAATTAAAACAAATATATCTGATATTTTTGCTCTTATTTTTCCAGATGAACTTCAAGATCGTTTTGCTCAAGTTTGATTGAAATTGTTATAAATCTTTAATTTAGTAAGAATAGACTTCTTTGGCAAAATTCAGATTTTCAAATATCAGAACATGTGTCTTCAATGCAGGTTTTTTTTCCCCTGACTTTCAGATGTTCTGTTTTCTTCATGGAGCCTTTTCCCATTTACCTAAATGTCCACCCCTTGGTATTTATTATTGTCATGTCTAATGGTAGGAGTAGTGCTAGTAGTAGCACTCATGGTGGTGATGTTAAAAGAAGAAGTCAAAGTAGGAGTGGGGTAGGAATGAGTCCTCTTCAATGGAAATGATGTAGGGGTAGCAGTAGGAATTGTTGCCATGTGAATGGGATTTCCTCTCACTTCCTATTTTTTAGTTAGTATTGGTTAACAAAGTCATTAACCTTTGTCAGTAAAATAAAAAAAAAACTGCCTTATGAGTTCTAATGATTTTTCTTTTTTTTTTTTAAAGATTTTATTTATTTATTTGAGAGAGAGAGAATGAGAGATAGAGAGCATGAGAGGGAAGAGGGTCAGAGGGAGAAGCAGACTCCCTGCCAAGCAGGGAGCCCGATGTGGGACTCGATCCCGGGACTCCAGGATCATGACCTGAACCGAAGGCAGTTGCTTAACCAACTGAGCCACCCAGGCGCCCCCCCTTTTTTTTTTTTTTAAGATTTTATTTATTTATTTGAGAGAGAGAGAATGAGAGATAGAGAGCATGAGAGGGAAGAGGAGTTCTAATGATTTTTCAGCAAATATCTTGGGTGTTCTGAAGATGAAGCATTGTTTCATCCTTTCCCAAGCTATAATTCATTTTGTTTGTGCAGGTTCTGGCTTGCCTGCCCTCAGATCCATTTTGTTGACTCTTCTTTGTTTCACGGGACAAACAATCCCTGCAAGAGTCATTTCCTACAGTGCTGTGTTAGCCAGCTTCTAGTGTGTATGGCCAATGGAAGGTGTTAGCCAAGCTTGGAGGATAAAATACAGGGAGAAACTGGGACATTTTCCTTCCCTCTCTACTGATATCACTGGCATTAGCAATTTCTCCTCTGGGGTTCTAGCTACTTTCATTCTGGTTCACTGGATGATGAGTTCATGCCACTTTTCCTTTATGTCCCTCCACCCTAAGGACTGGCACCCTCTTTGGCTGCCAATCTCTGGGATAAATATTTAGCTTCATAGGTCCTCCATCTTTCATGGATTCATTTCGTGAATTATATTATCTCAGTTTTAAATGCTTAAAAAGGTTCTGTCCCACAAATTGGATCTTGATAGAGGGTTTAGTGTGTTATTATCTTGGCTAGAAATGTTTGAACATTTTACAAATTGTACTGATTTCCATGTCAACATTTATACTGACAAATAAAATTTTATCCATGCTGAGTTTATAGAAAATGTACAGGATATATGTAAATATTTAGGAATGCATTGGGTGCCACAGCCTTTTTAGAAATAGGCAAGATATTAATTAAAACACTTCTTTTTTTTTTTAAGTGTGAATGGAAACACTTCTTTAAAAGGTTTTAAGTGGTACCTGTCAAACCAGTGATGAAATGTGTTAAATTTTACTTAAAACTAAATAATTTTAATCATGTTGTAAGTGGCTGAGAAATTATAAATATATGATTAAAAAAATAGAGTTGAGGACTTCTATTCAAATATCATGTATATGTGACTAAAATCTTTCCATAAGCAAAGAGCAAAGAGCTGTTGATGAAATCCACAGCTTATTCTTATTTGGAAGATAAAACTACCAGCAAGGTTAGACAACTTGCATACAGGAACTGTACACAATTCAAACAATATAAAATTACTGAGTGCCATACACCATAGAAGTGATCATTAACTCTGTAGATTTGGTAATAATTCCTCATAATTATAAAGCAGACATTTTGCTAACATGATTTTCATATAACTGTTATTTAAAAAGGAGCTATATTTGAGACATTATAAAGTGCTTTATTATCATTTATTTTTCCTTCTGAACCACTCACTTTTTTTCTAAAGTTTCATTCATTCATTCATTTATTCTTCAAATATAAATTAACTGCCTACTATGTAACAGGCACTATTTTAGGAGCTTGAGATACATCAGTGAGCAAAAGAAACAGAATATTCTAGTCCTTGAGAATTTCCATTCTAGCTTTAAAACAACAACAATAACAAAAACATAGTAAAATATCTGGCAGTGTTTAACTCTTAATAATGTCAATAGCCTATACTGTATTGTTTCTAATTTTTCACCTATAGGTAATGATTATATATATATACATATATATATAATATGTATAGGTAATGCTATAGGCTATTTGTATATGTACTCACCCTAAATATAATTCATAAGGATTCATAAGCCAGGTGAGTATTCTATAAACACAGAAAAGAGTAGTTAAGTGATAAGTATTTAGTCCATGTGTAGGAAAAAAAAAATGTTAAAGAAACCCACTGATCTAATCTACTCAGTAAAATTCAACCTTCTAGAGGATCAAATGGTTTATGGAGCATTTTATCAATGTTGGTGAGCAATTATTCTCCACTTTCACAAACTACAATACAAAACAAGATTTAAATTTAGAAGAAATTGTACATAAAAGTTGTGAAACACTACAATACATTGGAAATATATGAAATATTTTCTGGGGATCATTAAGCATTGGTTTAACAAGTATATTTCTGAAATGATTTGGACATAGTAAGAAAGAATGCAAATCAATGGACTCTCAATGGCTCTTTCACTGTGTCTAAGTTATGATTTCACTTACTTTTTAGTGTTTACTTTCTTTTAATTTGCCATTAAAAATTCAACTAAATCATTCAACTAACCATATTTATAATCTGATAAGGAAAGTTCGGGGTGATAAGGTTACAGGTTTGGTTTTATTTATAAAGTTGTTTCCTTTCTTAAGGAAGAAACAATAAAGATCACGTTTAGTTTTGAAAGTCAAGGTCCCCTGGACATAGCTTAGATCAAAGAAGGTCAGACAAAGAGTTAATTTGCTCTCCTTAATAAATCCACAGAATGAAGTAGTAGGTCTTCCTTGGATATCTGTTGGGTACAGAAATGAGACTGGAGTTGAGAGCTAAAAGAAGGAAGTGTAGAAGTCTTAGTGACATAATGGCAGGCAGGGAGTGGTTCAGGAACTTCAAAAAGACAAGGATATCTAGCATTGAACTTAGATTTGAAAAACACAGGATTCCATAGAAAATTGCTGATTGTAGCAGGCAATCAGGGAATATCTGGTGTGGAAAAATAATCTGGATGGGAAGAAAAAGTTACAGGACTTAAAGTACTGTTGAGAATACAGGAAGCTTTGGAAAAAGGTTGACTGGAGGGATTAGATAAACCGAATGTCCCACCCACACTCCACCCCTGTCCATCCAAAGATACTGGAGAGTATCTAACCTTTCCACTGTATGTGCAAGCAAGACGGTAATCCTTGTATTTGAATATTTAAATATAACGTCATTAATGGAACTTAAGGATTTTGTATTACCAAAAGTCATCTTGATTATACTTATACTTTATTACTTCAATTATTATAAAATAAGGTCATAGTGTATCTCCAAAGGTCTTTAATCTAAACAAATAAAATACAAAGCTATTCATAACAACTTTTATTAACTACTTGAGGGAAAGCATACTAGTTGCAACTTAAATGAAGAGCTAACGGTGTGAGTACACAAGAAATAATTCTGACTCTTTTAGATAAACCAAAGTATCAAACACCCTTTAAAATACTACTAGTGATGTTAAAACATGTGGACGATTATATGTTAAATAAATAATAAATTTCAGCTGAAGGCTTAGTTTTTAAGAAAATTAATACTTGGAAGTGTTAAATCCCATCTAATCCTTTAGAGAAGAAGCAGAATGAAATTATGTTTACAGGATATTCAAAGAATTCACTTAAAGTTAAGTCTTCCCTGCAGTTTCAGGCTAAGAGAGTTTAGTTTCTTGCATAATACTAGCAAATTTGGGGAATCTTAATCATATTTTTGAGAAAGTACTACTCCTTCATATGAGTATTTTTTTAAACATTTACTGCATTCATATGGTATAACTTGAGGTCATCTTTTTCCTTTTGGTCAGAATACAGCTCCAAGTTAATAACTGATGTCAGTGTTTCCTAACTACATTTAAGAAAAATCTTAGGTTAACCTGCGTAGAGTAGCATTATGGATTCTTCCTAACCATTTGCTAATATTTAATGGAGAAAGGGAAAACAAGCTGTAAGGTATGGGGGAGACAGGTAGGGAGAGATATGGTATGTGCTCATGAAGGTACAAAACATTTATAACTGGGGCTACCAATATCATAGATATCTTTTAATGATATTAAGGAATAAAAGAACCCTCGCTCTCATATTTACTTTGGCAAGTTCATAGATATGTCTTGGACTGAAATGATTGAGAAACAGTGATTTACACACATGGAAAAAATATGATTTAACTAAAAGTAACTACATTTCTTTAAAGTCTTTGTTCTCATATAGTCACTAGGAAAATATGATTTATTTGATTTTTTCTTTAAATTTTTTATTGTTATGTTAATCACCATACATTACATCCTTAGTTTTTGATGTAGTGTTCCATGATTCATTGTTTGTGCATAACACACAGTGCTCCACGTAGAAAATGCCCTCTTTAATACCCATCACCAGGCTAACCCAAACCCCCGCCCCCTCCCCTCTAGAACCCTCAGTTTGTTTTTCAGAGTCCATCGTCTCTCACGGTTTGTCTCCCCCTCCGATTTCCCCCCCTTCATTTTTCCCCTCCTGCTATCTTCTTCTTTTTTTTCCCCTTAACATATATGGCATTATTTGTTTCAGAGGTACAGATCTGTGATTCAACAGTCTTGCACAGTTCACAGCGCTCAGCATAGCACATACCCTCCCCAATGTCTATCACCCAGCCACCCCATCCCTCCCACCCCACCCCCACTCCAGCAACCCTCAGTTTGCTTCCTGAGATTAAGAATTCTTCATATCAGTGAGGTCATATGATACATGTCTTTCTCTGATTGACTTATTTCACTCAGCATAACACCCTCCGGTGCCATCCATGTCATTGCAAAAGGCAAGATCTCATTCCTTTTGATGGCTGCATAATATTCCATTGTGTATATAGACCACATCTTCTTTATCCATTCATCTGTCGATGGACATCTTGGCTCTTTCCACAGTTTGGCTATTGTGGACATTGCTGCTATAAACATCAGGGTGCGTGTACCCCTTCGGATCCCTACCTTTGTATCTTTGGGGTAAATACCCAGTAGTGCAATTGCTGGATCCTATGGTAGCTCTATTTTCAACTTTTTGTGGAACCTCCATACTGCTTTCCAGAGTGGCTGCACCAGCTTGCATTCCCACCAACAGTGTAGGAGGATTCCCCTTCCTCCACATCCCCACCAACATCTGTCGTTTCCTGACTTGTTAATTTTAGCCATTCTGACTGGGGTGAGGTGGTATCTCATTGAGGTTTTGATTTGGATTTCCCTGATGCCGAGCGATGTTGAGCACTTTTTCATGTGCCTGTTGGCCATTTGGATGTCTTCTTTGGAAAAATGTCTCTTCATGTCTTCTGCCCTTTTCTTGATTGGATTATTTGTTCTTTGGGTGTTGAGTTTGATAATGTCTTTATAGATTTTGGATACTAGCCCTTTATCTGATATGTCATTTGCAAATATCTTCTCCCATTCTGTCGGTTGTCTTTTGGTTTTGTGGACTGTTTCTTTTGCTGTGCAAAAGCTTCTTCTCTTGATGAAATCCCAATAGTTCACTTTTGCCCTTGCTTCCCTTGCCTTTGGCAATGTTTCTAGGAAGAAGTTGCTGCAGCTGAGGTCGAAGAGGTTGCTGCCTGTGTTCTCCTTTAGGATTTTGATGGACTCCTGTCTCACATTTGGGTCTTTCAACCATTTTGAGTCTATTTTTGTGTGTGATGTAAGGAAATGGTCCAGTTTCATTCTTCTGCATGTGGCTGTCCAGTTTTCCCAATGTCATTTGTTGAAGACGTGTCTTTTTTCCATTGGACATTCTTTCCTGCTTTGTCAAAATTAGTTGACCATAGAGTTGAGGGTCCATTTCTGGGCTCTCTATTCTGTACCATTGATCTATGTGTCTGTTTTTGTGCCAGAACCATACTGTCTTGATGATGACAGCTTTGTAATAGAGCTGGAAGTCCGGAATTGTGATGTCGCTGGCTTCTGCTTTTCTTTTTCAAGATTCCTCTGGCTATTCGGGGTCTTTTCCAGTTCCATACAAATTTTAGCATTATTTGTTCCATTTCTTTGAAAAAAGTGGATGGTATTTTGATGGGGATTGCATTGAATGTGTAGATTGCTCTAGGTAGCACTGACATCTTCACAATGTTTGTCCTTCCAGTCCATGAGCATGGAACGTTTTTCCATTCTTTGTGTCTTCCTTAATTTCTTTCATGAGTATTTTATAGTTTTCTGAGTACAGATCCTTTGCCTCTTTGGTTAGATTTATTCCTAGGTATCTTATGGTTTTGGGTGCAATTGTGAATGGGATCAACTCCTTAATTTCTCTCTCTTCTGTCTTGTTGTTGGTGTATAGGAATGCCACTGATTTCTGTGCATTGATTTTATGTCCTGCCAGTTTACTGAATTCTTGTATGAGTTCTAGGAGTTTTGGGGTGGAGTCTTTTGGGTTTTCCACATAAAATATCATATCATCTGCAAAGAGTGAGAGTTTGACTTCCTCTTTGCTGATTTGGATGCCTTTGATTTCTTTTTGTTGTCTGATTGCTGTGGCTAGGACTTCTAATACTATGTTGAATAGCAGTGGTGATAGTGGACATCCCTGCCGCGTTCCTAACCTTAGGGGGAAAGCTCTCAGTTTTTCCCCATTGAGAATGGTATTTGCTGTGGGTTTTTCATAGATGGCTTTTTGGATATTGAGTTATATACCCTCTATCCCTACACTCTGAAGAGTTTTGATCAATAAAGTTTGCTGTACTTTGTCAAATGCTTTTTCTGCATCTATTGAGAGGATCATATGATTCTTGTTCTTTCTTTTGTTAATGTATTGTATCACATTGATTGATTTGCGGATGTTGAACCGACCTTGCAGCCCAGGGATAAATCGCACTTGGTTGTGGTGAATAATCCTTTTAATATATTGTTGGATCCTATTTGCTTGTATTTTGGTGAGAATTTTTGCATCCGTGTTCATCAAGGATATTAGTCTGTAATTCTCCTTTTTGATGGGGTCTTAGTCTGTTTTGGGGATCAAGGTGATGGTGGCCTCATAAAATGAGTTTGGAAGTTTTCCTTCCATTTCTATTTTTTGGAACAGTTTCAGGAGAATAGGTATTAATTCTTCTTGAAATGTTTGGTAGAATTCCCCTGGGAAGCCATCTGGCCCTGGGCTTTTGTTTGTTGGGAGATTTTTGATGACTGCTTCAATTTCCTTAGTGGTTATAGGTCTGTTCAGGTTTTCTATTTCTTCCTGGTTCAGTTTTGGTAGTTGATACATCTCTAGGAATGCATCCATTTCTCCAGGTTATCTAATTTGCTGGCATAGAGTTGCTCATAATATGTTCTTATAATTGTTTGTATTTCTTTGGTGTTGGTTGTGATCTCTCCTCTTTCATTCATGATTTTGTTGATTTGGGTCATTTCTCTTTTCTTTTTGATCAGTCTGGCCAGGGGTTTATCAATCTTGTTAATTCTTTCAAAGAACCAGCTCCTAGTTTCGTTGATCTGTTCTACTGTTCTTTTGGTTTCTATTTCATTGATTTCTGCTCTGATCTTTATTATTTCTCTTCTCCTGCTGGGTTTAGGCTTTATTTGCTGTTTTTTCTCTAGTTCCTTTAGGTGTAGGGTTAGGTTGTGTATTTGGGACCTTTCTTGTTTCTTGAGAAAGGATTGTATTGCTCTATACTTTCCTCTTAGGACTGCCTTTCCTGCAACCCAAAGATTCTGAACAGTCGTGTTTTCATTTTCATTGGTTTCCATGAATTTTTTAAATTCTTTAATTTCCTGGTTGACCCATTCATTCTTTAGCAGGATGCTCTTTAGCTTCCATGTATTTGAGTTCTTTCTGATTTCCTCTTGTGATTGAGTTCTACTTTCAAAGCATTGTGGTCTGAAAATATGCAGGGAATGATCCCAATCTTTTAGTACTGGTTGAGACCTGATTTATGACCTAGGATGTGATCTATTCTGGAGAATGTTCCATGGGCACTAGAGAAGAATGTGTATTCCATTGCTTTGGGATGGAATGTTCTGAATATATCTGTGAAGTCCATTTGGTCCAGTGTGTCATTTAAAGTCTTTATTTCCTTGCTGATCTTTTGCTTAGATGATCTGTCCATTTCAGTCAGGGGGGTGTTAAAGTCCCCCACTATTATTGTATTGTTGTGAATGTGTTTCTTTGCTTTTGTTATTAATTGCCTTATATAATTGGCTGCTCCCATGTTAAGGGCATAGATATTTACAATTGTTAGGTAGACCCTTTAAGTAGGATATAGTGTCTTTCCTCATCTCTTATTAGAGTCTTTGGTTTAAAATCTAATTTGTCTGATATAAGGATGCCACCCCAGCTTTCTTTTGGTGTCCATTAGCATGGTAAGTTGTTTTCCACCCCCTCACTTTCAATCTGGGGGTGTCTTTGGGTCTAAAATGAGTCTCTTGCAGACAGCGTATCAATGGGTCTTGTGTCTGAACTCTAGGTCCAATCTGATAGCTTGTGTCTTTTGATTGGGGCACTTAGCCCATTTACATTCAGGGTAAGTATTGAAAGATATGAATTTTTAGTGCCATTTTAAGGCCTGTAAGGTGACTGTTACTGTATATTGTCTGTGTTCCTTTCTGATCTATGCTGCTTTCAGGCTCTCTCTTTGCTTAGAGGACCCCTTTCAATATTTCTTGTAGGGCTGGTTTCGTGTTTGCAAATTGCTTTAGTTTTTGTTTGTCCTGGAAGCTTTTTATCTCTCCTTCTATTTTCAGTGACAGCCTAGCTGGATATAGTATCCTTGGTTGCATATTTTTCTCATTTAGTGCTCTGAATATATCATGCCAGTCCTTACTGGCCTGCCAGGTCTCTGTGGATAAGTCTGTGCCAATGTAATGTTTCTACCATTGTAGGTTACATATCTCTTCTCCTGAGCTGCTTTCAGGATTTTCTCTTTGTCTCTGAGACTCATAAGTTTTACTATTAGATGTCGTGTTGGGGTGTTGACCTATTTTTATTGATTTTGAGAGGGGTTCTCTGTGCCTCCTGGATTTTGATGCCTATTTCCTTCCCCACATTAGGGAAGTTCTCTGCTATAATTTGCTCCAGTATACCTTCTGCCTCTCTCTCTCTTTCTTCTTCTTCTGGGATCCCAATTATTCTAATGTTATTTCATCTTATGGTATCGCTTATCTCTCGAATTCTGCCCTCGTGATCCAGTAGTTGTTTATCTCTCTCTCTCTCTTTTTTTTTTTTTAATTTTCCAATCTTTGGTCTTCTATATCACTGATTCTCTCTTCTGCCTCATTTATCCTAGCAGTTAGTGCCCCCATTTTTTATTGCACCTTATGAATAGCCTTTTTGATTTCAACTTGGTTAGATTTTAGTTCTTTTATTTCTCCAGAAAGGGTTTCTCTAATAACTTCCATGCTCTTTTCAACCCCAGCTAGTATCTTTAAAAGCATGATTCTGAACTCTAGGTCCGACATCGTACTAATGTCCGTATTGAGTACGTCCCTGGCAATCGGTACTACCTCTTGTTCTTTTAGTTGAAGTGATTTTTTCCATCTTGTCATTTTGTCCAGAGGAGAATAGATGAATGGGAGAACAAAATGCTAACAGGGTAACAACGTCCCCAGAAAATATACTCTAAACAAATCAGAAAAGACCTGAAACCGGGGGAAAAGAAAGGGAAAGAAAGAAAAAAGAAAAAGAAAAAGATGAGAACAAACAAAAACCGAGCAAAACAAAACAAAACAAAAAAACAGAATATGATCAAATATGATCAGGCTGGTGCATAGATCAGTGCCACACACTAGATTTTGGGTGTATTTTGTTCTCTTAGAAGAAAGTGCCTCCCAAAATTTTAAAGAAAGATAAACTTATATATGTACAAAATAAGAGTTGATAGGATGAAGGTATAGGATATGACTGTAAAGATGAAAATTATAAAAAATTTTGTAAAAGGAATTGATATGTTGTTTGAAAAAAGAAAGAAGAGGATTTAAAAAAAGGAAAGAAAGAAAGAAAAAAAGA
Source organism: Eumetopias jubatus (assembly GCF_037043125.1). Taxonomy (NCBI): domain Eukaryota; kingdom Metazoa; phylum Chordata; class Mammalia; order Carnivora; family Otariidae; genus Eumetopias; species Eumetopias jubatus. The sequence goes on from NW_028274810.1 coordinate 20,418,864, forward strand.
AGGGGAGAGAATGTGATCAGGCAGGAGACTAGAACAAAGCCATATACTAGAGATTTAGGGTATATTTTGATCTGTTAGAAGAAACTGTATCTCAAAATTTTAAAGAGAGAACAACTTATATATATATGCCAAAAATAAGGGTAACTACTATGAACGGATAGAATATGACTCTAAAAATAAAAAATACAAATGTTTTTTAAAAAAGGGATTGATAAAATGTTGGTTGAAAAAGGGAAAAAGAAAAAATTAAAAAAAAAGACAGTTAAAAAATATTAACTTTGAAAGACTAAAGAATCATGGTTAAAACCTATGAATTCTATGTGCAGTATTCCCTTAGCGCTGGAGTTCTGCCGTTCTTACTGATCGGTAAACTTGGTCTTGGCTGGCTGGTCTTGCTGATCTTCTGGGGGAGGGGCCTGTTGCCGTGGTTCCCAAATGTCTTTGCAGGAGGCGGAATTGCCCCACCCTTGCCGGGTCCTGGCTAAGTAATCTCCTCGGGTTTGTCCTTGGGAGCTTTCATTCCCTGCAAGCTTTCTGTACAGCTTTGGAGGACGAAAGTGAAAAAGGCGGCCTCCCAATCTCTGACCCGGAGGAGCGAGAACTCAGGGCCCCACTCCTCAGTGCACCCCCAGAGAAAAGCAATCAATCACTCCTGTCTCCCCGGTGTCCGGCTGCACTCCATGCTCACCCAGCCTGTGACCCAACGTTTCTATTTCTGGCACCTGACTCGGTGTGGAGTCTCCAAACCCAGCAGATCCCTGCGGTGCGCTCTTGCGCCACTCCTCCCAGGGGAGGAAGGGGAGTCTCCCCGGATCTGCTGCTTGCTGGGTCCCCGCTGGAGGAGCAGTGCCCTGACTGTGTCGCCAATCACAGTTTATGGCCACCCCGAGCTGACACCCCACACCTCGGCTCCGTCTCTGCAGCCGGCTTCCCTGCTCTGATGCCTGGGAGCTCTGCTGCGCTCAGGCACCCCCGGTCTTTCTTGACCCCGAGGGTCCTGAGACCACACTGTCCCGCTAGAGTTCCACTCCCCGCTTAGCCACTGGAGCAACATCCCTCAGCTGAGCCAACTTCTAAAATTCTGATTTTGTGCTCTGTTGCTCTATCATTTGCCAGGAGCCGCCGACAGAGGCCCCCTCCCCTACCATCTATCCTGCCAAATATCGCCTCGGATTCACTTCTCCGCACGTCCTACCTTCCAGAAAGTGGTCGCTTTTCTGTTCAGAGAGTTGTTGCTGTTCTTCTCTTCGATCTCCTGTTGAGTTCATAGGTGTTCAAAATGGTTTGATCCCTATGCAGCTGAATTCCCGAGACCAGATGAAATCCAGGTCTCCTACTCCTCCGCCATCTTGCTCCGCCCTCAGGAAAATATGATTTAAATAAAATGAATATATTTAACTATCTTTTCTTATAAATATGTGAGTGTGTATGTGTGTTTGAGATAATTTTATATTTACTTTGCTGGATAGTATGAAAGGGAACGATTTTGCCCATTGTAGAAGGTACACTAACATGGTGTTAAAGAGATTTGGATTTTAAAGCAAGTTCACCAACATATGTTGCTATATATGTGAATTGAGGAAACGCCATTAACTAATCTATCTTTAGTTCCTGGTTTATCAAATAAGTTGATTGAATTTTTAAAATCTTCAATATTTCCTTTAGGTCTGATATTCTTTGAAACAACATGTAATGAAGAACATTTAAAGATATTACAGTCTTTTTCAATACCAAAATGAATTTTGTTGGTATGTTGATTTTTTGGTGAAATTTCTATAGAAATTTAAATTATTTTATGTTTCCAACAGCAACCAGCACAGTTATGGTCAAATGCTATATTTTGGGGAATGTGTACTTAAAAAATAATACAGAAAATTTTTTGATTCATTATTCATTCATGCACTCAGCAAATTTTCATTGAAGACTTAGTATATTGAATTACCTCCTGGAGATATAAAGAGCAGGAAAACGCCATTCACAAGTTCAGTTTCTTGATATCCTGCTTGGCAAATTAATTTTACCATTTTCAGAAAATTCTTGTCAAAACAAGTCACAGAGGAAAATGTTATAAAATTATAAATTGCAATGGAACAAGTGTTTGATCTGAAAATTAAGTCTATCCTTATGAATGGGTAAGACAAAATTAATGATGAAGTTGTTACCAGAAACCATAGAATCTAAGCAGGTAAAAGGATATGGAAAATTCCACTCGGATTGAAGTGAGTCTAGAAACCCAGTTCCACAGCTTCAAAGATCAGTTATTATGGGACAACCTAAATATGGGGGAAAAAATCTGATCATGAAACCAAACTGACTCCTTTCTTTGTGACTAATACTCTATTTCTGGAAAATATGCATTTCAAAGCACCATGAAGAGCTGAAATTATGAAAGAGGAATTCAAAGGCTTCAAAGCTCAGCTGGTCTGAGGTGAAGAGAAGAATGCAGGGTTTGAAACACCAAAGTAAATTACTCTAGGACTGAACTCTGGGAAATCAAGGACCATACCCTAGAAGGACCCTTTTCAGGGTCAAGATTTACTGAATATTACTATTTATGACTGTTAAACTTAAATTTCATACTCTTTCTTTAATCAAAACTTTTCTCATTTATACTAAATCCTTTTCAGATGAAAATATTTAGTTTGAGATGCCTTCATTATTTTTCAAAAAGTGAATTCATCACAATTTACTCAGATCAAAATTCTTGATCCTTATTTAGTATTAGCATTAAGCATACTTACGGGAACATGATACACATTTTAAGAATAAAAGTAGCAATATGCAATGAAGAACATTTAAAACTATCCTTGTCTTTTTGAACACCCAAATAAATTTTGTTGGTATGGGATTTTTTATTGAAATTTAAAAACATATTTAATGACTTGCTTTCTACCTAACTATTAAAAATGTGATACACATATGACCATAGAGAACTTTATTTTGAACGATTAGCCTTGAGTCAGACAAATATTTTCAATTAGTGTTCCAGGAGTCAAATCTCCTGCCTAATTTAAATCAGCGTCATTAAAGCTATCATCTCTGTCAGAAAAAAGTTAAAGTTAGCACATCTGCAAGGCAGTGCAGTTCGCCAAGTCCCACTGTCTGCAGGCAGGCTGCCCAAAGAAACAAAAAGTAAATAAATAAAATAACGAATGTCACTTTTAGTCATTTGTGCTGAAGCACAGTGCTACTCTTTGCTTGAATGCTGCTTAGTGGAGGGAGTTCAAAAACAGGAAATGAAAGGGGAAAAAGAGGCTCTTTCACAAATTACTGACTCTCTAGACACCAAACTGCTTTTAACTCTGAATTCTCTGCTTGTAAAAATGCTAATTTATCATCACTCTGGAAGAAATTAAAAAATGCTACAAATTAATAGTCTGATATGACTTAAAATGTCAAAGTTACTTTTATCTTTTTGATAATCTTTCCTTGTCAAAGTTTGTCTGGCTGAAGAATCTGAAGAAAACAGGCTCCTTATTAACAGTCCCTCTCTAAAAGATGCTATTTCTCAGAGATGCTATTCTCAGAGATTTTCTCTGAAAATAGTCTAATTTCCTGCACAGATGAAAAGTGTCTACCCTTATTTGTTTAACATCTCCAGTGTGAAAAAATAGAAGAAAACTACTAAAATAGTAGAAAACAACATTTTGGGTTTCTAATTTTCATAAAATTTCTTCAATCACTTAAAAAAATTCAAGGTCCTTAAATGGGAGGAAAAATGCATTTTTAGTGCATGGACTGTTTTTAATTTTTTCCACCCTACTTCAGTTGACTACAGCATGAAAAGAAACCAAAAAACTGTTTCACACTAAATGTACTGTGGGAAGGGAGTGGTGCTAGCGGTTAAAGAGTGGGACTTGTAGCTCAATTTTTTGAGTGCTATTTCTGGCTTAATCCCTGGCAAATTCTGTGGTTTTGTGATAGTTGCTTATATGGTCATATATGGGTTTGCCTATCTGACAACCGGGTGTTGTGAATGCTCCGGACTCCTAAGAAGAAAAGTGAAATAGAGACTTGCATTAAGCTGATGCCACCTCTTTTAATATAATCCTTAAAATGCTTTATTTCAGGTTTGTCCTCATAATATTCTCTGGTACCTACCATAGCTAATGTCCACCAGCTATTGAAATTGTGCCCGTCTTTCCATATCCAACCTGAATAACATTGTGTCCTAATCATTAAAGTTCATTTGGTTGTGAGAAATAGGAATCTTCTCTGGTTAGGTTAGGCCACAAAGGAAATTTTTCTTCCACTTATGGAGGAGTTGATTTATCACAATTTTATGATTGAGATAGCTTAAGCCTGTCGTAAGTATGGGTCACCATTCAGAATAGTAAATACAGATTTCAATTGATTTGCTTGACATATATCCTATGGGATATTTTACACAAGAACCAAAATAAGACTAGTTTACTTTGTTATCTGATAGGTGCAATGAATGACATTTGATATAGACTGAATGTTGTGTCCCCTCACCCCCCAATTCATATATTGGAATCCAATCCCTAATGGGATGGTATTTGGAGGTGGCGCCTTTGTTAGGTAATTAGGTTACAAGGTGGAAAATTGGTGAGTCGGATTTGTGCTCTTCTAAGAGAGGTCTCAGAGAGCTACCTTTCCCCTTCCATCATTTAAGGTTATAGCGAGAAGATTGTCATCTATGAACCAGGAAGTGGGTCCTCACCAGACACGAAATCTGATGGCATCTCGATCTTATACTTCCCAGCTCCCAGAACTGTGAGAAATAAGTTTCTGTTGTTTATAAGTTACCCAATCTATAGTATTTTCTGTTACAAAAACCCAAGCAGACTAAAACATTTTTCTTTCAAAAATATCTTAATTCCGATAAATAAAAGCAGACTATTGCTGTCCTACCTGAAGCTATGTACACATCCCTGCTTCTTACAGCTGTAAATAAAAAATGTTCTTGATCCTGAACTTGTCTTGTTGTTACTTTTTTTGTTAGTGATAGACATATATTGGTATATTCATATCTACAGCTGTGTATCACTCCTAAAATACCACTTACTTTAAAGATTTTATTTATTTATTTATTTATTTGAGAGAGAGAATGAGATAGAGAGAGAGCATGAGAGGGGAGAGGGTCAGAGGGAGAAGCAGACTCCCTGCTGAGCAGGGAGCCCGATGCGGGACTCGATCCCGGGACTCCAGGATCATGACCTGAGCCGAAGGCAGTCGCTCAACCAACTGAGCCACCCAGGCGCCCAAATACCACTTACTTTAGAAAGTAGAACATCGGTCTGTACCAAATTTGCCAGTGTGATAACATTTTCTCTAGATTCTATTACTTTTATAATTGAAATATATGGAGGAGTAACAATTTCTTGATTCTAATATTTATTATATAAATCTTGATTTCTCTGCATGTGCTCTTTGATTATTTTTTTACATTATTTACAACTATTGTTTATCTATAACAGTCTTTTAGAAACAAATATTTTGGATAGTATGGAGGAAGAGAATAAAATCTTTCTGAAAGAGCTTCAAGAAAAGTTGAGCAGTCAGAAACAATAAAATAAAGCCAAACCATATATAAACATATATTTATACATTTATGATATACAAAATAAACATTTATAAATTATTTATTTATTTATTTATTGTCAGGAATTGGCTTATGTGGTCATGGAGGCTGAGAAGTCCTATGATCTACCTTCTGCAAGCTGGAGACCCAAGTGATATAATTCAGTTGGAATCCAAAGGCCGGATAACCAGGGAAGCCAACAGTACAAATCTCAGTCCTAGGGTAACAGGCAATGAGCTGAGCTATCTCAGCTAAATGTTTGTCCTTGAAGCAGGAGAAAGGGGTGTGTGGGATACCTGGCTGGCTCAGTCAGTGAAGTGTGCAACTCTTGATCTTGGGGTTGAAAGTTCAAGCCCCACATTAGGTGTAGAGATTACTTAAAAATCTTAAAAAATAAAAAAAAAAAGAAAGGAGAAAAGGGTGTGTAATAAAATATATCATGGACTAACACTTCAAACCTGTTCTTAGACAACTCTCCCTTTCTTCAACATTTCTCGCTTAACAATGACTGTTAAAAGTCTATTTTTTCCAGTTTCCCTTGTGTTCTCTCCTCATCTTTTCCTTCTAGTTGCCCTGGAATTCTCCCTTAAGATATATAATTTTCTCCCATGCTGATTGCTTTTCTTGCAAAATTACTCAATCTTTCATCCCTGTCCTGAAATTTTGAGGAATAAAATTCTCTGACAATGCAAGATTCAGGAAAATGTCTTAGTAATAGATTTGGAATGTAAATGGACTCAAAGATGTCCACAGGCTATGAGAAAAATAGGGTGGATAGGCATTCCTTTTAAATATTCCCCAGGAATATTGCTAAAGAAAAGGGTGGTAAAGACTGAGCCAGGTTTTCAATAAACAGTATCTTTCCTGGTCTCTAGTCAGAGACTAAATAAGTGCATATTTGTTCAGAGCACTATAATATCCATCACAAAATGTCTCGATAATGGTTACATTTCATTAAGTTATTTATGTGAGCTACCAAGGTGTGTGTGTGTGTGTGTGTGTGTGTGTGTGTGTGTGTGTGTGATTTATGTGTGTATTTAAAACATTTCGATCATTACATGATCAAATTTTATGTAAGTTTAATCTCAAATAAAATCCATTTAAAACAGTACTAAAGAATATAGATTTTGTTAAAAAAATCACTTTCTATAAGCAATAACAGTTATTCTCAAAGTAGGATCCCTTATTTCCTAATTAATTGACTTATTAATAGATTTTTCTTTCTTTACCCGAATGTTAAGGTTCTAGGATTTTAGCCAATATCCCATTCAAATATTTAAAATCACTATCCCTATATATGACATATTTTTGAGAATAACTCATGGCACTATTTTTTACCATGGTCTGTATTTTTAGTACAATATGAATATGCTTATATATGAATTAAAATTTTTATTTGTCATCAATGATTTGAAATCCTTATATGAATTCCTTGACATTTCCTTCTTTCATTCTTACCCATTCAGCAAAATTTACTCAGATATTCTGCTTCAGAATTTTTGGGTAGGAATAATAAGAGAAGACGATGGAGACTATAGGAAGCAGTGATGGTTGTTGGTAATATCAAAGTGCACGGGAAGTTAGACACAAACCATACACAATTCCTATTATCATGAAATGGTAGAAATGAGGAGGAGATCTAAACTTGATGAGACTGTATCAGCAGAATGGATCCGTCTGAAGTTTGAACACTGATATAGTAAAATATTCCAGTAAACCATGCCTCAAGGAATATGTGGAACTTTGTCTTGATTGTCTACACCTCAAAAATTTTGTTTCATCAGTGGCGCTGGTGTTCAGCCTTCCTTCCAGGTTGGTAAGAGTCCCATGATATTGCCAGTATCTTCCTGGGGATCCAATCCCATCTTGGGTCTCAGGAATATAATGACTCATATCTAAATTTCCAATGCTTTAAAATAATGGGCAAAATCACTTAAACAGACTCTTTCGTGTTTTAAATGTTCATTAAACTGCACGATTAAGTGTAAACAAAAGCATGCAGAGTTCAATGAGAAGAGGAAACCAAGATGTTAAGATACAACATAGAATGAATGTGTAGTTTAGAAGGAAATGTGTAGTATAGAAGGAGATATTTATCTAAGGCTTGATATATCTTGTGCCTCAAAGTTTTAAAATTTTGAACTAGAAGTTGTTTTTTTTTTTTAAGATTTTATTTATTTAAGAGAGAGAGAGAGAGAGAGCACAAGCAGGGGGAGAGAGAAAAGCAGACTCCCCACTGAGCAGGGATCCCAGGACCCTGGGATCATGACCAGCCGAAGCAGATGCTTAACTGACTGAGCCACCCAGGCGACCTGAACTAGAAGTTCTTATGTAATACTTATAATTTGCAAGATGTTCCACACATTTACAAAATATTAATGTAATAATGATATTTCTTCTGTTTATCATATTGAATGCCTTTTTTCCTTTCTCTTCTTAGAAAGTATAAAATGACTTAAGGTTAATGTCAGTAGTGTTTCCTGTCTGCAAAAGTGTATAAAGTCATAAAGTGATTTTAAAATTCCAGAAGAGAGTGAAACTTGAGCACTGGCACTGAGATAAACAGAACTTATCTTCATTTATCTTTAAGAACAAGCTTTTTATTTCTTAGAAATGTATTCGAAGATATAACTCTTTAGTTAGATTTATAGATTTTTTTAAAAGCTATAAATAAGGTCAGTAACATTACCTTTCCTTATTTTTAAGATTTGTAGTATTGGGGATTTTATTCATTTTAATAGTTAATCTTATAAGAAAAATAATGTGACTACTATAAAATACAAAAAGATATATTCTAAAAATGCATTATTTATAAGGAAATAATTGATAATGAGAGTAGAAGTGTGAAATAAAATTTTTGTCACATCTTGTTTCTGTATTCCTAGTTTGAATTCTGAGTATGCCTAACCTCATCCTTAAAATGAAACTATTAAAATTACCACATCCCTGCCTTATATGAAGACCAAAACAACAAAATAAGAATTTTGAATAAAAAAGTTATTATAGTGACAAAGGTGTTTTGCATTTAAAAGCATATCTTCATATGAAATATTGCTTGTTTTACAACCATTTAAATCCATATGTGATTTTCCAGTCTTAACAGATTACATTGTGAAAACTTTTGAAATAGGATCTATTGTTTGTCCAGCATTTGAATGTGCAATAACTTGACCATACCAGCACTGGCAGAGAATATAATATTGGGAGGGTATTAAATACTGAGAATCTGCAAAACAAATTAAGTGTGGAGTTATTCATCACAGATGTTTTAAAAATCAGATCTATTTCGATATTTAACCATATTCACTAGCCTTAAATCTTGTATTTGGCATTTGTTATTGCATCAAGAGAATGTATAAGACTGTCATATAAAAATAACAGCAATATTGCATATAATTCAGAAATCTGTTTTTGTGAGTCTTCAGTTTCCAAAGCACATGCATATGGTTCCAGAATGAAATGAATTGGTACAAATGGTGGAGGCACAAAACAGATTACATATGGCTGTCTGGAAATAATAATCATTTTAAGTCAAAAATACTGACAAATGCCAGTGGGGTGGATCACTCTGTGAAGGCAGGGTAGAGGTGGGAAAAAAAAGGAGTCTACTTATTTGGGAACGTACAATGATAGATGTGGTCATCTTGGTTCCTTTTATTATTTATATTATGAGATGATAAGTGTCCAAAAAAAAAAAACACTATTTGTATGGGTAAATTCTTAAGGGGAAATAATCTCTTTAAAGAAGCTGAAATCCTTACCTTCAGCAACCTTATTTTATTGGGAACAGCCAGTGTGAATCAAGATGACTACAACTCGGATGATAGATGGGGCACCATATACAGTGAAACATCCCTGGGATACATCATTGGTGTGGTACTTCTTTTGGCCATGACACGTGGTTCATTGAAATATTTAAAATCCCACCTTCTACTTCTACTGATAGGGATGTTGATGCTGTCCTGTACCACTCTGTAAAAAGTTGTGCTATATTTTTGCTGACACACAGGAGCTTAATAAAAGCCAAATCTATTCAATTAAGAAGAAAAAATGATACAGAGAGTAAAAATATCTTGACAAAGGTCCAAAACATATCCAAGTTTTCACCCTGAATCATTTTGTTCTCGTTCCTCTTTTCTACTTTGGACAATTATGACAAAGAACGAGGATAACGAATATAGCTAACTAAAGTATATTTTAAGAGAGGTGTATATGCATGTACAAGGCCATATATTCCTTGCTTGTTGTGGGTTCACTTACATTTTGTTTTCTTTAGGTTATTTTAAACAGGATGGGTCAGTCATTTCTGAGTTGGCTCCTTCAGCACTCCAACAGACCAAACTTTTCATGAAGAGTCTGTTTTATCATGGAAATTGGGCTAAATCTGGATCTCTCTGAAGTTCTGTAAGTTGTTTCACAGGAAAGGTGCCAAAAAATACCCAGTCGTCACTATGGGGTACTTGTGAGCGAGGATGGACTATGGAAATAAACTTTTCTGTCCTCTCCCCACCCCCACTTTTTACAGTACAATGGCCCATCTGTGAGGTAAGAGGGACTAACACCATTTTTAAACAGAGCCTAATTTTTAGCCTCTCGTGTATTAGAAAAACTGTAAAATAAATGTCAAACTGCTTAGTCATTTCTTTCTTAAAATAATTGACCTAAGTTCAGAAAAGGGCAAGAAAGACAAACCATTAGGCACAGTAAGAAAGGGATTATATTCAACAGCAATTTTCTTTTAAAAGTTTTAAGTATTTCTGATGTGTGTGAGAGTTTCCCACCCCCATAATAATTTCTCATTCAATAGGTCAAATTTGGTGCAGTGGTTTTAGTTATAGTAAAATGTTTGGAGAAAATGTATATACATATAGTAGGCATATATGTGTATACTTTACATATACTATACATATTATATATATATATCAATATCTATGTTATATGTAACAAAAATAGGAAGGACAAAACATCAATATGAGAAAAGAAGAATGATTTAAAAGATGATGCATCTTTTCTAAAATTTTACTGCTTAATCTAGTTCTTCTTTCCCCTAGTTCTACCTGTAGTGATTTAGGTCTTATTATGTAGAGTTCTGTCTATTTCCAATACTTTATTACTATTTGTATTCTGGGCATCCAGCTCTGGACCAGGTTTCTTCATTCCCAGGTTGGTTATTGAGGTCTCCATATTTAAAACATGGGTTCTCAATCTGTATCCCCTGATTCCTAGAGATACGTGAAGAGATTAAGGGAGATCTATGAACTTTTCACAATGTTCACTAAAGCTCCATGAACTCTGAAGACTGTCTATAACATTTAAATTCCCCTAATCTGACCTCCCACTCAATTATCAAATTGTTATCTTAGTTTCTCTGAGAAGCCAATATGGACAGTCAACCTAAAATACGGTTATAAAAGAAGTGACCAATTTTTTTCTCTATACCATTTCCATCTAGGTTTTGAAAGGCTTACAAACAGAATGAATGCTACAAAGTTGAGCAAACAACTCCAAACATTGTTTTTTAATGTGACAAAAAAGGAAATGTCATATAGCTAATTGTGCTCCAAACTAAAGACCTATGTCAAGGAAACTGCCATATTCTGTTACATTCTGAATCTATGTATGAACCGCAAGGACTGGCTGAAAGATGACCTAGGAAGTGATACTTCTGGAAGTTATGCCTTGAGAAGTTGAAGGTGGTGAGGTGTGTGCCTTCCAGCTTCCCTCTGTTCCCTTTGTTGTTCAGTGTTACCCTTCCTTCTGCTGAATTCACCCCCCTGTAAATCCATGAGCTGGCTCCTTGGGAGGCTCTAGGTCTGGCTGCTGGCTACAAACTGCAGGAGTTAGACATAATTACCTACTCCTTACCATGAATCTACTATGTTTCCTTCCAGAGGCATTAATTCAGACCCAGATTATGCCTAGCTGGGCAGTGGCCAGAGGAATTTAGACCACAGAGTACAGAAAGCATAAGGTAGTAATAACTCTTTTCACCCGAGACACTTTGCCTAAAAGGACCCTTTCACCCCAGTGAGAAGGCCTGAGATGTGAACAGAAGGTGGGGCGTGCTAGACTGACTGCATTATTTCTCACCTTCTAGAACAGTATCAGGCCATGGAACTCTCAGGAAAATAAGGAGAGCTACTGAGAAACAATTTGGAATATCATTCCTACATATTGCTCCAAGCTTTGTTAACTATCTCTGGCTATTGAGTTGATTCAGGAATCTGGCAGCCTTACAAATACATATTTCTAAACTTTGTATTTATTTTGCTCTTTTACATCAAGGGGAAGACCTGTAAAACAAGTTCAGAAGTATACAAAGAATTGAACAGAAAAATCGTGTTTCAGAAAATTTGGCAACTGAAAATACACTTGAATTTTTCATTTTGAGAAGATGAAGGATAATTAAGATGGTAAATTGACCCATGTTTCCATCATAAGGTTCTTACTTTGTAATTGTACTTTCCACATTTAAACACAATATAATACGTAATCATTTTATGAAATTATATGAACTCGAGTTGGAATCTGAAAAGCTAGCTGGTGATATTTCTCTGCAGCTAGTATAAAGCATCCCAAACATTCTGCCAATAGCATTTCTAACATAAAGTGGGGTTTTCATTTGTTTGTTTGTTTTAAACCGTTATTGAAGAGGTAAAATTCTTGATGTGGGAATGGTTCTTTGTCACAGAGGCTGACAGTCATGTTGCAGGTATTATTTTGCTTTAGTATTAGTTGCTTTCCTCATTTTATATGCGTCTTCTATGTTGTTAAACAATTCCATCTTGGGCCTCCATCCTGTCTCTGAAAACCTTCCTTCCAACTTCTAAACCACATACATGGATTATCTGATTAATCTAATGGATCATGAGGTATATTTTGATTACTAACAGAAAACTAGGTTCCTAGAGATTAGTGGACATATGCGCCTCATAAACTTAGTTTAGAATCCTTAAGCATTGAAACATCTTAAATACTCAGTATAGGTCCTGGTCATAGCGTCCAGTCTTTGTCAACAGGAAAATGTATTCATTCACTCAGTCCATCTCTACTAAGTGCTTAATGTATGCTGGCTACCTTGTTGGGCACTGTTCCAGACAATTTTTGAAAGAGATCTCAGGAAATATTAAGGAGCAAAAAGGAGCCAACAGGAGGGAGTAATTTAAGCTTGGAAAAAATGACCAGGGAATCTCTATTCCAGGTTTAAGTGGATTACTTTGAGGAAGGGTAAGTAGAAGGAATTTAGAAACCTGCCCCTTATTATTGTCTCTGGGGAGTGACCATGTTTTCAGCTCCTCTGAGGCCCTTTACAGGACCTGTGGGCCTAAACGCTTGGAGATCTCTGCTAGTTGCCTTCCTTGTATTTTCTCCTCCCTCTTTGCCCCCTCATTCGAGATCAGGTCAGAATCAGCTGGAAAATTAAATTACTCACCCCCTCAATGTCAGCTCCCATACATCTCTTTCTCCTCCTGCCTCATGAGTACAGTTCAGCTCTTTAAGAGACGAGACTCTGAATGAAGGTAGTGCAGAATTTAAACATTTAAGAGAGAAACTTGTCAGTTTCAGCACTCGAAGGACAGCTTCACTATAAGATCAGGGGTTTTGACCTCTTGGGTCCCTCCATCTCACCTTCATCCCTTTCTTCTAATTCTTAGTTTAAAAATTAAAAATAAAATAAAATAAAATAAAATAAAATAATAAAAATAAAAATACTTTTCGGAGCAGGCAGAGCAAGGAGTCCTCTGGTTCCACGTCTGCTATAAGAAGCAGATTTTTGCACAAGGATAAGGTTACGGCTGCCAGCCCAGAACTCCAGCGGTGTGGCAAATCAGACGCTGGGCTCCTCCCCTCCCCCGCCGACGAACGAGAGGCTAACAGACGGGTGCAAGTAGACAAGTAGCTGTTTTTATTGAATACAGAAGCTCCTTGAAAACTCTGTGGGCTCCGGGGCTCTCCTGCAATTCCTTTCATTCCCAAAGTGCTGGAGCCAAGCACGCGTCCCGCGTAACTCCCTCCCATTTCTTCTCGGGGATTTGGGTAGGAGAGGAGGGAGGAGAGCAGAGGGGAGATGGGGGGTGGTTGGTGGGCTGGGCTAGCCCAGAGTCCTGACTCTTGGGCAAAGGGAGAGAGGGGCGGGCTCGCTGCCGCCCGAGAGGCGTGTGATTGGGTCTGACCCTCAGTCGGCTTGTCAATTTCTCTCGGGGTAAGGGGGGCGCTGGAGGGGAGTGGGCGGAGGAGGGGGCTGCCCAGAGCCTCTCGTCCGGCCCACTGACGGCATGAAGCCTTTAGGGGCACGCAGTCCTCTCAGATTTTCGGTTGAAGCCCCTCATCTGCCTTCAGTCTGAAGGCAGGGCCCCGCAGAGGACGGATCGGAGGGTCCCGGCCGGCGGGGCCAACCGAGAGGGAGAGGAGGGGGCGAGACACAGGAAGGAAGCAAACCATCAAATTTTAAAGAAAAAGCCCTTTGACTTTTCCCCCTCTCCCTCCTCAATGGCTGTGTAGCAAACACCCCCGACGATACCTTGGAAGGGACGAAGTGGGTCTGCAATCGCAGTTTCGTGGGTTGAGTTCACACTTGAGTGCGGGGCTCGGAGATGGAGCGGTGGTCCTCTAGGTGGAAAACGAAACGGTGGCTCTGGAATTTCACCATAACAACCCTCGCATTGACTTTCCTCTTCCAGGCTAGAGAGGTCAGAGGAGGTAAGAAAAAAATGGTTTTGGGGAGGTGGGAGAGTGCCGTCGGTCTTTGTCATTTTGTGCCCCTCCCCCTCTTTACCCTTCTTCCCCCGCCTTACCCCCCACCCCTCAAAACCCCAAAACAATTCTTTTAAATAAAATCCAGATTGTAGCTGCCACTAGGTTGAAGTGAAGGCTGGAGAGAGAGATGGATGTAGGCGGGACAGTAATGGGAGAAGAGGTAGCAGGAAAAAAGATCTGTCAGGCACAGAGCCTGCTGAAATGCCCTTCACCACTTTCCAGCATTTTTGAAAAGAGAAAAAATATTACCTTGAACACAAGGGCAGTTGTACAAAGCTTTTGTTTGAGGAATAGTCCCTAGACTGCCCTTTGAACACATCTTCTGGTTTCTTCAGATTCTAACTAATGGGAATATCTTTTTAAGGGTGAGCTGAGGAGAAAATATAGAGAAAGGGTATAAAATGAACCTTGATAAAGTTCTTTGTGTGAAGCAAAGTGAGAGACAGGCTCTTTTACTTTTCGGGATATAAGAGAAAGCAGAGGTGATGAATCTAGAAGACTGAGAACACTCTGTGTGTGTCATTTTGAAGAGATTTTAAGTGGAAAAAAAATTGGCAGTTTATAAGGAACGCGTTGAAGATAAGGAAAACACTTCTCCCTGAATTTCAGTCCACTCCTCTCCCCTATGACCCCCACCCCCAACCTCCACTTCTTCTTGCAGGTTGGACGTGCAGTTCTCTTGGAGAATGATGAAACTCGCCAAGCAAATGGGTTGGGGGAGGAGGAATAGGGATTGGGAGGGAAGAGGAGGGGGCCTGGGATGGGGTGGGAGGGGAGAGGTAAGGGAAAGTTCCTACGTGGCACCACCAAATATTCAATGACCAGACCTGCTCAGAAGACTGCAGCCCTGTCAGTACCCAAGAAGGGAGAGCGACTTCACTCCTCCCCTCTGCCTCCTCCCTCCCCTTCCCCCGCCCTTTCCCGCAAAGGCATCTGGCTGGAGCGGTCCGTTAGGTGCTGTAGACACGACTGGCGGGCAAAGGCCTTTGGAGTTAACGGAGCCCAAACAGCTTAGAGTAGAAAAGCGAGCTTTGTCGCGAGTGCACAGAGAAGTGGGGGGTAGGAAGGAGGGTGGCCAGGATTGGCTGAGGGAGAAAGAAGTTGTCAATCCCAAATGCGCAGGCTTTAGCAGAAACCTGAGTCTGTCCGCGGTAGATGCCAAGATCTGAGTTCTCCCTAATGGGAATTAGCGCTCCCGGAGGCCGAACTCTGGGAAACCAGGTCTGTATTCCTTCCGCAAGCTTAGTGGTGCTCACCTTCCTGAGTAGCAGCAGGCAATGCTGGATTATTCTTCCTCTTGGCTTTTCCTGGTAAATACAGTCAGAGCCTCAAATTTAAATTGTGCTTCAATTTGGATACCAGTTATGCCAATTATTTTGATTCATTCATTTCAATATATTCAAGGATAAATAGTAGAGGCTTTGAAAGTGGAATCCATCAAAAGTTTGCTTTTTACCTTTGGTACCTGGTCACCAGCTGGGTTGGTCATTTCCGTCAGCAGTTCTGCCCTCTGCTGGTTTTATTTATTATTTGGAATTTAAGCATCTACCTCAGAACCTAGGGCCTATTAAAATCCTTCTAATCACAGTGATGCTGGAAAAGAACACTCCATTAAGAAAATACAGATCTACTATTTCTTTTTCAGCTTGTTACACACACATATGGACAAATGTATCGCAATGCCAGCTCTGAATTTAAAAATATAGAAACCAAACTTTCTTCAATGAAGATGGATGAAATATACACTCAAGAGGCACCATTGTAGACATTCAGGGATTATTTCAGTGAAGATATTTATGTTTCTTTTCCACATTTGGCCTTCCTTAAAGCTCTAAGGATATCAGAAAGGTCAAATTTCTACACCTGTATTGTATAAATTGTCTCTTTTCAGTCTAGCTTCGGATCTGAAACACTTTTAAACAAACATCCCAGTACCACATCAAGTAAATGGTGGAAAAAGAACCCTGTTTATTATTATAAGGCCAAATAATGTGGGAAATAGCAAAGTTTAAGGATCATATGTTGTTTTTGTTTGTCATTTCTGACGAACTGTCTTAAAAGGTACAAGAGTGTTTCGATATTCAGACCATAAGATTCGGTATTCGCATCATCAAGTTGCTAGGTGCTTATTACTTCCCACTAAGTAATATTTACAAATCTACTCTTGTTGGCATTTTTGCCACTTAATAAACTTCAAAAAGGAAATAATAGTATACTAATGCTTAAAAACGAAACACTGGACTGAATCATCACACAAGGAAAAACAAACCCAGTGTTCAGTTCTTATGCTAGCCATTAGATTTACAATTGAAGCAACAATGGATATGATTTCATTCCAGTTCCTAAATAAAGGTGTTATGTACTGTAATTTATTAATGTCGGTAAGATGCAGGGGTGCAGTTTGGTGGCTGAATCGAAAGGTAATTTAAAACAGCCTATTTTCATCTAAAATTTGTATTTCTTGGATTTAAGACACTAAAGACTTAAAGAGTTCTGAGTTCATAATAAATTAGATTCTAAAGAAAGTGTAGTTAGCATCCTAAAGCATCTACCTTACAAAGAATAGTTCTTGGAGTGAATGGATTAAAAGAAAATTTATAATCTCACACAGAATCATATTGTTCTACTTTGCAAATCCAAACCCTATAACTTGGTCATCTTTAACATGCCTATTAAAAATTTTTAGTATTTATTATGATTTAGTATAAAAGAGTGCTATTTTTATAATATATTCATTTGCGTTAACTTCAATTTTATGTTTCATATATTTCCCTGTGGTTAACATAAATGTTTTATCTCAGAAATTTATGGGTTTCTTTATCAATTAGTCCATTGCTTATTACAGAGAGACTTGAGATTTACCTGGAATTTATAGTGACGATGCTGTGTTCAGAGTGATGGTTTTAAGACCTTTAAAAACAAGTTAAGTTATAATTGAATACTAAGAAAAATAGTATCTAATTGAATCATTTTTTACTAGTTAAAATGGTATTCAACCTTTGGTGGTTAAACCAATAGTGTGTCTTGAAAAAAGTTGATTAATTTTATGAGTGCCTTTCAAAGCTTGTCAGCAATTGATAGTGAGCGTTGCTGGAGTGTTTTGAGTGCCCAGGATCAGCAGGTGAAATGGTGCTGGCTTCCAGAGTATGTGCTAATCCAGCTTTGCAAAGAGATCAAGTTTGTCCCTGTGGCTACTTAATCATGAATCAGTTAAAAGGTCAGATACACTTCTGATAACAAATGCAGTGCCTGCTAGGATTATTTATATTGTCTTTCTTCTTGGTTTTTAAATAAAAATTGACACAGTCTAATAGAAAAACAATAAAGAAAACCAGGTATCTTATGAGAAACATCTTACTGTTTGTTTTATACAGATTTAGGTGCCACATATATAATCAATTAAATATAGAGACTTTCACAGAATTGTCTACTAGTTTTGAAATTAAGTTTATTAATATCTTAAAAGTGACAATTTACTTCATAATAAATACTTAACTGAGACTCTGTAAAAATTACTCTCTAAAAGGTATTCTCATATTTTTTAACAAAATTGTGAAGTTGAAAATGAGAAATGTATATACCTAGGTAGTATAATTGCTTACAATTTAATTAATATTTTAGGTTCTGCGTTTGCCTTATTTGACTAACATAGAAAGAGCATATTATTCAAGTTAAGTTATCCCTAAAACATAGGTAGCCAGGCAAACATGAATCTCTTTTCATATTTTTGGGTAGGATTTCTGACAAAAAATTAAAAAATTTAAAAACAAAACACAAAACAAAACCCCAAACTAAACAGTCACCTTTCTTTTTTAAAATTTGCTTCTTTTCTGAAAAAACTCTCCTCACTATGGTTAATTTATTGAAGCGTTGTCTATTTGATAGTGACTGATAATGAATGGACTCAAATCAAGCTTGGTTGGGTGTCTGTGTAATAAAAAGCTGAACTTTCAAAGGAAGAAAAGGTGTTTAGATTAGATTTTTTAAAAAGAATGTTAGAGATAGAAATTATTGTAGAGATTGTTTCTCTTTACTATCTTCTCACTTCACTAATGAGAAAACCAAGGCAAAGTTATTCGCTGAATGCTTTTTCTCATAAAAACATAAAAATATTTCTACAATATTCAATGTTTTTCTAGGTAAGCATAGTGAAGGTCTGCAATAGTGGTAAAAATACCTGTAAATAATAGTAGGTCTGCGACTTTATGGAATGACCAAATATTGCTTAACTCTACGTGTTGGAGTTTAGTGAGAAGATGGATTAAGTGAAAATGATTGATTTAAAGAAAATCAGATAAGAAACAGAGTTATAGAATGCATTTAAACATTCCTCAATTTCCTAAGTTTGGAGAAAGGTGATTTTTGATCATTTATACTGTTAATATACCTAATTATGTGATTCTATAGGATTATCGGTATCAGAGTAGAAAGCAGAATAGTTTGTAAAATATTGTTTGTGTGTGTGTTTGTTGCTGGATTAGGAACGTAGTTTTTTATGCACTCCAAAGTTGTTAATAGAGGAGGATGAGGCACAGTTCGAATTTTCAAGAAGCTAAGAAATTATATATTTATATAATATAAACATATAAATTGTATATTTACTTCAAATAATATATTCATTTAATAATATATCATGTATTTATTACTAATGATGTCAAATTTCTATGCCTTCCGAGTTGATTTTAGACTGATTGGATGAAATATACTCTATATATGTATAGTTTTGGTACTAAACCAGATATTGAACTGATTATTACTTGATATGGCTTGTTTGTTTAATAGATAATCTTTTCCCAACCAAGTGGCTAACTTTGGGAAAATATAGGAGAGCACTTAGTAATGCAAATTCTAATGAATTTTTCTTTTGGATTGTTTAGGCATCTGAGACTACATAAACAACTTCTGCCTCAAGAATAAACGGACATTAATCTATAGGGAAGTAGACACTCCTAAGAGATTACCATGATATTGGTTGTGATGGCAATAACAGTGGTAGATCTAGTATTTCCACCGAATGAAGACTTTTCCTATCTTTAGGGAAAGTAGTACATGTCCTTACCGTCCTGAAGAAGATACTGTGGAAGCTAATGTTTATACTCATGATCAACGCTAACAATTTATATGAATATAGGGTTTTATAAGTACTGAGTTATCCCCATCATTTTATATAGTTTTTAATGATTATATGCAAGTGTTCAAAATCCAGAATTCCATTGTATCCTAAACACACTTTTCTTTCCTCCTACCTTTGGAGCAGTAATTAAGGGCAAATGGTGTAATCATTAGGGATTCAAGGCAACTACAGAGTGGGGGCTGAGCGCTGATCTGCATTTCTGCTCTTACTCCTCCACTTCACTCATTTGATACTGGGGAAACGTGACCTGAGCTGGGAGTGGTGAAGGGAAACCGAACTTTTATTTTGACCATTGAAGTTTTGTTCCTTAGCAAAGGAGAAAGAGAGGTATACACTGATGCTATAAAAAGTCGCAGTGTTCCTTAAATTCTCTCCTGGAAGAGATAACTTTAAATGCAGATTGCAGTGTAGCTTTTTGAATGACTTTCTTAGATTTTTTCTTCTAATTTCTCTTGCAATTTATTTCAGAACATAAAGTTTTAATTTTTTTCATCTTAAACTGTCTCCCATATTATAATGTGCCTACCCATTTCTTTTTCTTGCAAAACCCTAATATAATTTTATTTTTATAGGTCTTTTTATCCATACTTGCCATTGTCTCCAAACTCAACCTGAATAATACTAGCTGTTAGAGAAGATGAAAGTCGATTTTAAAGTGATTTAGTGAGTAGTGTCTATTGGTTGCAGTCTTTGGCCTACTACTGACTTGGCTAGTGGTTCTTTAGACATTGGCTGATCACCAGACCTACTGTTATCTGGTAAAATAAACTCTTTGCTTGCTGCGAATGGAATTAGAGACAGTGCTATTAATTTAGGAGAAAGAACTCAGAGAAAAGAAAGGTTATCATATTTCAGAGTAAGAGACCAGCTTAAATACGACTTGACAATTGAGAACTAAAACAAACCTGTGTCCGAGTGCTTTAGCACAATCAACTTTTGCAATCCCTTCAAACCTTTTTTTTCCTTAAAAAGCATTTCTTTCCTATTTTAAACAAATTTAATTGCTCTTGAATGGCCCTGTACTGTACAGGCAAATGAAGGTCCCTATTCATAGAACTTGAGCTCATAGTGTCCGTGGAAGCTTTCTTCCTCGGTCTGACTGGTAACCTGGCATCCGGGCTGACAGGCGTGAACCTTCCACTGTGTGAGGTGCTTGGCTTCCCTTCTCGGTTCAGCTTTTCACAAACAACTTCCCAAAAGGATGACTGCCGGAAAGGGCAACGGGTGCAATTCCTGACAAAGCTAATAAGAAACTCTAAAGCACTTTTGCACTTTGTGCTCGTATCGGAGAGCTCTGCAGAGAAAGAAGAGCCATGCGTATTATACTGCTCTTTTCCCTGACTTCTCTTTTTAGGCTAGTCAGCAGTGGACCACAACCGGCCAGCTGTCACTTTTCTGTTTGAATGCTGATGAGTCTTCAAAATACTCCCTGGTTTTGAGAATAAATATATTATGCAAATGGCTTAGCGTGATGTAGAGTGGCCTTCAGGATGGGACCCCAGCCATTTCCCTTGCACTTCAGCCATGTTAAATCTCTTGCCCGTATTCTCCCCTGTCCTAGAACACACTATTCTCTTTCTTTGGAATATTTGTTCCCTCCTCATCCATCTAGCAAATGTCTTCTCCTACTTCAAGATTTAGATCAGGCTTCATATCTCCAGGCAGATAGAATAGTAAGATCTAACACTAAATACATGCCTATTATTATGTGCCAAGTCCTGTTGTTAGCCCCCCCTTTTTTTTAAGATTTTATGTATTTATTTGACAGAATGAGAGAGCAGAAGAGCACTAGCAGTGGGAGAGGGAGAAGCAGGCTTCCCGCTGAGCAGGGAGTCCGATGCGGGGCTCAATCCCAGGACTCTGGGATCAGGGCCTGAGCCAAAGGCAGACGCTTAACCAACTGAGCCACCCAGGCGCCCAGCACTCTTCACATAGAATCTCATTTTATTCTGACAATTGCCCTGGAAGTAAGCTAATATTAAAATATACATTTTACCCATGAAGGAACTGAAAAAGAGAGAAGTTAATTATCATGCCTAAGGTCACACAGCTTCTATGTGAAAAACCCAGGATTTGAACCTAGAGAGTCTGTTCCAGAGCCCGTGCTTTTGATCATTTGTCCATGCTTACTTTATTGTGTGTTCTAATGTTTCCACACAGCCACCTGACTTATGATTATTGTACCCTGGAACCTAACATTAATGGTCAAATCATGCAATTGCACCACAGTAAGCATCATGTCAATTGTGTGAATAACTTGAATGCCACCAAGGAGAAATATAAAGAGGACTTGGCAAAAGGCAATGTTATAATTCAGGTAGCTCTTCAGCCTTCATTAAGGTTCAGTGGTGGAGGCCATAGCCCTCTTTCCATTTTAAGAGCAAACATAAGCCCTAATGATGAGAGAACACTAAAGGCTGTTGCTAGAAGCCAGGAAACGTTAGTTTGTTTCCTCTGACTTATTTAAGGAGAAGTTGACAGCTGTATCTGTTGGCATTCAAGGTTCAGATTGGGGTTGGCTTGGTTTCATTAAGTAATAAGGACACTTACAAATTGCTGCCTGTTTTAATCAGGATCCATTGCAAGGAACCAGAGGTCTTATTCTACTTTGGGAGACTGATATATGGTAGTATGCTTATTACCTTCAGTATGAAAGTGTCAGATCTGATTATCTAAAAGCTGTTTGGGATGTAATCAACTGGGAGAATGTAACTAAAAGATACATAGTGTGCAAAAAATGTATCATTATTTAAAAAATTACTCATTTGTTAGTCTTCCTGTAAGAGTTGCTGGGGGGTAATGACTATGATTTAGTTTTATTTCTGTACTTAGGGTCTACCGAGATGCCAGAATGCACATTATATAATACAGTCACTATTTAGATTATAAATTATCTTCTTAACTTTGCCCAGTGGACTGGAACAAGGTTAAATCTAGTTAACTTGGAAGTGGTGTGAAGTGACCTACTCATGTCTTGTCATTAGCAGTAATTAGATCCCTCTTTCTTTCTTTACTTTTTCTCTGTAAGTGAATGAATTGGGATATCCCTCTAGCTTTCCTCATTTGGAGAACAGTTTTTGCACATTCTCTTCAAAGATGCTTCTAAATATTTGAAGCCACTAATTGCCTATATTACCTCTAAAATTGTAGTTTGCTTTAACATAGTAATCTCGTAGAGAAAAACACCATATGAAGCAGTATTTTTGTTTTGACAGCAACATAAATCATCATTTCACTGTCTGCTGGTGAACAAGAAAATTTAAGCCAAGAGTGGTATCAGTCTGTTAAAGTAATAATTGGGAAAATTCCTGTCATGTATTCATTTTGAAACTTCTACCTGTTTTGTATGCTGTTATGGGTTTCTGATTTTGCTTAATAACTATTAGAAAGAGTAACCTATCTATATTTATTGCTTTATGATTATTTCAGTAAACTCATTCTAGAAAGTAATTTGCATATCATATATATTATAATTATTATCTGATGAAGTATCATCTTTAAGCAAGGAGTATATAAAGTTTCCAGTGCTTAATAAGAGACTGCAGTTGTAGAATTGTTTTTAGAAGAATGTTACGTATTTTTTATATTCTATTCCTAGCCATTGTATATTTTAGTTACACTAAAATCATTAGGCTAGGTATCTTTATCTGCTTTAGTGTGTCCCAAGCACATAGAACAGAGCTTGTCACATAGTTAGTGTTTGATAAATCTTTGCTGAATGAAGTGAAAGTGTCGGTTGAAGCTCTAATGAATTGCTCTTCAATAATCTAACTAAAAACCCGAGATATGATATAAGGTTATATATATCAGTTGTTGCCAGTGTCTACAGAAGTGTATTGAACAGTTTTTGGCTGATATTGTTGTGATTTCCTGAAAATATCAATCTCTGTTTTGCCTCCAAGCAACTATGATCTCCACCTTGAACACTTCCAAACCGCTTACCAGTACGTTTTTGGATTTAGATATTATCTCCTAAAGGAGTACCTCTCCTCAACCATAAAGACTGAGGTAGTTATCCTTGCATAACATTCTAAAGCACACTATACTTACTCCAAACCTGAATACTTATCACAGGATATTTTTGATGCTAAAATGAAAACAAGGCATGCATCTTTTTTTGCCCATTTGTTAAATCCTTTTATTATACCATATAAGTACACAGCTGGGAAATACTATAGAGTGGGAGTTAAAACAAACTATTTTGACTTCCAGACATTCAAAATACACAGACTCCAGTGGAAAGCAGTGCTTGATATCAAAAGAGAGTGAAAGTTTGAAAACATTTCCAGCAAATATGATTTCTTTTATACTAATATATAACATATTTGTAAACTTAAACTATTTTATACTTCCATAAATCCTTCTTAATATGTTTGGTAAGCAAATTATTAATATCTATTTTCTGACAAAATTTTAGAACATAAAACTTTGAGAATGACTCACTGAAGCAAATTGGCACTTGCCAAAATACAAACAAATTTTACTAAGGAAAATAAGTAACATGTTCTCTAAAGAAGTAAAATTTGAGGGGTATTATTTATGACTCAACCTATATTTTCAGCTTCATTATTTTTTTAATTTGAATTTTTATTGTTATGTTAATCACCATACATCACGTCATTAGTTTTTGATGTAGTGTTCCAGGATTCATTGTTTGTGCATAACACCCAGTGCTCCAAGGGAATGCATCTTTTCATCTATGTACGAAATTCTGTGTTGTAGCACTATACCTGGAGCAGAATAGATGGCCAATAAATGTTTATCATATGAATTAATGACATCATAAGCAAGGGATTATACTAAAGTCAAGAAGACAGGGACAATCAGCCTTGACTTGCTATCACAATCATTTCCAGTCCCATCTCTGTGGATTTTGATTGAGTAGAGTTTGTATAGAATCCAAGTATAGGTGTTTTATAAATCTTCACAGATAATTTTGATGCACATCCAAAGGTTTATGAATCTTTTGTAACAGGAAATAAATGCAAAAATGGAAATGTGTCTAGCTTGTATAAAAGGGCACTGGAAGTCAAGTAAAAGATTATTTGTCTGCTGTGTGCAATTCATTTGATAAATACCCAACCACCCAATAGCAGTGACTCGGCAAAAACTGATTTGGATAGATCAACTGATTATGATAGAGTTCATGCTTTTTTAAAAATCCTTTTCTCCATAGCATGTAATAAACTAAATGCCAACAAATATTGCTTTTCTCAACATGAAAGTCAAGTGTTTGTATTGAAACTATAATTTAAGCTTTATAATGAACATTTTAATAGCTTTGGCCGCTTGTACATCAGAAATGCCAAGCTTTTTACGTATCATACTCTTAACAGGCATTTGTTCTTTCCTTTGCCATCCTCAGAGTTGTGATATGATTTCTGCTTTCAATTTTCAGTTCATAGAAGCTTTTTATGATACAAGAAAGTTCAGGATTGAGGCTGTTCAATAACCGTGAAAATTAAATAACTCTCTTCTATGTGCCATCAATGTTAGTTGTCCTGACTACAAAGACAGTATGCCAGTGTCTATTCTCATGGGGTATGTGTGTTATCAGGAGAGAGCTGGGGTTAGGAGAATGGGCTAGGGCCACATAACACAAGACTGTATGGATATATTTTTTTGCATAGCACAGAATCATGGGACTAATTAAAGAATACAGGGAGGCTGCTAAGTTGGCAGAGTCAGTACATACTTTGATACCTATCCCTACTAGGTGGTTCCCCTTGGTTGCAAACACTAGATCTTCTGAAAAATAACCAGGGAACTGGGGCCTTGCTGCTTTTCTGCAATAGCCAACCCACTGTAAAGTCACCTGGATTTCTCCAAGATAAATTAGTACATTTAAGTCACACTTGATACGGGGTTATGGCCTTTATGGAATTGAAAACTGTATGAATGAATAATCTTCCTGTTTTATAAGGGAGTACATTAAACAAAATGTGTACACGTATTTATAAAATCTGTTATAAGACAAAGATATAGCCTAACATTTTAAACCTTAAATGTGATCGTTCTTGTTATTACCCAACTTGTAGCATGTTTTAGGTAGTTTTGTTTGTCTGTTTCTGAGGATTCATATATTGGACCAAGATCTCTATGTTGATTATTTGATTATTTGATTATAAATATTTATTATAATCATTTTTAAGTCATAATGATTTCTTTCACAGAAAGTTATATCTAATAGAGTTTTAAAATAAGTATAATTAACTAATTATAGCTTTAAATAATGTTAATAGGCTGTCAACTCCCAAAGTTTTATTTCTACCCCATATCTTTTCCCTGAATTCCAGACTCATATACTCAACTGCCTAGTCAGCTATTTCCAGTGGAATGTATTAAATTGTCTCAAAATTAGCATACCCAAAACTGAATCGTAGAACCCCTCCTGAAGCCTGTTCCGCTCACAATCTTTCCGTCTCAGTTGATGGAAACACAATGAGTCATGATGTTCGAACTAAAATACTTGGAGTAGCTTTGACTCCTTTTCTCTCATACTCCATATCCAACCCATCAGCAACCCTGTCTGCTATGTTTTCAGAATATATCCAGAATCTGACCCAGCACTTCATCTCTCAGTCCAAGATTGCAAAATTGACAAAATTTTACACCTTGAGGATTGCAATTACTTCTTCTGCACTCTCTTCCACTCTAGTGCCCCTGTACTCTGTTCTCAGCACAGCGCCATAGTGGCCTGGAAGATTCATTGGTTCATGTTACTCCTCTCCCTAAACTTCCAGTTGGTTCATGTTACTCCCCTCCCTTAACTTCCAGTAGGTTTCCATCTCACTTGGAATACAATCTAACCTCAGTGAACATACCACAAGATCTATACAATTGCCTCCAACCTGCCTCCCCCTTACTTCTCTGACTTTATCTCTTATACCCTTTTTATTTCCTCTGCTGGCAACCTAAATGTCTACTTGCATTTCCTTCAACTCCTCCCCTTTGGGGCAACTCCTATCTCAGGTCCTTTGCACTTGCTATTCCTTTTGCTTAGAATGCTATGCTGTCAAAATATCAGTATAGAGAATCCTCTTATGCCTTGCTAGACTGCTCAAACATTATTTTCTTATTGAGCCCTTTCCTGTCTTTCTGATTTGATACTAAAATCCATGCCTCTTCAAACCTCGTTTATGGATTTATTTTTCTTCTTAGTACTAATCAAATATTTGTCATTTATAAAAAGTAATGACATTTAAATTAAAGGCGTAGATTTTATTTTAAGGCTTTCTATCAAATGTAGAATTGGATATTTTTGGAGTACAAGGAGTACAAATATTGCCTTAAAGTATTTGGGCAGCTTCTAGGCCATTTTTATCCACATAATTGCCATAGTTTTAAATTTTATTTTACATATTTAGACATAGTCAAAGTGACACTTAAATTCCACATAGAAAAGCATTTTACTTATTTGATGAACATCCTGCATACCGATTCAGTTGTTTTAAGACATTATAGTTGTATAGAAATGGTATGAGAGTTTGTTTAGCTGGTGTAACAGGGTGATAATGTGGGACTTGTGGTTACTTAAAAAGTAGATGGGTGATATTTGCAGGTGAAGACATAAAACCTACAACAGATTAAATACTGTTAAGGAAATGCATACACACGCTGATATTCAAAACAAATTTATTTCTTATTTCCAATCAATACTAAATCTCAGCTAGGATCACAGGGCTTACACATTTCTCTCAACCACTGGGTAGGTCAGAATTAGAATAAACAGTCAATAGTGGGATGTGGATACAATGGATTGTGGTGGGAGCCACAATTTTTCCATTACTTCTACTTCAGAATATTTCATTGTGTATTTCTTTTACCCCAATCTTTCCAATCTTGAATTTCACTGCATAACTGACTTTTTTTTAAGCTGGTATTTTCATGGGATTGTAAGGAAGTACATTTACATTTGGTCATTGGGTTTCTGTTTTCTGAAATGGTATTATCATTAGGCTTGTTAGGTGCCTGGTGTTGATGAAATTAACTATAAAATTCCTGAAACCGCAGGCTACGTTTTTACACGTCTTTGTCCATTTTATTCTCAATTTGATGCTATTCTTAGTTTGAGTACCAAATATCCAGTTTTTGCAAGATACTCATCAAAAACTTGAGCTTTGAGATACGTATATTTATTGTATTCATTATTTTCCTGAAGGGAAATATACTCTCTAAACATGGGTTTAAAATGACAAAACATATAAATTTATTATAGAACCTCTTGGGGGTAAAATGAACTCTAAACACTTCCCATGCCCAGGAATATTTAGTGTAAATTCTACAACTATAATCTTATAAGTTTAAAATTTATTAATGTATTCAAGCAGTTCACTTCTCCCATTTTATATTTTGAGCACAAAGATTAGATTACAGAATACAGACAAAAAGTCTAATCGTTTCAGCTACAAAGAGTTGTGCTGGGATATAGGAAATTTAGGTGATTTCTATTGACATTATTTGTGTTACATAGTCACTTAAAGATGAACTTTCATACTTTTTTTTAAAAATATGGACAATTAGGTCAATATGTTTTATTTTTTAATGCTTCATGTTTGTTTGCAATACAAGGTTGGTGTATAGCATATATGTGTTTGAAATAAATGAAGAAATAGTATCAGAGGAAAGACACTAAAATATTAGTTCCTTTAAAGATTTATTTTTATTTATTTATTTTAGAGAGAGACAGAGAGAGAGAATATGAGTGGGGGGCAGGGACAGAGGGAAAGAACCTTAAGCAGACTCCATGCTGAGCAAGGAGCCTTGTATGCTGGGCTTGATTCCACAACCCTGAGATCATGACCTGAGCCAAAATCAAGAGTCGGAGGCTTAACCGACTGAACCAACCAGGCACCCCTAATATATTAGTTTAGTTTTTTTTTTTAAGATTTTATTTATTTATTTATTTGACATAGAGAGAGAGAGAGAGAGAGTACAATCAGGGGGAACTGCAGAGGGAGGGAGGGAAGCAGCCCCTCTCCCCCCACTGAACAGGGAGCCCCATGCAGGGATCGACCCCCGGACCCTGCGATCATGACTTGAGCCGAAGGCAGACGCTTAACCAACTGAGCCACCCGGGCACCCTGAGATTTTTTTTTAAAGATTTTATTTATTTATTTGAGAGAGAGAGAAAGTGAGTGCGAGTGGGGGGAGGCGCAGAGGGACAAGCAGACTCCCACTGAGAATGAGGCCTGGTGTGGGGCTCCATCTCACCACCCCAAGATCATAACTGAGCTAAAACCAAGAGTCGGACACTTAAACGACTGAGCCACCCAGGTGCCCCAGGAGATGGTTTATAACTCTTTCTGTGTTTTAGTTTGCTTCTTTCTCCCTATAATGATATGTTTCATATGTGGCCTGTGATGTGAGGTACAAGGTGAAGATAAGTGAAAAGAATAAAGAGAAATGGGAAAACACCTACTTTAGAACTTAAGAACTGAGTTCTTGCCACACTTGCATCAAATGGAAACAATCAGATTTGGGAAGCTCTTTTAGGTGCTGTTTATAAAGGCCATTTCTAACACTTGTTTTCCTTCTCAGACTGTTGAGAAAGAAACTCTGACACAGTAAATAATCAATAAAGATATGTTTAATGAATGAACAAATACATGAATCAATGAGCAGCTATACCCTGCCTCTGAGGCTCATTGATTCATGTATTTGTTCATTCATTAAACATATCTTTATTGATTATTTATTATGTGTCAGCTGCTATGTTATTAATGAATACTACAGTGAACATCAATAGTGCTGATGTTTGCTGTCAGAGGGTTTACAGTCTATCAGGGGAGGCAGACATCAAACAATAAATTACAAGTTTAGCAGAGAGAGAAGGAGGGAAATTAGGCAGTATGAGTTTGTAACAGGGAGTTTAGAAACACACTGTGCCTGAGTGAAAATGAGATAATTAAGCAAGCAAACAAAATAGAGTGTGGAGTTATCCAAGGGAAATATAGAGTACTTGGGATCATATGAGTGGATCCCAGAACCCAGCCTGGGAGAGATAAGTAATGATTCCCTGAAGGAAGTCACAGTTAGGTTGAGGTCAAAAGGTTGATTAGGTCTCAAATTGCCTGGCTTTAATCCTGGCTGCCCATTAGATTCATCTAGGAAACTTCTATAACATGAATATCTGCCCTCCCCGCTCCCCCCTTCATTCTAGTCATTAGTTCTTACACAGGACCCAGGCGTTCTTATGTTGTAAAAGTTCTCCTTGAGATTCTAATGACAGTTAGGATTGGAAAACAGTCAGCTATTCTTAGCCAGTTGAGAAAGGATTGAAAAATCCCCAACAAAAGGAGCACAGTATATTTTAGAAACTAAGAGAAGTTTATTTCAGCTGGAGCATTACATTTGGGGTTGGAGAAATAAGTAGGAGTTAGTGTAAACGTTTCTCTTGGAGACTGTGGCTGTGAATATCCATAGTGGAGTTCTGGTTTTTCTCAAGAGGTCCTCAGCAGCCATGATGCACCCATGAAGAATTTGGACATCTAAATTTATTCAGTGTTGATGTCTTGTCAGGCAACCATGATTACTTTCACTTCCTTGTACACTGCACTGTCTTGTGTCTGTGCTGCCTATCTGGTATTTCTGTCACCCTCCTCATAGCTTATAACCTCCTACCCATCCTTCAGGACTCAGCTTAAAAGAAACCACGTTAGATATTTCAGCCTTTGTGAGCCATACGATCTCTATCACAGCGTTACAACTCTGTTGTAGGGCAAAAGCAGCTATGGACAATAGATAAATGAATGGGTGTGGTTGTAGTCTAATACAAATATTATTTGTGAATGCTGAAATGTAAATTTCATATAACCTCTGCATGTCACAAAATATTGTTCTGCTTTTAATTTTTTCACCATGTAAATAATGAAAATAGTCAGCAAGGGCTTAACTCATAGGCATAGTTTTTTCTTGCCACTGTTCTAAGGCATGGCCACAAATACCAACTCACAAAAACTCTTTTAGGTAAATATTTTTTATTATTTTCATCTTACAGATGTAGAAACTGAGGCACAAAGCAGTCCAGATCACACACATGCTAAGTGCCAGGGATGGGATTCGAAATCATTCCAGCTCTTCTACACTATGTATTGGTGTCATTTACTCCTTATTGGTCATGGGAGTGTGTGAAGTAATTTAAAGGAGGAATTAATTAGAGATGAAACAATCAAAGCATTGTGAGACTTTAGATCAGTAATCCATGTGGACACTGAAAGCAACAGACGGAAAGGATTAAAGACCTGGGACAGACTAATCAGTGAATGAGTCGGGGTGTCCAGGAGAGTAGCAGAACGTAATAGAAAAGACATATTAGGCCCTCAGAAATTTTTGTTTTAAGACAAGAGACCCCTATGGGCTTCAGAGAAAGTTGCTTCTAGTATTTTCACATTATCGTGTTTCACATTCAGCCAGTATTTTATGTAGCTCGTGTGTGTAGGTGGGTGTGTGCATACCCATTCTCTTCTAGTTTGGGAAAAATTCAAGTATAGGTAAATAATTAAAACCAAACGTGAAAAGTGTTATCGTAGAGGTGAGTATATCAAACCCAGCTTTGGGAGATAGCTTTCTGGAGCAGATTATACATCATTTATATCCTATGTTTTCCTCAGGTGAAATGAAGCTAAATGATTCAGATAGGGAAAATAGGATTTATAAAGTCCCAGAGGCAAGAGAAAGAAGATGGAGGGAGGGGATTCTGGGCAGTCTAAGTTCAGTATAACTAGAGCACTGAGTGAGGATAGAGTTAGGGGAAATGACAATGAAAAGAAAATGGTGGCGGTGCAGTTACGGTGATACTAGAAGGACAAATGCGTGTGTTCAGACCTTTAAGATTTTATGTGCGGGTTCTGTGCATTCCCTCTGGAAGTTAGTGGGTTCACTGGAGGAATTTAAGCAGTAAAGTGACATAGAGCCTGGAGTTTTGGAAGCTTGCTCAAGTTGTGGTGTGCAGACTGATGAGAAGAGACGTGGAAACCAGTTAAATGGCTATTGGAGTAATGCGCTGGGCTCTGGTATCTTATTCTCCCATTTAATAAAATATAAGAGTATGTAGTTAAAGGCAGGAAAAATACTATTGAACAAAATATCGTGCTAATTGGATACATCTGAAATTCTAATCATGGTTTGTGGCATCAGCTATTGGCAACATAGAAATGATTCCAATATTAAGGGCATTTAAGAATTGCTTTGAATATGGAAATTTCACCTTTTTAGATGTATCAAGTTAAGCTATGACAAATTACTGCTTTTACTCTTTAAGCAGTTGCAGTTCAGTTAATAAAATATGAAGAATAACTTCCCTGTGTGTGTATAATGTATGTGTGTATGTATAAAATCATAGAATCCGTATTGGGAGAATTTGTTAAATGCTGCAGTTATGAGGTCAAATAACAGGCAGATTTCAAAGTGTCTTAATTTATTATTTAGTTTATTTGAAGGAAAAAATTTTACATTTTTACATTTTTATAACTTGATATGCTTTTCTAGAAAAAGAAAAAAACCTAGTTGAAATCTTTTCTCTGCGTCCCTCTTTTTTCATTGGTTTTTGAAGAGTGAATTATTTCATATAATGTGTCTCTACAAAGAATTTTGTGAGGCTTTAAAAATAGAGCCATTATTTTGGAATCCTGTAGAAGGAATGTGTTTTTATCACATTACTTTCAAAGTAGGAAGGAACAAATGTGACAAAATCTGTGCTCTTGGAAAAGGTCATCCTGTGAAAAGATATTCTGGAGAGAAGGGATGTGTGGTTTATTTCATGTATTATTTACCCATGAGCAGTTGGGACCATGACCATGGGACTGCGTCCTTTTCTTCATAGAATTACAGCCTTCAGAGCTGTGTTCAGGTCAGTCCTTGAGTCTTTACCCTGATGTCCTTTTGCTAATGGCTCAGAGCAAGAAGATAAGATAAAATAAGCAGATAAGATGCTGTGACTTGTAGAAACAGTCTCTTTCAGAGTCATTTATACCCTGAAACATAAGTTGAGTTTAATTTAAAACAAATATAAACATCAGGAATCAATTAACTGTCTCAAGATAATTTTAGTATATTATATTTATGTTTTAAGTTTCTTTTACAGGGCATAGCAATGAAGGTGGCGAAGTGGAAAGAGCCTGGATTTGATATTTGTCCAGATCTTAGGAGTGTCCTTAGTTTGCTTTCTGGTTCTCAATTCCTTCATCTGCACAGTGGGGATCAGAACATATGCCTTGCAAAGCCTGTCAAGAACTTAGCCTAGTGACTGGCACATACTAGACTTTCTAGACATGGAAGCCATTATAGTTATTACTTTCTTGTTGTACTTTCTGATAAGAGAAAAGAAGAAAGTTAAGAATTGGCAGGTGTTCCTATTGGCCTAAAAAAACTGACCGTCATGAGCAAGACTCCTGCAAAAAGGTTCTTGAATGCTGTGATTCTTTTAAATATTCCAAGGCTGACCTAGAGAGGATCATATTTGATAGAGTTAATGATCCCTTTGAAATATCTGACTTCCATAAAGAAAAAGTTTTTTTTTTAATAATTTGAAACCATGTGTACTCTACTGGATAGTAGGTTGATTTTCATTCAGAGGCTTGATGAAATAGGTAGAGTATTGTTAAAGGAAAGTACACTTGTTATATTCTAAAAGGAAACATGCAAAGCTTCATCCACATATGTTTGTACATATGGAAGTCAATACCCCTAAATCTTAATTAACTAAGGAAATGACCACATACACATTGCTCACAAGCACTCATTCATTCATTCATTCATGCATTCTATGATTAACTGATAGTTATTGTAAAAATATGTTAGTTGAAATTACAATTTTCAAAGAACAGCATCCTCTATGGAATGTAATAAATTGTGATGGTATTTTCTGCTTCTAAAATCAGTCCCTTTTCTATTCTCATTAAGTCCTCCTAGAAACAGTATATTTACAAAACCCAATTTTGAAATTTGAGGGCAATTTTGTTTTTTTAACTAACAATTGAGCTTTTCAAATCAATAATATTGGTTCACTTCCAGGCAGAAGTGATCTCTTTTCTTTCTGAACTGGAATCTTAAACACTTGCAATAGGGACTTACGTCTCAGACATGCTCAGAAATACAATGGCCAACACATGGCCTTCTCTGAATATTTTTATTTTTGAATAAGGAGGAAAAGTCAATAGAATATAGGCATATTGAACGATATGGAGTCTAAAGTCTGTTTTTGTAACAATGCTTACACCACATGACTCCTATTTTGGCTTGCTTAGTGAATTAAGTAGATATTAAGTTGTGGATCAGGGAATTTGATGGTCTAAAACATTGCCCTTTTATGTCTGCTTTATTTCATATAGTGTAATGTTTTGAAGGTTCATCCATGTGGTAGCATGTATCAGAAAGTCATTGCTGTTTATGACTGAATCCTATTCCATTGTATGCATGTACCATGTTTTGTTCATCTGTTCATGTATTGATAAAAATTTGTGTGGTTTCCACCTTTTGGCTATTGTGAAAAACGTTTCAGTGAACATTGGCACACAGGTATCTGTTTAAGTGCCAGCTTTCAGCTCTTTTGGGTATATATCTAGGAGTGGAATTGCTTGGTCATATGGTAATTCTATGTTCAGTGTTCTGAAGAATAGTGTATGATTCCATTTATATGAAATTTCTAGAATAGTCAACTTCATAGAGACAGAAAGTATATATATTTTTTTGATGTAGTGTTCCATGATTCATTGTTTGTGCATAACACCCAGTGCTCCATGCAGAACGTGCCCTCCTCAATACCCGTCACCAGGCTAACCCATCTTCCCACCCCCCTCCCGTCTAGAACCCTCAGTTTGTTTTTCAGAGTCCATAGTCTCTCATGGTTCGTCTCCCCCTCCGATATCCCCCCCTTCATTCTTCCCCTCCTGCTATCTTCTTTTTTTTTTTTTTTTTTTTTAACATATATTGCATTATTTGCTTCAGGAGTACAGATCTGTGATTCAACAGTCTTGCACAATTCACAGCGCTCAACATAGCACATACCCTCCCCAGTGTCTATCACCCAGCCACCCCATCCCTCCCACCCCCCACCACTCCAGCAACCCTCAGTTTGTTTCCTGAGATTAAGAATTCCTCATATCAGTGAGGTCATATGATACATGTCTTTCTCTGATTGACTTATTTCGCTCAGCATAACACCCTCCAGTTCCATCCACGTCGTTGCAAATGGCAAGATCCCATTCCTTTTGATGGCTGCATAATATTCCATTGTGTGTATGTATGTATGTATGTGTATATATATATATATATATATATATATATATACTACATCTTCTTTATCCATTCATCTGTTGATGGACATCTTGGCTCTTTCCACAGTTTGACTATTGTGGACATTGCTGCTATGAACATCGGGGTGCACGTACCCCTTCGGATCTCTACCTTTGTATCTTCAGGGTAAATACCCAGTAGTGCAATTGCTGGATCTACCGTATGGTAGCTCTATTTTCAACCTTTTGAGGAACCTCCATACTGTTTTCCAGAGTGGTTGCACCAGCTTGCATTCCCACCAACAGTGTAGGAGTGTTCCCCTTTCTCCGCATCCCCGCCAACATCTGTCGTTTCCTGACTTGTTCGTTTTAGCCATTCTGGCTGGTGGGAGGTGATATCTCATTGAGGTTTTGATTTGGACTTCCCTGATGCTGAGCGATGTTGAGCACTTCTTCATGTGTCTGTTGGCCATTTGGATGTCTTCTTTGGAAAATTGTCTGGTCATATTTGCAAATGACATATCAGATAAAGGGCTAGTATCCAAAATCGATAAAGAACTTCTTAAACTCAACACCCAAGGAACAAATGATCCAATCAAGAAATGAGACGGAAAGTATATTTTTAGCTATCAGTGCCTGGGCAGAGGTGGTGAATAGGGAGTTATCGCTCAATGGTTACAGTTTCTGTTTCCGGGTGATGAAAATGTCTTAGAAATAGAGAGTGGTGATGGTTGCACAGCACTGTGAATGTAATTATGCTGCCACATTGTACATAAAATGGTTAAAAAGGTGAATTTTTTGTTGTTTGTATTATACCACAATTAAAAAAGTGGATACTATAATATACCGAATTCAATTAATTATACACTTTAAATGGGTGAATTACACGGCAAGTGAATTACATTCCAATGAAGCTGTTTAAAACATCAAGTTTATCCAAACGGATTACACTTTATTGTACTTTTCTCCAAAGATTACATTTTTTATCCAAAGTCTCCAGGGCCTTCCAATCTGAATCATGAAGCATGAAGCAACGTCCGTGAAGATTCTCTGGCAAATTTAGAGGGTAAAAATAAACAAATTACACACAGATACATATACACATGCACAGCTACACATACATAATCAGTACACAGTATTCACACGGGCTATCTGCTTATATGTAATTTGGAAATAGCTAACATGGGAAAGCACTCAAAACAAGAGCATTATGTTTTGTTACCTATTCTTTTTAACAACTTTTAACTTCTTTGTGTATACAATATGGCTTATTAATTGCACATTTTACAACAATTATGTATAATATTCATTGTGAATTTGAACCTTCAAAATCACCTGTATTTAAGATTATGAATAGTTGAACAATAAATCTACTAGAAATTAATGGAATATGTCCAGATGCTGGCTTTCACTTTAATTCCAAATAAGGCAATTACTTAGAATGATTAAAGACTAGAAATTGTAATTGAGATGCATCAGACAGGTTGCAATTTCACATATATTCAATTATATATTATATGTAATGTGTATTACATTACACATACATAATATATATGTATATATAATATATTTGATTCTAAATCTACGTATACCCCCCACATATGAATATCTTCTGTTTGCTGTTCCATAATTTTATTCTTGATTTGAGATATTTTGTATTTGAGAATTTTATAGGTTATAATTTATCTGCTGCCCCACTCCTCAATACCCACCCAAATATTAGGGAAAGTGGCAAGTGACAGATTTGAGAAGTAGAACAACTATTTTACCTGTTAAAAATACTCATTTTTATATCAGATTATTTGTTCATTTTTTTTTTTTTTTACTTTTCACTTATTCTCAGCTGCTCCAGTTGATGTACTAAAAGCTCTAGATTTTCACAACTCTCCTGAGGGAATATCAAAAACAACAGGCTTTTGCACAAACAGAAAGAATTCACAAGGTTCGGATACTGCTTACAGAGTTTCAAAGCAAGCACAACTCAGTGCTCCAACAAAACAGTTATTTTCAGGTATGTTCACTTTATTACTACAACTATTACTCCTTTGCAAATTATTATTTTTCTTTTTATCATGCTGTGTAATGCAAAATTATTGGGGCAGACATCATTCTTTCAGATACGGGATGCCGAATACATTGTGTTCACTAAGGTGACTGAAGGAAAATAGCTAATGATTTAATGATTGCCAATTTTAATTTAGCACAATCACATAAGATATGCTCATTTGAAAATTTAGTAATTTATTATTTTATTGCAAGACGACAAAACTTGAAGACAATATTTTAACTAGCTTATTTTTGCATATAATCATGTAGAATTTATTTATTGGGGGGAACTTGGCAACTTCACCCTTAATGACTACCCATGTGAATTGAATGGGCATGTGGATTTAGAATACTTAGTGAGTGTCATTCTTAAACTTAATATAAGTTTCTGTTGAAAGAAATACTTCTTCAGCAGATTTTATAAAGCAGATTATTCTGTGTTATTTTTTGGAATCTGTTTTTATCTCAAATATAGTAAATGCTAGTTACATCTCACAGTTATAAGGAGATCTGGGACTAGAGATTTTGTAAATCTTCACCTGGAAAGTTTTTATAATGATATTGAAAAACACTTGGTGAATATTTTCTTTCTTTCTTTCCATGATTGACCTAGTAACACTAATTATCTGCAAATCAGCATAATAGGGAAAAGGAGTTGAGTGATAAAACAATTTCTGAGCATCACATTGTGAAGGCAAGCAACTCCTAACAAGTCTGCTATTGGATACGTGTCAATTATTTTTTTCTTATAACTATACTAAATTGAACGTCCTCATCTTTATTTAACAGACGAGGAAATAGAGTT
Organism: Eumetopias jubatus; assembly: GCF_037043125.1. NCBI lineage: Eukaryota > Metazoa > Chordata > Mammalia > Carnivora > Otariidae > Eumetopias > Eumetopias jubatus. Next base: position 20,456,384 of record NW_028274810.1, read on the forward strand.
TCACTGAAGTTCTTGGATTTGTCCAAATTACAAGGGGTCAGTATTTAATCCAGGTCTTGTCTGTTGCCAAGGTCATTCATTATTCCTTATATTATCAGGTATTTCTTGTTGGTGCTTTGGGATCCTCTTAGAAATAATTAATCATTTACATTCTTCATATTATCCTCCCTACTGTCTCTACCTGAAGGGATTTGAATTCCCTATTGTCACATAAAACTATTTCTTAACAATAGAAAAATTAAAAATCAAGGGACTAAAGAATTACAGAACAAGATAGTGTATTTTTGATGGATGGACATTTTTAAAGTATATTTGAAAACACATTAATTTTGATTAAATCGTTGATTTTTCCCAAATTTTTCTTGTTTTGCCATAATTTGTGATGGACAGAGGTAACAAACTGCAAATATAAAGAATGTCAATGCATAATTTTTCTGACTTTGGAAATAAAAAGTTAAAATAGTTATTAAAACCATAAAATTTTTTTTTAAAAATCAAGTTTAAAAGTTGCAAATGTAAAAATTATGTTGCTTTTCTATTTATCTGCACTCTAATGTAGAAATAGGAAAGGGATGGAAATTTTCAAGAGAAAAAAACGGAAAAATACACTAATGGAAAAGCTCTAGAAATACTCAAGAAGTTAGTTTTTATTTTTTTATACTTTGGTTCATCATCTCAGGGTCAGTTTTTCTGCCTTCCAAATTGGTAGTTAGTTTGATTCGTTCAATCACTTCTGTTGTGTTACTCATTGAAAGAGAATACAACGTATGCCTCTGGATCTCCTTCTATGAGAGTTAACAAAATTCCCTTATATCAATTTTTCTTTTTCACCTTCTCATAACATTGTGCCTTGGCATATAATTCTAATAATGAGTATTTCAGATAGGAGGAGACACCTCTAATGGGGACCTTATTCTCCCCCCCCACACACACATACAAATGAATTTAAACTTAATCTTCCTACAGGGTAGGAATAATAATGCAAAATGGCAGTTAATAAAAATGGTCAAAGACATTTTCATAGTTAAAAAATCTGGAGTGAATATTATTCTTTATCAAATAAGTAAAAAGGATCTTTGAAAAATTACTTGGAATAGTTTTTCTTCCATTTTGGGGACATAATAGCAACTTCTTCTCTAATGAAAAAAGTAGGCAGTGGTAGTGGAAACTTCAACACTGGGTAGGGGTGGAGGATTATCAGATAGTCACTGTAAAATTCTGTTTAATTAAAGCATATGTCCGCTAAAGTCCTAACCTGAGACCTTTAATTTAACTGTCTGAAAACCTTGTACATGTGACCTGAATAGGAGCTGTAATTTGCAAATGCTTTCTGCCCTCTTTAGAACACGTGCTGTGGGAGAGATACTATCCAAGAAACTTAAGTGTATATTGATCTTTGTCCTCATGCCCATCTGGAAAGAAGAATATTTAAGCCCAAGTTACGGATTAGGGTTTAGAAGTGTGAAGTATTTGAATATAATCACAGAACCAGTGAATGATGTGAAGCTGAGAGACGGTCCCTGCCTCTTTTAGAGTAAAATGAGCTTTCCTACTATGCAAAAATGGCCTTCCCTCTTCATTTTCAAAATCCTGCTGATCACCCAGGCTACATCAAAAAAAGGATTTTAGTTAAAGGGAGACATATTCCACATGGAAATCTATTGACAACAATCTAAAACAATTAAAATCAAATAATAAAGTTTTGTGCCTTTTTCATACAAAATTTATTCATGCATGCAATATCTATTGATACTAAAAGGCCATTTTAAGAATCACTATTGAACTTAATATATTCAGTGTGAATTATGATTATTGCATGTATATTATTTATGTATACATACGTGCATATCAAAAGTAGTAATAGCATTTTTTCTTTAACAACAGTAATTCAACAGAGGATGCTTTATTTTTAGTTTGTATTTATATATTTCAAAACATATTATTTAAGTTGAAAATTTTCACATTTTACTTTATCATGTATAATACTGATCATTGTTATTTTAGATACAATTTCTTATAGAAGTGGTTGCATTTTTGTTGTTGAACTAATACCATAGTGAATTCTCTCTGAGACATTTAGTCAGTTATGGACAACTTTGTTTAATGTCTTATAGGGAAGAAACTAAGGTGGGGTACCTAGGTTAGACTGTGAATATTTTGACATCCAGTCATGATTTTTTAGGTAACTACATTTTCTTTTTTAAAGGTCATAGCTTAAAGATAATGATTAAAATCTTACTGCCTAATTTTAAATTGGGAAATACTGCTATAATTGAAAGATTTTACTCATTAGTGTGGTTAGCAGCTGGTAATTTCAAAAGCAGTGCTGTACAAATTGAATGATTAGTTAGAATTTGCTATGATCTATTTAGTCTTATATGAATATATTCTTTGTTAAAATTCCTTTTTCCCTAAATGTCTCCACGTAGACATTAATTCATAATGTTTTGGCAAAAATGAAAAAATACTGTTTTCCCCTAACTCATAATATTTTAGCATCTTGTTTTTTTCAATGTAAGAGATATTTGAATAATTGAGGTGCATTTAGGGAAAGAATGCCTGTGATTCTCAACATTCTGAGCTACTTATTTGAAGAAAAGGTTTCTTTTCTACTGAGCTTCTTTAATAGCAGGCTGAATTACCTACCTAGATTTTTATTTATAGTACAAGCAGGTAAAACTTGCTTTATTAATTGATGTGTTTTATTACCTTTCCATTTTACTTATATGATTATTTTCCTTCTGTTGATTTATAGAAATACAAAATTAGATGTCTTTATGATGCTGAAATGAAACAAAACTATATATATATATATATATATGTTTTTATTATTTTTTCCTGTGATAGCAAAGCTTTTATGGCCTAATTGTTATATAGCAAAGTTGTTTGGTACATTATTTTAAAAATTAAAATTAAGAATTTTAAATAAACACTTTTTAGTTTGGAGATATCTATTTATCTAGATATAGGTAGATATGGATAAAGATATAGATATTATAGAACTAAATGGTTAACATTAATTGACTGCTTTCTCTATGACATACTCTTATTTAATTTCCACATTTTAAATAATTTCAATTTCATAAAATGTCTCCTACCACTTTAAGTGACTACTTATGCTATATAGGTGTTTTGTATTTTATTTAGCCAGTCCCAACCATTGTAGGCTGTTTTAATATTTTAGGATCATAAATGGTGTTCTGGTGAATTGACATAACATATCTTTACACGTAAGCATTGTTCCTATTCCAATAAATTCTTAGAAGTGGAATTGCTTGTCTCCTATAATCTTTTGAATTTGAAACCATGGCAGTTATATTCATAGTATTTTTACCATGTAGTATAGAATTGAGAATGAATGGATTGCATAGGGAAGCTCCTGGCCCAGACATCATTGATTACACATGCACAGATACATCAGTTTTGCATATGGACAACTTTTTAACTGAAATAATCTCATTCTTCAAACAATAATGCCTGCTTTACTTATGTTTCATGATAGTAAGATATACATGTAAAAGTATTTTTGAAGAATAAAATGTGAAATTTAATACACAGTGTTTTTATAAAAATATACGAGTAGACATTGCTTAATTATCTGAGATATATTTGTGATAATCATTTAACTGACATATTTATTTAATAAATACTTACTAAGCACTTATGTAGATTTGGCCCCATGCTGGATATTTGGAGTATGATGGTAAGAGGGGGAAGAAAAAGAAAAAAAAAAAAAAAAGATAGTCCTCTTGAATTTAGAATCAAATTAACCAAGTATCTAATAGTTGTGATGTGTAATGACATAAGCTTTCTATTAGTGAAACTGCATTTTGTGTGATAGGAAAAACTGATCAGCAACTCTTCAGCTTTTAAAGGATGACTTAAAAAATTCCTTCATATATTGTGTCCTTACAGTGCCTTCTTTATTTTTTTTTAAAGATTTTATTATTTACTTCTTTGAGAGAGAGAGAATGAGAGATAGAGAGCATGAGAGGGAAGGGGGTCAGAGAGAGAAGCAGGCTCCCCGCTGAGCGGGGAGCCCGATGCGGGACTCGATGCCGGACTCGATCCCGGGGCTCCAGGATCATGACCTGAGCCGAAGGCAGTCGCTTAACCAACTGAGCCACCCAGGCGCCCTACAGTGCCTTCTTTAAAAAGAGGGTGTATGGCCACAGATCAGACAAGGCTGAAAATACAAATCTTACACCAGAAGTGGTACTTTCATATTTTAAAAGTTCTTACTGTGTGTTTAATATTGTACTGACACCTTGGTCGATTTTGTTTCCTTTTAATTCAATTTTACATAATCATTGTGCTTTAAATGAGTGGCTTTAAAGTTTGAATATATGGGGCTCCCTGCTCAGCAGGGAGTCTGCTTCTCCCTCTGGCCCTCTTCTCTCTCGTGCTATCTCTCATTCTCTCTCTCTCAAATAAATAAATAAAATCTTAAAAAAAATAAATAAAGTTTGAATATAGCTGGGACAATTATTTCAGAGAAAGCTTATTATTATCTCCTTCCCATTTGTTTTTTTTAATCTGAATTGTTATTACCGTTTGAATTTACATGACTTATTAAGGCTACCTAGAAAGGTTTAAAAAAAAGTAATAATTTGGGAATTTGGAATTTCTGACCCTTTGGCTTTCTTTTCTCAGGAGGAAATTTTCCAGAAGATTTTTCAATATTATTTACAATAAAACCCAAAAAAGGAATTCAGTCTTTCCTTTTATCTATATATAATGAGCACGGTATTCAACAAATTGGTGTTGAGGTTGGGAGATCACCTGTTTTCCTGTTTGAAGACCACACTGGAAAACCTGCCCCAGAAGACTATCCCCTCTTCAGAACTATTAACATTGCTGATGGGAAGTAAGTAATATAATAATCCAATGTTGTAGCTATATTGAAAGCAATTATTTCATTTAATCATTCAACAAATATTCATAAAGTGTGATGCAGTTTTTCTAGAGACTGGAGACACGGAAATGAACAAAACATAACATACCTAATTTTACATGGTTTCTTTTGCAGTCTGGGTAGACAAATGATGTCCAATTTAAAAATATATGAATAAAGAGCATATCAGGTGATGATAAGTGAGAGAAAGAAATAGAGCAGTGGAGAGGATAGGGAATGGTTGTGGAGGATGCAATTTTAAGGAGTGAGATCAGGGAAAATCTCATTAAGAAAGTGACTGGTGAAGAATCTGGGGTGCATGCCCTGCTGACAACTAGAAGTATACTATTCCAAGAGGAGGGAAAGCAAATACACAGCCTCTGATTCCAAGTGTGGCTGATTTGGTCTAAGCAATGTCAAGGTTACCACCATGGCAGGAGCAGAGTGGGATGAGGAGGATGGAGAAGCCATGGGAGGCCAAAGGGTATAACACTTTGTAGATGGATATAAACGTTCTGGGTTCTATCTGGAGTGAAATGGGAAGTCACTGCAGACTCTTTGAGCAGAGGAATGACCCGATTTGATTTACCTATTATCAAGCATGTTAATATTGACAATCATAAGAAGCTTTTTATAATACTCGATATTGCTATGTACTGTTGGGAGCACTTTATACATAGTTGACTCATTTAATTTTCCACGACTCTTTGAAGAAAATAATGTTGATAAACCCATTTTACAGATAAGGGGACTGAGGTACAGAAAGTTTAAGTAACTTGCCTGAGATCATATATTTGTAAAGTGGCAGAAGTAGGGTTTGAACTTAGAGAGTTAGACTCCCTAGTAACCATCATACTCTTCTGAAAATCATGCTGAATTCTGAATTCTGTGTTGTGAATATTGCCTTTCACTTAGGGAGCAGCTAAATATAAATAAGTGTTTTTTAAATTTACTTGGTTGGGTGCCTGGGTGGTTCAGTCGGTTAAGTGTCTGCCTTCAGCTCAGGTCATGATCTCAGGGTCCTGAGATCAAGCCCTACGTTAGGCACCCTGCTTGGAGGGAACCTGCTTCTTCCTCTGTTCCCTCTACTCGTGCTCTCTCTCGCTACCTCTCTCTCTCTCTCAAATAAATAAATAAAATCTTCAAAAAAATTTACTTGGTATTTTATTGCTGCATCTAGGCTTCTAAAACTAACCTTATCTGAAATATGACATTTAATTATAGGTGTAAGAAGGAAATAGCAGTGCAGATGGAAAAAAAAAAAATCCACACTCAGTGTATCCTTGTCAGGACCATGGAGAAAACTTCATCTCAGTGGCAGGAAAAGCTAGGCTTTTATGAGCAATTTACATACTATCCTTAATGATTAATATGAAAAGTGATGATATGAAAATAAATCAGGGTAAGGAATTTAAGGGTGTACTGTTTTTGATAGAGCATCTCTTTGATATGGTTGCGTTGAGCAAAGGCTTGTTGGAAGTGAAGGAGTGGACCATGTGGGGCTAGGGAGGAGGAACGTTTCTGGCAGAGTGAAGAACATGTACAAAGAACGGGAAAGAGGCAGCAGTGGGGCTCTCGTGCAGGGAGCAAGAAAGCAAAAAGTGGGGCGTGAGGTCAGAGGGCCAGGGCACACCCCTGTGAGGCAGAGTAAGGACCTCAGCTTGTGCTAGGACTGTTAGATGGTTTTTAGCAAGGCAGAGACTTGATCTGACTTGTATTTTAAAGTGATCACTCCGGTTGCTGGAGAGAGGAGGCAGAGACCAGTTAAGAGTCTAGATGAGAGAGCTTGCAGATTGGATAAAGTCGGATTCTGTATATACATTGAATATAAGGATTTTCTGATGATGTGAATGTAAAGCATATGAGAAAGAGAATAATTAAAAATGATTCCAAAACTAAAGGGTGGTTTGGTATTTTGGCTATTATGTATAACACCATGATTATGACGTATCATTTTCATCAGAGCTGAAATTAATCAACAATCAGATCAAGTTTAGAGTCCTAATCAGCTTTTATTTATTTTATTTTTTTAAAGATTTTATTTATTCACTTGAGACACAGAGATACAGAGAGAGAGCATGAGCAGGGAGCGAGGCAGAGGGAGAGGGAAAAGCGGGCTCCCCACTGAGCCAGGAGCCCGACGTGGGGCTTGATCCCAGGACCCTGGGATCATGACCTGAGCCGAAGGCAGACACTTAACCATCTGAGCCACCCAGGCGCCCCTAATCAGCTTTTAACAATGGAAATCATTTTTACTTTCTGTTAATGAAAAGCACATACGTACAACAGTAGAGATGGTTTAAGTTAAGACACAGGCTTCTTGGCAGAAATACGTGTAAATTTTACTCTCACAGTATTAAGTGGCTCCAAAATAAATCTTTGCTCAATTCAAACTAAGCAGACCGCTATGCTAGTTGAATGTGCTATGGAAAGACCAAAGACTAAGTGTATATGGAAATATATTTGGTCCTCATCAGTAGCCACGCCAAGTCACATGAAACAGACATTTAGGAAGGCTCCTGCAATTTTTGGGGTATTTTATTTTATGGATGTAGTCCTAGACACTTCTGCAATATTAATCTAGCATTTTTCATGTGGAAAAAAAATAAAATATAAACCAGAGTGGCTTGCAGAATCCAAGTGAGCCTCACTCAGTGGTTTATGTTAGCACCAGATACTGTTAATAAAACCCACCATTTTATAGGAAGATTAGGGTGTATATGTTTCCAAAGGGCTGGTCATGTCTACCCCCTAAGCCTGTCATCGCTGCCCTGAATTAGCTGGAACAGTAGCTTCAGAGTGAATTGAGACTCTCACTCCACACATGCGTTGACTATGCTTTCTTTCAGTGTTCCCACTTCAGGCCAACCCTGGAAAGAAGGAAAGGTATTGTGTCTCAGTTTTGGATCCTGCCCACAGTAGTGATCTATAACTGTCTTGGAATTAAAGTGGAAAAAGAAAATGAAAGCACTTGAAATAAATGTGAATAAAGACAGAGAAGCACATTGTGTTGTACAATTAGGACGTTCAGTTGTTCCAGATGGAGCAGTCATTCAATTAGGAGACATACCCTTTTACAGTTCATCTCAGGGGATCTCTAGAGAAAAAAGGAAAAAATTAAGTGGAAATCCATTTGGAAGAAAGCATTTACGTACATAGGAACTATTACTTACCCCATATCCCACCCCTGATCTTATCAAATATGCTCATCAGGACATGGTGAGATTAAGCTTTTGTTGCAACTGCACAAAGTGAAGCAAAGGATGGGCACTTCCTTATCAGCATAGACAACCACCCCTGGTGTGTATTTTATACTGTTTGTGTCCTTTTTAGTACCTAACACTCTTCTGGGTAAACAGTAAGTAGTCACCTGTTAACTGATTGATTAAAAAATGAGCCTACATTCTGTACAATTTCAGCTCACTTTCACAATTGAAAGTACATTGTATTTTAACATGAATAATGATGTGGCAACGATGTCTTTGAAGCTTACAAAAGAATTCCTTGGCTTTTTTAGGTGGCATCGGGTAGCAATCAGCGTGGAGAAGAAAACTGTGACAATGATTGTTGATTGTAAGAAGAAAACCACAAAGCCACTTGATAGAAGTGAGAGAGCAATCGTTGACACCAACGGAATCACGGTTTTTGGAACAAGGATTCTGGATGAAGAAGTTTTTGAGGTAAAAATAAATCAAATTTTATTTGAAGCTGAATGTTGTTAAATCAGATGAGCTGAATTAATAACTGTAACAATCAATATATGTTATAAAGCAATGTTGAAAACGAAAGGGTGACCTACTTTCTTCCCCTGCGGGTGTAGCAGTGATGTTTTCTATTGTTCAGTAAGAGAATGAGTAGACAACGGTGGCTGTAAGGACTGGGAAACATTACAGAGATTGGTTGATTTGAACACAGGCATGTTATTTTCCTGGGAAGGGCAAATGGCTTTACTCTTGCTACTTTGCATTATTTTCTTTGGAGAAAAGGACATTTTCTTCACTTCCTTCTCTGGGAGATTAATTTAGGGAAATGTACAAGTCAGATATTCTGCCTTTCTCTGTTCTTTGTTAATGTTTCCAAGGTATAAAATAGAGATCATATTGCAAAAGCTGAACTTATGTCTTTAAAATCACTTTTTTAAGTAATGTGAAGGTCATAGTAAAAAGTTTCCTTCCAATTATAATTCACCAATTATGATAATCACATTCTTTTAAACCTTCAATCATTGGGTCTGGTAGTTTGTCCTTTAATTTTCATTTAGTCAATTATTAACAGAACAAACAGACCTGAGTCCTGACCTCATAAAGAGATGCCCTCCTGAGACATTATTCAGTACTCTGATCTGGTTTTATACAATTTCTGAGTAATTTATTTTTCAAAGTATAATAAAGTAAAACTCTGTAATATATTACAAATTAATAGGCAAGGTTTACATGGAAGATTTTCTGTATTTGGTTGGTTAGTGAATATACACACACACTTATACACACATACACACAGACTATTTTTCATAGAAAGAACAATGTACATTCGGTGCAGGAGGATATTGTATTCCTGTACTTATATACATAACCTATGGTATAATTTTAAATATAATTAACATTTGTGACACTTTCAGATTATTTAATTGATATTCTGTTTGTTTCTGATTTTTCTCAACTTGTCTCAACTTTGACTCCAAACAAAATGTTTTTAACACATTATATCATACTAAACTGAATGATAAACTCATTCAGGCAATATATAATAATATACTTTCAGATCTTCCAATATCATGTATTGATTGCACAGAAATGATAATAAATATTTATTTATTAGATGAATATTATAAACAAATTTACTTAATTTCTAGTCTAGCAAAGTTCTATTTTAAAATTAAACTACGAATATCAGTTTCACAGACTAAACTTATTTTTGTAATACACACAACCTTTTTTTCTGGAAACATAAATGAGTAATACAGATAAACTGTATCAGTGGATGGTTTCATTTCATATATTAGTTCAGTCTATTGCTATACATAGTTACAGAGCCTGTGGAACTTAAGCAATGGAAATTAAGAGTAAACTTTGTTCATCATAAGGATGCCTGGGGGGCTCAGTCAGTTAAGCATCTGCCTTTGGCTCAGGTCATGATCCCAGGGTCCTGGGATGGAGTCCCACATCCAGCTCTTTACTCAGCGGGGAGCCTGCTTCTCCCTCTGCCTGCTTGGCCTGCCGCTCACCCTGCTTGTGCTCTCTCTCTGTCTCTCAAATAAATAAATAAAATCTTAAAAAAAAAAACTGTGTTCATCATGAATGATGATAAGACTCTATAAAGAGGAAATATGGAAGGGGCACCTGGGTGGCTCAGTTGATTGAGCAACTGACTCCTGATATTGGCAGGTCATGATCTCAAGGTCGTGGGATCGAGCCCCAGGTATGGCTTCACACTCAGCGTGGTCTGCTTGAGATTTTCTCTCTCTGCCCCCTGCCCCTCCCCCCATGCTCACACACTCTCTCAAATAAATAAATGAAATAATTCTTTTAAAAAAAGGAAATACAGAAGAGGAAAAAATTAACATTATTTAATTAATTAATATGTATTAAAATACAAATTAGTTAGTAATATTCTCAAAATTTACTTCCCTGAAAGATATTTGTTATATGTACATGTTGACTAGATTTCTTTTTCAAACAGGCCTTCCTTTGCCACCCCCCTCCCAGCCCTCATGCACAGACTGTACTCCACTTTCTTTCCCATATTTTATACTCACGCTCACTGGGGTACAGTTTAGAGTTTTTGAATTATAGTTTTAAACTATCACAATATGTTCTTTTTTCAAAGTAAATAATTGAATCTGATGTTACATATTTTAAAATATGTAACAATAGCCTCTGTGTTTCATAGGCTGATTACAGTATCAACTCCTAGAATACATAAAAATGATTTCCCTAAAATATTTCCGTATGTTTTCACTACTGCTAACCAAAACCCCTCTGGCCAAAAGGGCTTCTAGTAAATTACCAAGGACAGATGTACTAGAAGAAAAGATTAATATATATATTATTTGATTAATTCTTAATTTTCTAATCCATAAACCACATTGTAATCCTGGAGTAACTCCAGCTGTTTATTTGGAAAAACTGCTAAACTATTAAGAAAAATCATTTTTTTTGAAAAATAATTTTTAAAAGACTCATTAATGAATTCTTTAGTGAGTGTGACTGTGAGCAGCAAAAATAAGTTTATTATGCTGCTTTGCATCTTGGAATTTCATGAAACCTTATGGAGCTTTAAAAAGAACATTTATTCAATATGAAGTGTAATTAGTTTTGAAAAAGTAAATAAATGCAGACATTTCACTGTAAGGTTTACCTTTATCACTCTATCCAAATAGTCATTATACATAAAACTCAAGTCTTATTTCCTAAATTATATTATTGTATGGGTATATGAATTTCCAAAACAATTTAGTATTTCCTACTTCAAAAAAGAATATGAAGAAAAGAAAAAGAAATAATTCAAACACAGATTTTAAAATCACACAATAAAACTTTCTGACTCCTTTTGGGAAATTAGTTCATCTTATCTGAATATGATGTTAATATATCTTTCTCTAAAAATTTACTCAAATATTTTTCTTTTCATTTTGTTTTCCACTATGGTATCTATCTAGACTTTTGAATCTCTGCAAGTGAATGTGTAGAAATTAAACTAAAAATGATAAGAGATAGGAATGGTACCATACATGCATTGTTTTAGTGTTTGATAAACAGTTGTAATGGTGAAGATGATATAAAGAGATCAGTGATTCATTATTCCGAAAACTGAAAATATCACTTCTTTGGAAATGGTGTCATTCCAATTTAGATGCAAATTTGTTTAGTATATAATTTCATCTCTATCATCTCTGTATTATCCTACATTTATTACCCTATATTGCCTACTGTTAATGGCAAAAAATACTAAACGTGGCCATATTTGAGTTATAGTCTGAAGACTTCTAAGAATTCAACATCAAACAGATAAAAGCAAAACAAATTTTTTTTAAGTATAAAAAATTAGGTTATATGAAAATGACAAAATGAATATATAGAGTCATAATTCAGATTATATAATTTCAGCATAGTAGAGTGAATATAAAAATTGATTATAGAATCAGAAAAATCTGATTTTGAATCCCAGAATAGCTTAAATACATTTCTCTATGTAATTATATGTTTTATTATTTATTTATTTATTTTTACCTTATGTAAGTTTTAATTTCTCATTCTTCAAATGGGAATAGTAATAATCTCCCCAGTAAGTATATATATTAAAAAAATGAGCTTATGTATGTAAAGTGCTTATAATACTAGTATTATATATATATATGGTTATATATTATGTGTTAATTATGTATTACCATGTAGTTTTCTTCTTATTACTTATGTTCTTTTTTTATCATTTTACAACTATGACATGTCAAATATACATTTTTGATATGGAAGTGCAACAGTGACCCATGTATCAGTAAAAGGTTTTATGTGGTCTTTTCATCTTGTAAATGAAGTACTTGGTTCCTGGGCTTGTGTTTGTTTACAAGGTATCTTGTGGGGATTAGATAAATTTTCTCTCTCTAAAAAGGTAGCACCTGGGTACAGAACCTAGCAGGGGAGACATGGTCTGGGCAGATGAATACTTTCAAGCAGGCACAAAATATCTAACCAACACTAATCCACAACCTCAGGGTTTTTTTTTTTTTTTCTAGCTTTATAACACACTTCAAAGATGTGAGAAAAAGCTAAATTAAAAAATTAACTACATTGCCTGTATTCATTATCAATAAAATTACTTCTGTAGTCTTTTAAATAGGGAAATTTCTTTACTAAAATCAAGTTGTAGCCATTATAACTCAAGTTTTCAAAACATTGTTATTTCAATCTTTTTTTCTTTTTTAATGGTGAAAGCAGGTTATTACAAGTCTTTTATATTTTCTGACAATTTTGTACCTTTGGGCAGATTATTTCTTTCTTTTGAAACAATGAGAAGAATATAATGGCAATTTAAGTGGAAAAGCTTATTGATGAAATTTTTCATTTTTTCAAACTTCTCAGAATGATTTTGGCATTCAGTTTTCTTGGGAGAAATCAATGAATAATAGTTTATAAAAGCTACACAATTTCAGTGGTTTTACAAGACCAGAAAACTTACCTTAAGGTAATAATAGCTATCTCAAATATTCCAGTAAGAATTTGATTACCACTTTCTGATACCTGTGTATCTTTCCACTATGTATATTTTCCAAGGTATATGCTTTTTAAAAAATGATGTTGGTAGACATGGTTTTCCTATAGAACAACAACAGGATGGAGGTAGACTTTTCCCAGTCTAGATGCATTTAGCTAATAACACTTGAGATTTTAAAAATCTATTTATTGAGATATAATTAAAGTACAGTAAACTGAAAATATTAAAAATGTATCATTTGATCAGTTGTGGAATATGTTTACACCTCTTAAACCACCATCATCATCAAGAAGATAAACATGGCCATCACACCCAAAAGTTTCCTCATGGATTTTTATAATCAATGTCTTCTTCTCCCAAGCAATCACTAATTTACTTTTTTAAAATCACTATAGCTTATTTTTTTTAATTTAATAAACAGAATGATACTGAGTATACCTCTCTTTAGCTTAGCTTTTATCACTCAGCATAATGTTTTTGAGACTTATCCGTGTCTCATATATATCATTATTTTGCTTTTTTAAAAAACTGCTGAGCAGCATCCCAGTGTATGAATAAACCACAATATGTTCATCCATTCATCCTATTACTGGGCATTTGGATCATTTCCGGATTTTGGCTCCTGCATATAAAGCTGCTATGAACATTCATGTACAAATTTTATGCGGACATTTATTTTTGTCTTAGTTGAATACTGAGCAATGGAATGCTTTGGTTATTTAGTAATACATATTTAACTTTAAAAATCAAAGAAACTATTGAACTGTGCTCCAAAGTGGCATTAAATCATTTTACACTCCCTTCATCAGTGAATGAAAGTTTCAGTTGCTCTGTGTCCTTGCCAACCCTTGATATGGTTAGTCTTCTAAATTTTAGCCATTCTCAGTGGTTGTGTAGTAGTATTTCATTGTGGTATTAGTTTACATTTCCCTCAAAACTGATGATGTCAAGAATTTTTTTCAGGTGCTCATTGGCTATTTCTGCATCTTCTTCTGTGAGGTGTCTTTTGCCCATTTAAAAAAATTGGCTGCTATGTTTTGATTATGGAGTTTTAAGAGTTTTTTTTTTTTTTTTATAAATCCTTTGTACTTTGATAGAGTTTTGCCAATAATTTTCCAGCATGTGGCTTACCTTTTTATTTCGTTAACAGTGCCTTTTAAAGAGTGAATGCTTTTCATTTTGATAAAGTTTGTCAATTTTGTTGTTATGTTTTACACTTTTTGTGTTCTAAGAAACTTTTACCTACACCAAAATTACAAAAATGTTCTCCTGTTATTAGATATGTTGTAGTTTTAGGTTTTACACACAAGCTATGCCACATTTTGAGTTCATATTTGTGTATGGTATGAGGTAAAAGTCAATGTTGATTGTTTTTAGACAAGGGTATCCGGTTCATCCTTTATAAAGAAGACTTTTATGCATTGGATTGCTGTAGTTTCTATGTCAAAAGCCAGTTGAGTACATATGAGTAGATCTATTACTGAACTATTATCTTAGTTTATTGATTTGTCTATCTTTTTACTAATACCAAACTATCTTGGTTACTGTAGTTTAATAGAAAGTTTTGATATTCGGTGGGGTAACTGCTCTTACTTTTAATTCTTTGTAGACATTGTGTTAGCTCCTTTAGGTTATTGGCATTCTATATAAATTTTGTAATAAGCTTGTCAATTTCTAAAATAAAATTGAGTTTCCACTTAAATAGAATTTGATTTTAATCGGAATTTCATTTAAGCTCCAGATCAAAATGAGGAGAATCCATATTTTAACAAACATTGAGTTTTCCATTTCCTGAATACGGTATAATTTTCCATTTATTTTGCTTTTCTTTAATTCCTCTCACAAGATTTCCTGGTTTTCAGTGTAGGTGTCTGTTTTCCTCTGAAAATGAACTTGATATGATCTCATTCCATTTAGATTTAGTGACAATTATTTTATGGCCCAGCATATAGTCTATCTTGGTGAATGTAGCATATGCCCTTAAAAACAAAGTGTGTCATGAAATTGTTAGATCGAGTGTTTTATAGTTATAATAGATATTTTAAAGTCTCTAAGAGTTTTAACATTTGGGTTATCTGAGTTGTTTATTGTCTTTTGAAAATTATTCATTAATACACTTTTTTTTTAGAGCTGTTACAGGTTCAGAGCAAAATTGAGTGAAAAGTAGACAGTTTCCATGTACCCCTGTGCATGTACACATGCGCGCGTGCGCACGCGCACGCGCACACACACACACACACACACACACACACACACACACAGCCTCTTCTACTATCGTACATATGTTGCAATGGGTGAACTTATCCTGACATATCATTATCATCCAAAGTCTGTAGTTTACATTAGGGTTCAGTCTTGCATTGTACATTCTATGGATCCTGGTTAATGTATCATGACATGTTTTCACCAGTGTAGTAACTTGTGAAATAATTTCATGCCCTAAAAATCCTCTCTGCTCCGCCTTCATCCTTACCTCTCTTCTAAATCCTGGCAACCACTAATCTTTTTAGTGTTTCCAAAGTTTTGTCTTTTCCAAAATGTCATATAGTTGGAATCATACAGGTATAGTCTTTTCAGGTTGACTTCTTTCACTTAGTAATATGCATTTATGTTTCTTTCATGTCCCTCATGGCTTGATAGCTCATTTCTTTTTAGTGCTCAATAATATTCCATTGTCTGAATGTAACACAGTTTATTTATCCATTCATCTACTGAAGGGTATCTTTCAAGTTGCTTTCAAGTTTTTGGTAATTAAGAATAAAGCTTCCATAAACATCTGTGTGCAGGTTTTTGTGTGGACATAGTTTTCAACTCCTTTGGGTAAATACCAAAATGTGTGATTGCTGATATGGTAAGAATATGTTTAGTTTTGTAACAGACTGCCAGACCGTCTTCCAAAAGAGCTAACCATTTTGCATTCTCACCAGCAGTGAATGAAATTTCCTGTTCAACATTTTTGGCATTTTGGCCATTTTAGATATTGGCCATTCTAATAGGCATGTAGTAGCATCTCATTTTTTTTAGTCTGCATTTCCCTGATTACATGTCGAACATCTTTTCATATACTTACTTTCCATCTGTGTGTCTTCTTTGGTAAGCTCTCAGTTAAGGTCTTCTGTCCATTTTTTAATCAGGTTGTTAATTTTCCTAGTAAGTTTTAAGTGTTTTTTATATATTTTGGATAACAGTACTTTATCAGATGTGTCTTTTGCAAACACTTTCTGTCAGTCTGACCTGTCTTCTCATGCACTTGATACTGTCTTTCACAGAGGTGAGGTTTTTCATTTTAATGAAGTCTAGCTTATCAGTTATTTCTTTCATGAATTATGCTTTTGATGGTGTATCTAAAAAGCCATCACCATATCCAAGGTCGTGTAGGTTTTTCTTGTATGTTATCTTCTAGGAGTTTTAGGTTTTGCATTTTACATTTAGATCAGTGACCCATTTTGGGTTAATTTTTGTGAAGGGTTTGTGTTTAGATTCACCTTTTTACATGTGAGGTGTCCAGTTTTTTCAACACCATTTGTTGAATAGACTAATTTGCTCCATTGTACTGCCTTGCTTCTTTGTCAAAGATCAGTTAACTATACTTAGTGAGTCTGTTTCTGTTCCATTGACCTATTTGTTTTTTTCCAACAATACCACTCTGTCTTTACTGTCACTTTATAATAAATCTTGAAGTGAAATAATGTTAGTCCACCCAACTTTGTTCTACTCATTCAATATTGAGTTGGCTCTGCTGGGTCTTTTGCCTCTTGTTAGAAACTTTAGAATCAGTTTTACAATATACACAAAATAGTTTCCCGGGATTTTGACTGAGAATATTGAATCTCTAGATCAAGTTGGGAAAACTGACATCTTGACAATATTGATTTTCTTATCCATGAATATGGAATATCTCTCAGTTACTTAGTTTTTCTTTGATACCTTTCATCAAAGTTTTGCCATTTTCCTCATATGGATATTGTATATATTTTGTTAGGTTTAACCTATTTCACTTTTTAAGTTATAATGCAAATGATGTTGTGTTTTTAATCTCAAAATTACTTGTTCATTGGTTGTATATAGGAAAGCAACTGGCTTTTGTGTAAAAAAAAGCTTATATCCTGCAACGTTGCTCTAATTAGTGATTAGTTCCAGGAGTTTTTGTTTGGTGTTTGTTTGTTTATTCTTTTGTATTTTCTATATAGAAAATCATGTCATCTATGAACAAAGATAGTTTTATTTCTTCCTTCCATATCTGTATCTTTTATTTCCTTTTCTTGTCTTATTGCATTAGCTAGGACTTCCAGTACAATATTGAAAAGCAGTGGTGAGAGGGGACATCCTTGCCTTGTTCCTGATTTTAGTGGGAAAGCTTCAAGTCTCACCAGTAAGTATGATGTTAGTTTTAGGTTTTACATAGATTTTTTAATTTATCAAATTAAGTAAGTTTCCCTCTATTTCCAGTTTGCTGAGAGTTTTTTTTTTATCATAAATAGATATTCGGTTTTGGAAAATGCTTTTTCTGCATCTATCCGTATGATCATGTGTTTTTTTTTTTTTGGCCTATTGTTGTGATAGATTACATTAATTGATTTTCAAATGTTGTCCCAGCCTTACCTACCAGGGATAAATTTCATTTGGTGTATAGATCTTTTTATATATTGTCATTTTTTATACATTGTCAGTTTGCTAATATTTTGCTGGCAATTTTTGCATCTATGTTCATGAGAGACATTGGTCTGTAGTTTTCTTGTAAAGTCTCTGTCTAGCTTTGGTTTAGGAAATAGTGTCCTCATATAATGAGGTAGGAAGTATTCCCTTTGCTTCTGTCTCTGAAAGACAATGTAGAAGATTGGTATAATTGCTCGCATAAATGTTTTGTAGAATTCACCAGTGACCTATTCTGGGTCCAGTGCTTTCTGTTTTGGAAGGCTATTAATTATTGATTTGATTTATTTAATAGATATAAGCTTATTCAAATGATCTATTTCTTATTGTATGAGTTTTTGTAGATTGTGTCCTTCAAGACATTGGTTTATTACTTCTAGTTCATCACATTTGTGAGCATAGAGTTGTTCAAGGTATTCCTTTATTATCCTTTTATACCATGGGATACATAGTGATGTCCCCTCTTTCATTTATGATATTAGTAGTTGCATCTTCGTTCTTATTTTCTTAACCTACCTAGAGATGTAATGATTTTACTTGAAATAAACACACACACACACACACACACACACACACACACACACACACACACTGCTGTTTTTCATTTTACTGGTATCTGCTCTAATTTTTATTATTTCTTTTCTTCTGCTTACTTTGGGTTTAACTTGCTCTTCTTTTTCTAGTGTCCTAAGGTGGAAGCTTAGGTGATTGATTTTAGATTTTTCTCCTATTCTAATATATGTATTCAATGCTATGAATTTCTCCGAGAACTGCTTTTGCTGCATCCCACACATTTTGATAAGTTGTGTTTTTATTTTCATTTAGTTCAAAGATACTTTTACATTTCCTTTGAGATATCAGTGTTGACTCATGTGTTTTTTAGAACTATGGTGCTTATTCTTCAGGAATTTTGGAACCTTCCAGATATCTTTCTGTTATTCTTAGTTTAATTCCACTGTGTTCTAAGAGTAGATACCATATGATTCTATTGTCTTAAAATTGTTCATGTTTTATGGCCCAGAATGTGGTCTATCTTGATGAATGTTCCAGGGTGAGCTTGTGAAGAATGTGTAGTCTGTTGTTTTTGGATGAAGTAGTGCATAAATGTCAATTACAGTTTATCCTGGAACAATACATGTTTGAACTACATGGGTCCAGTTATATGCAGATTTTTTTCGATATATACAGTACAGTACTGTAAATGTATTTTCTCTTCTTTATGATTTTCTTAACAACACTTTTTCTTTAGCTTACTTTATTGTTAAGAATACAGTATATAATACATATAGCATACAAAATATGTGTTAATCAATTTTTTATGTTATCAGTAAGGCTTCTGGTCAACAGTAAGCTATTAATAGCTATGTTTTGAGGGAGTCAAAATATACATGGATTTTCAACTGTGTGGGAGGTCAGCACCCCTCACTCCCATGTTGTTCAAGGGTCAACTCTATATCCAGTTGATTGATAGTCTATTCAGTTCAACTGTGTCTTTATTAATATTCGGCCGCTGGATCTGTCCATTTCTGGTGAAAGGATGTTAAAGTTTCCAACTATAATATTAGATTAATTTATTTCTTCTTGCAATTGTGTCAGGTTTTGCCTCACATATTTTGATGTTCTCTCATTAGGCACATACACATTAAGGACTATCATCTCTTTTTGACAATTGATTCCTTTATTCATATATATATATATATATGTATATATATATATATATATGTCTTTTTACCCCTGATAACTTTCCTTGCTCTGAAGTCTACTGTGTCTGAAATTGATAGATATATTCTTGTTTTCTTTTGACTAGTGATGGCATGGTATATCTTTCTCCATCCCTTTACTTTTAATCTATATTTATATTTATAGTCAAAGTAGGTTTCTGGTAGAGAACATATAGTTGGGCATTGTTTTTTGATCCACTCTGACAATCTGTTTTTTAATAGGTATATTTGGACCATTGATATTTAAAATGATTATAGATACAATTGAATTTATATCCACCATATTTGGCACTGTTTTCTGTTTGTTGACCTTATTTTTTGTTCATCTTTTGTCTTTTACAATTCTGCCTTTTTTTTTGTTTAAATTGGGCATTTTATATAATTACATTTCACTCTCTGCCTATTAATTATACTTTTTTTTAACTTATTTTAGTTGTTGCCCTGGTGTTGGCAATATACATTTTTTAGAAATTTTATTTATTTATTTTAGTAATCTCTACACCCAACGTGAGGTTTGAACTCACAGCCCCAAGATCAAGAGTCACACACTCTTCCAACTGAGCTAGCCAGGCACCCCAGAAGTAATTTTTGATTAATCCAAGTCCATCTTTAAATAACACTATACTATTTCACAGTAGTGCAAGTACCTATAAAAATAGAATATTCCTAATTCCTCCCTCCTGTACCTTGTATCATTGTTTTCATTTGTTTCATTTTTTCGTAAGTATATATATATATATGTATATATATGAATAAAGGAATCATATATATATATACTTATGCATACATATTTAAATACATTTGCTATTATTATTTTAAACAAACTGATCAGTTAGATCAATTAAGAATAAGAAAAATAAAAAGTCTTATTTTACTTTTACTTATTTATTCTCCAGTGCTCTTCTTTTCATTGTCTACATTTGAAACTCTGACCTATATAATTTTTCTTCTCTCAAAAGAACTTCTTTGTTAAATTGCTTGAATGATGGACAAATCACCAACAAATTCCCTCAGTGTTTGCTTTTTGCAGGAAGTCTTTCTCTTTCACTTTAAAAGATAATTTCGCAGGATACAGATTTCTAGGTTGGTGGGTTTTTTCTCAGCACTTGAAATATTTTATTCCATTCTCTTCTTGCTGTGCAGCTTCTGAAGAGAAGTCAAATGTAATTCTGGTCTTTGCTTCTTTATAATTTGGATGTCTTACTCTGGGTTCTTTCAGGATTTTTCTTTATTATTGGTTTTCTGAAGTTGAAGTAGTTTTTCTTTGGCATTTATGCTGCTTGAGGTTCTCTGGGCTTCTTGGATATTTGGTTTGGTGTCTGACAGTCATTTGTGCAAATTTTCAGTCATTATTGGTTCTATTATTTCTTTGTTACTCTCTTCCTTCTGATATTCCCATTACATGTATGTTATATCTTTTGTAGTTGTCCCACACTCCTTGGATATTCTGTTCTTTTCTTTCCCCCCAATTTCTTTTCTCTTTGTTTTTCACTTTTGGAAGTTTCTATTGTCATGTCCTCAAGCTCAGAGATTCTTTTCTCAGACATGTGCAGTCATTCTACTAATAAGACCATCAAAGACATTCTTCATTTTCAATCTCTAGCATTTCTTTTTGATTCATACTTAGAAATTCCATCTTTCAGCTTACATTATCTATCTGTTCTTGCATATTGTCTGTTTTTTTCCATAATTTCTTTAGAATATTACTAGTAGTTCTTAAAAATTGCTAGTTGGACAATTCCAAAATCTTGCCATATCTGACTGTGGTTCTGATGTTTGTTCTGTCTCTTCAAACTGTGATTTTAGCCTTTTGGTATGCCTTTTAACCTTTCATTGAAAAAGACATTATGTACTGGATAAAAGAAATTTGGTAAAGACTTCAGTAATATACTGGTAAAGTGCAAGGGGAGGGGAAGCATTCTATAGTCTATGATTAGATCTGTCTTTTAGTGAACCTGTATCCCTGGATTGTGAAGCTTACCAGTGCTGTTCAGTTCTTTTTCCCCACTAGATGGAGCAGGACGTCTATATATGGCTGTAGATGTGTATTTCCCTTTTGCCACGTGGAAGGGGGCTAGAGTTGTGTACTTCCTTTTCTCTAATTCTGTATGGGTCTTCTTTAATTAAGAAAGAAAAAAATCAAGCTATCACTATATTTAAAAATTATCATTATATGCTTTCAATCTAGGTTCTAAACAGAAAGCTATATTCACTAATTATTTCTTTAAATTTTATTCTTACTTTACATATATTTAGGAGATCTTTCATACAATACAAACTTTAGGAACAGAAAAATGGATGTGAGTGAACCCAGAT
Organism: Eumetopias jubatus; assembly: GCF_037043125.1. Taxonomy (NCBI): domain Eukaryota; kingdom Metazoa; phylum Chordata; class Mammalia; order Carnivora; family Otariidae; genus Eumetopias; species Eumetopias jubatus. The sequence continues at coordinate 20,478,179 of NW_028274810.1, forward strand.
CATAAACTCATTTCCATTGTTTCATTTGGGGAATGAAAGATGAAGGCAAAGTTATCATTCAGCAACTAAAAAGTGCAGAAATAGTTAAATGAAAAAGGTGATGATGATGTTGAAGTTTTTGCCTTTTTTTAAAAAGATTTTATTTATATGAGAGGGAGAGAGAGAGAGCTTAAAGAGAGCATGAGCAGGGTAAGGGACATAGGGAGAGGGAGAAGCAGATTCCTCGCTGAGCAGGTAGCCGAACGTGGGGCTCAATCCCAGGACTCAAGAAATCATGACCTGAGCCACCCAGATGCCCCAAGTTTTTGCTTTCTTAACCACATTCACAGTACTTAACGTTATTGACTCTGGAGCCAGATAGCCCTGGTTTAAGTTTTGCGTTTGGAACTTAACCACATTGGACACTGTGGGCAAGACACCCAACCTCTCTGTCTCTTTCTCCTCATCTGTAAAATGGGATACCTGGGGCACTCCTTTCATAGAGTCATTGAAGAATTAAGTGAGTTAACATGTATAAAACTTTTATATCTGTGTCTTGTAATACTTAGTGTCTTATAAGTGAAAAATAAACTTCTGTTGATTATTTCTGAAATTAGGTGAAAACAGCAGATACATAGCTAGCATAGCAGCTACATCTGGCTTTGTGAAGAACTTCAGCTTATAGTGTATTATTTTAAAGAAGACTTCAACCACTGAAAGAAAAAATGAAATGTCATCCTGGAATGGAATTATATTTCTTAGTCTGTCAAAATAGCACAGAGTCAGGAAAACAGAAAAACAACAAAGCTTTGAATGTACCACGGTTGTTTAGTTTTGTTCTTGTTCTGTGAATCCTCAGTGAACATGTATATTTAGGAATGTAACTGTGGCTCTTCTTTTAATTGTTGAGAGCATTGTCGGGAATCTGTTTTGTAATTAATTGTGCAATGTAGTAAGACATCAAAATTATTTATTTTCTAAATTTCAGGAATTATGTACAATTTTAAGAGAAGTAACAAATGTGGATACCAAACATGAGGTACAAATTAGATAGGGTTGATATTCAAACACAGTCCAAGTAAAACTTGATTGTAACAAACACAAGTTCAATGCAAACTAGAGCAAAAAAAATCCCAAGGCACACACTAAACACCCATATACTATTAGGATTCAGCAACAACACTGCTTTAAAAATGCACTGTATTCATGGACATGTTGAATTTCTCTAATATACAGAAAACTAAATATGTGTGCAGTAATTTCTAAAAAGGGAACTTATGGCTCTCATGAAGAAATAGTCCAATGAATTTGAATGACAGTATCTTGTACTAGCAGTTTTAGAAAACAAATTTTTGTTACTTGGACAAATTTAAAAGTTGTCAGATTTTATTTGGACTTGGTGTTAATAATTATTTATAGAACTGTGATGACAAATAAGGTAGTCACCTTTTGATTTTTCTTTTTTTAGGAGATATTTAAGTCTAACACTGACCACATATACTAGTAGATCAAAGTCCAACATTGGGTTAATCCTTTTTTTTTTTTTTGAGAGTTATCCATAACCAAGTCTGAAAGGAACATCTGTTTTTGGCTCTTTGATGTGTAATTACTTTCTTTCTTGCTGCACTTTGAGTTGGTATGACAAGTGTGATGACAGTCAACACACAAAAATGTGACACATTATTTATGACCATGCTTCAGTGATGCTGCAGGAGGTTTTGGCAGTCTTCTCTAGACATCACTGTAGTTTATTATACAATAGCCTCGTGATATACTGTTGCCATTCAAACTGTGATCTGCACCACTGTAGTGTGATAGGCAGATAACAGGCTATATTTGGGGATTTTATTGATAGTTTAGTATAATTTTATATTAAGCAGGATTTGTAGTTGAAACTATTTTAAGAAACTAAATGTAGCATTCATTCGAGGTGGATTTAGATTTCAGAGCTCTATAGAAATCCGAAGTACCAGTTATACAGGATATAGCTTGTCTTCTAAGAGGAACATTGCCATTTTGGTTCAGTTTTTTACTTCTTCATTAGTGCATCACTGGATTATCCACTGCCAACAGTGCACAATACAATGTCACATTTTATTTTGTCCCTCTTAAAAATGTTATCTCTGATTACCCTGGTGAAAGGTGATACTTGTCTTCCTTATTATTTTTCCCTTTTAAGTTTTATTATTAGTCTGCAGCATTTTATTAACTTCTCAAAGAATAAACCATTTTAAATTGTGTTCTTGTCATATCTCTGTTATCATGTTGTTTTATAATTATTAATGTATAACTTTCTCATTAGACTATAAATTCCTTGAAAGCAGGATTTATAGTCTATTAATTTAGATATTGCAGCAGCACCAAGCACAAAGTTTGACATTGTTTATAGCCACTGAAGATTAGTAAATACGTGAATGAGTGCTGGCCCTGGTGGCGGTGAAGACTTGAAGTGCCTGGGAGGAAAAAGGGCAAGGATAGCTGTAGGCTAGCAAATGCCATTTGAAAGTTAGGTGTTTGTTAAGTAGTTGACTATTCCCCATTGAAGCAGAATAAACATTATTGGCCAAACATTATGCTTAAATAATCGATATAGAGACATAAATAAATAGTTGTAGTAAGACATGATTGAGTCCATAATAAAGATATAGAAATGTTCAAGTGAGGGAATAACAACTATATTCAAAATGTTGAAAAATAAAGAGATATTTAAAGATGAGGGAACATGAGCAAAAGATGAAAGTTTGGAATGAGCACAGGAGATCTAAGAAATGTGATGGGTTTGGGGGCATTTGGGACATGACCTGGTTGAATGTGTTAGGGCCTGTTTGTGGGCAACCTTTTACACCATGCTGAGGGGTTGAATTTTAAACCATAGATCATGAAATATCTCTTTAAGTAGAGGAATTCAGATTTGTTTTTTAAAAACTCATGTGTGTGTGTGTGTGTGTGTGTGTGTGTTTGTGTGTGTGTTTGTGTGTGTGTGTGTGTGTGTGTGGCAGTGAAGGAGTTAGTGTAGAATCAGATGGTGGTAGAGAGAAAAAAACCAAACCCTGATATGTTGAAACATTAGTTCGAATGAAAGGTATTAGAGTAAAGACAAAGTTGTGACAGAAGAAACAGAAAGAAGGGTCTTGCTTCAGGTTGTTAATGTGAGGTAGAACTGATAGGACTTGGGGACTGATGGGTTATGTGGAGTTAAGGGGGAGAGGAACTTAATACTCTAAGCTTTGCATAGACAGTAACATGAGCTGTTTGGAAACTTGGCTAAGTTTAAAAGTCTTTAATTTTCTTTTTTTGTGATTTATGAATTATGTGCTTTAAACAAAACTTTAAATTGGCTAAATGGCCATATTTATGGGTTATCCTATGGACAAAATAATCTTATCTCACCATATTTCTATATTTCTCGAGCTTTAGAATAAACACACAGTTAATGTAAAATTATTTGCTCAAAGGAATATAAGAATGTGATAGACTATTAAATTATGTTTTATGTAAGCTTTTTGGAAATGAGATCTTTTTAAGGCATAACCTAGTTCATTTCTGTTTACAATAAGACTTAGTTCTTAGAAGAGTGGCAAGTGTGCAGTAAGTGTCAGCAAATTATTATCTACTCTTATAAATATTAGTGTTACCTGTTCCTTGGATAATTACAAGAGCCTTTTAATTGATCTCCCTGCATTTGTCCTGCCCATCTGTTAGTCTGTTCTCTAAATCTTAAACACAGGGATGCCTAGGTGGCTCAGTCAGTTAAGTATGTGCCTTCAACCCAGGGTCCTGGGATCAAGTCCTGCGTTGGGCTCCTTGCTCAGCAGAGAGCCTGCTTCTCCCTCTGCCTGCCGCTCCCCCTGCTCTCTCTCTTTCTCTCTCTCTCTCTGACAAATAAAATAAAATCTTAAAATCTTTAAAAGAAATAAACACAGAAGAGCAAACCTATTTCTGTCAGATAGCACTTGGTTGAAATAATGGATGAGTGAATGAGGAATGTCACTTTTCTGTTTATAATCATACAGTGACTTTTCATATCATTTATAGTACAAGTTGAAGTTCTTTCAGTATTCTACAGGCTCGTATGAGATCCAGTCCCACCATCTGCTCTTTTTTCTCGGACCTCATCAATGATTCCTCTCCCCTTTTCTCTCTTTGGTCAACAAGGCATCCTTTCTTTGAACACATCAAGCCTGCTCCAGCCTTGGGTCCTGGACATCCATTAGTCTTCCTGCCTGGAAGGCTGTCCCCTACAGATCGGCATATTTTATTTCTTCAGTTCCTCACGTGTCTCTGTCTCAATATCTATTTATCAATGAAACCTTTCGGGATCACACTTTGTAATATAGCATCCTACCTTCTGACACATCTTCCTTATCCTTCTTTATACTCTCTATGGCACTTAATCACTTTCTGATGTACTATGTTTTGTTTATTTTCTCTTCTCCTCTGGAACATAAGCTCCAAAAGGGCAGGCGCTCTGTGCTATATCCATAGGGTTTATAGTAATACCTGAAACTTAATATTTTTTTAATGAATGAAATAAAATACTTTCTACCATGTATTAATTCAAGGAATATAGATCATCTATATCAAACAAAGAAGCAGGAGGAAAGGTTTGTTTCATTTTTTTCTAACCATTTTATCTTTTTATTCATTATTTTGTGTTGAATAGAGCTACGTTGGTAGTTACTGTTTAGTAAGAAACCTTGTTAGAAAGTATAAGATAAATATGCACTTTTTATTTTAGTGCTTCAATCAATTTTAGGCATTTTCTGTATTACTAGGTAATTAGCTAGTACATTCAAATAGTGCTACATTCGAATAAGATAAGAACACTATTCATTTTCTTAAAAACTGATTTCTTAAGCCGATTTTGGGACACCGAGAAATGAAAAGTCTCGTGTGGGTAGCAGTTCTGTCTATGATTATGTGGTTTCCCTCATTCTTTCCTTTGAATTATAGCTCAGATTCGATCTCTGATTCATTTTCAATTACACTAAAATTCTAAGCATTTTCGCAGCTTTCCTTTTCCACACAAAATAGTTGAGCAAGAATCATTAACCATATGGCATATTTGAAAAAAAAAAAAAAAACTATGATGAGAGTTAATGCTTTGGCAGATTCGGAAGTCTGAGTAGACCAGAAGCTTAGTTTTTCAATTAATCTTCTGATAATGGTAGTTACTTATTGAGAATTCTATGCTATTTTTAAGGTTAAATGTCAGTTTTGTTCCTGGATATACAATCAAAAACCTCTACAAAGACAGCTCATACTTTACAATAAAGCTCTAATATCAAATGTGAACAGAAGTTTTAGTGTCCAGGGTGTATCTTATGGAAACATTGTTTAGTTTTGTTAAGCTATTGCTTTTACAGTGGCACTTGCTGGAAACTGCTTAGCTAAATGTATTTTTCTTTTTCTTCTATTATGTTTTTTCCTGATGGGTTTTTCTTATAGAATAGTGACTTTAAGGCTCCTGAAACTCAACCTTTTTTTGGAATTTATTATTGGAACAATTACAAATGGACTCTTCAGCAACATTTCTTAGATTTTATAGTGTCGACAGACACGTTGTCTAGAAGTTTGCCATTCAAAGATGTGTTCTCCTTTAATTGCCTTCAAATACTATAATAATTATACCTTATATTTGTGAACATGTTACATTTTAAAAACTGTTTAAATACATATTATTTTTTAAAGAATCTCTAGGAAATACAGGACAAATAACGGTATTCTCAATTTACAGGTGTTGAACTCAAGTCTTGTAATGATGAACAAATTAATATCCCAGAGATCCATTTATTGAACAAACTATTGTGTATCCAGGATGTGTAGGCTTATTCCAGGAAATATGAAAATCTTAGAGAACAAAACAGACGAGTTCTTGCTCTTATGAAGTTTATATTCCAGTGGCTTTAATTGAACAATATAGATTGGCTGATTAAGTGGAGGAGCCTAGACGATAAACTGCACCTTTTGTCTTGATTGAATCCTTAAACTTAGTGCATACGAAAAGGGAAGATGCCAATTACTGTTTCAAGGTCTTTGAGTATATGGTCTTTCTCTAACTTCTCACATTCTCTGTGAGTCCACCCTGTGTTCCAGCAAAAAACAATGTCTACTGAGGAGTGAACAGGAAGGCTGGGGAACCTGGTGATGAGCATTATTTCCCTAGGGCTAAGGAGGGAAGGGCAGAAACAGTGGTATAGAGTTCATTGAAAGCTGGGGCCATGTGGAAGTGTTTTCCAGAAATGGCAGTAGTGGTAAGGGGGCCAGACGGCTGTGATAATCTTGGGAAGTGTGAGGAAAACGACCTGACCTCCTTCTCTCCCCACCTTCCGAACTCTTGGTAGTAACTTCCCATTGTCTGAATTGGAACCTGCAAGAGAGTCTGATGAGGTGGGCTCTAAGGGTCAGATTTTTGGGGCACAGAGTAGGAAAGAGAAGTGTAAGTAATTAGAATTTGGGGGGCCAACAGAGAGTATCGATCACTTCTATATTTAAAAGAAAAACTGGATACTTTATCATTAATTGTGTCATTTATGCCAAGCCTTTCTGGATCATTCCTCTAATTTTCCCATATGGAAGTTGTCCCACTCTCCCCACCCCCTGGCTGCCCACTTTCTTTCTTCCTCATAAGTGAAGTATAGTAGGTACTAAAGAAATATGTTTCTTATATGTGATGTTTTGTGTATTATTAATCTTCTTTACGAAACTATAAGCTATCTGAGAATAGACTCCGAGTCTGTTTTCCCTCTTTATTCCTCTTCCTTTTATCCAGAGAACTAACCTATTACTTTGCTTTAATATTTGCTGACTGCATAGATGAATGATTGGTAAACAGCCAAGGAAAAAGATTCTCAAAGTTATCTGGCTGTTAAATTCCTGTGTCAGTTACAATGAAAAGTTGTAGGAGAAAAGCAATTATTTTCTGGCTAATAATGTATCTGTGACTATTAACAAAAATTATCACATATACTAATATATAAAAGAGAAAAATATTTTGTCTTGGGGAAAAAAATGTAACTTGTCCCAAAATTGTGAGGTATACAGTACCTCCTAAAATTAGGAATGTTGCATAGCAGGTTTGCTTTTGCACTCAAGAAAAATATAGTTCTTTCCTCATATTCCCATTTCAATAGGGAATTCTGTCTTTCAGCTTTGTGTGCATGCCCCCTGTTTTTCACTGTTCAATAGATATATGTACATATTGGCTGTATTCTGTCATGAGCTAAGAAGTTTTCACACTGACATGGAAAAAATCTTTTTTTCCAAAATTAAAAAAGAGTAAAAGGTATGTTAATTGTTTTATATATTTATATGCATAATTTTAAAATCCTCTTAGGCTTATATATCTTATTAAAATGGCCAGTTTTGATGTCATAAAACTTCAGTGCACTAAAGGAAATGTATCATTCGTTGTTACATGGTAGAGGAGTGGAACATAGTAAACATAAGGAAATATTTTTTAAAGTTCTTTTTTTTTCTGGACAGTACCACTGTATATAGAACGAAAATAATGAATGTATAGAGAGGCTACAACCAGTGATTTTGCTTCATCTGCTGAGAGATATTTTCTCTAGCCTTAAAAATAGGCAATAGAAAAAGGAGATGCTAAATTGATATGTAAAAAAAATCATTTCCAAATATCAGGCTTATTTGCTTAGAGGAGTAGATGTGCCAGTTCAACTGTTAAACTCTTTATGGAATGATGAAAATAGTCTATCATGTTTTTTCATATTCAAGAGATGATAATTACTTTAAAAATAAGTCCAAAATTTATTGCCAAGTCAAAAGCTATGAGATATAAAGTAAATGTCAAATTCTGCTGTTAACTTTGTGAGACAGGCAATGAAAATCATACCTACATGCAAAGGCCATATTTGACCTTTATGCTGACATTAGTTATATGAACTTGTCCTTTAAGTGTGTTAAAATACAAGTTAAAAATATTAAATGATGCTGCTGTTTTTTTCATTCAGATGATTTTTTCTTAAATTATTTTTAAATTATTTTTAAAAATAAGTCTGAAGATGATTTCCATTTTATTTTAAAATCCTGTTTTTAGATTTTTAAATATTATTTTCAATTATATTTTTAAGAAAATAGATCCTTGTATAAAGTATCAGATACATTTATTTTGGGAGAGGAATTAAGTTGTGGTGAAACAAATGTAAACTACAAAAGATATATAATTTTGATGTAAATACAAATATACACGTATATAGTTCTGTTGAGAATACATTTTCTGTTCTTTTTTTCCATTGTTGACATGAAGTTGAACTCGAATATAATTTCATTAATATGATGTTAGAGATACAACAAGGAATTGCTTTTTTATTGAAGTATAATTGACATATAATATTACATTAGTTTCAGTGTGCAACAGTGTTTGATATTTATATACATTATGAAATCATTCCTACAATAAGCCTAGTTACCATTTGTCGCCATACATAGGTTTTTACAATATCATTTACTGTATTCTTTACACTGTACATTACATCCCCATGCCTATTTATTTTATAAGTGGAAGATTGTGCCTCTTAATCCGCTTCTCCTATTTCATCAATTGCCTTTCTCCCTCCACCCCTAGGCGAACATCAATTTGTTCTCTGTATCTGTAAGTCTGCTTCTGTTTTGTTGTGTTTGTTCATTTGATTTGCTTTTTATATTCCACATGCAAATAAATCATAAGGTATTTGTGTTTCTCTGCCTGACTTGTTTCACTTAGCCCAATACACTCTAGGTCTATCCATGTTATTGCCAATGGCAAGATTTCATTCTTTTTTATGGCTGAGTAATATTCCATCACACACATATGCACACACACACACACACACACACACCATATCTTCTTTGTGTATATTAGCGTTTTTCTTTTCTCTGGATAAATGACAAGTGATATTATTGCAATATTGCAATATTGCAAGATCAAAATATTGCAAGATCATATGATAGTTCTAGTTTTAATTTTTTAAGGAAGCTCCCTGGTGTTTTTCCTAGTGGTTACACCAATTTACATTCCCACCAACAGTGCATGAGGGTTCTCTTTGTTCCATGCCTTCACTAATACTTGTTATTTCTTGTTTTTTTGTTTTGTTTTGTTTTTCGATACTTTTAAAGCCATTCTGACTGGTATGAGATAACATCTCACTATGGCTTTGATTTGCATTTCCCTAGTGATGAGTGATGATGAACATCTTTCATGTATTGGTTGACCATCTGTGTGGCTTCTTTGGAAAAATGTCTATTCCTCTGCTCATTTTTAATCCGATTGTTTTTTGATATTCAATTGTGTGAGTTCTGTATCTATTTTGGATGTTAATCTCTATCAGATACATCATTTGCAAATATTTGCTTCTATTCAGTAGCTTGCCTTTTTTTAAAATTTTTTATTGTTATGTTAATCACCATATATTACATCATTTGTTTTGATGTAATGTTCCATGATTCATTGTTTGCGTATAACACCCAGTGCTCCATGCAGAACGTGCCCTCTTTAATACCCATCACCAGGCTAACCCATCCCCCCACCCCCCTCCCCTCTAGAACCCTCAGTTTGTTTCTCAGAGTCCATCATGTTTTGTTGTCTCCCTCACTGTGCAAAAGCTTTTCAGTTTGATGTAGTCTCATTTGTTTTTTCCCTTCTGTTCTCCATGCCGGAGGAGACAGATCCCCCCAAAATATTGCTAAGGCCAGTGTCAGAGAGTTTACTGCTTATTTTTTCTTCTAGTTTTATGGTTTTAGGCCTTACATTTAAGTCTTTAATCCATTCTGGGTTCACTTTTGTATACAGAGTAAGAAAGTGGCCCAGTTTCATTCTTCTGCATGTAGCGATGAAGTTTTCCCAGCATTTATCGAAGAGACTGTCTTTTCCCCATTGTATATTCTTGCCTTCTCTGTCATAGATTAATTAACTGTACAAGCATGGGTTTATTTCAGGGCTGTCTATTCTGTTCCATTGATCTGTTCCATTTGGGGTCTTTTGTGGTTCCATAATGTCATTGATATTTTGATAGGAATTTCATTAAATCTGTAGATTACTTATTTACCTTTTTACTTAATAATTAAAATGCTTTTTGACGGAGTCCAATAAATGGATACTTAAACTCAGTATGAACTCTGGCATAATTTAATTTGATGAATTTTCTTTAAACCTCTGATAAGTTTACTTAAAAACTTCTCCCTTCAACTTCTTTCTTTATACTTGGACTATACTTTTTTATCATCCTCACTTTATATTTTCTCCAATGGACTGAGGGATAGTTACACATGGTGATACTGTTAGGTATGATAATCTAGGATTACCCTGAGTTCTAGCTATTTGCCACATTAAATCAGCCAATATTTCTACAGCATCAACTTATTACCAGTTCCTGGACATAGTCAGATACTACCTTAGTTATAAATAAACAAAACTACTTTTTTAAAAGTGTTCTTTATTCTGTCATAAAGACAACACTTACAGGGTATACATAAAAGCAAACTAGTATTAACTCAGTCTGTATTAGTATTCTAGGGCTGCCATAACAAAATATCACGGACTGACTGTCTGAAACAACAGAACCTTAAACTTTTTTGCAGTTCTGGATGCTCAATATCTGAGATCCAAATGTCAGCAAGATTGAGTCTTCTGAGGCCTCTCTCCCTAGCTTGTAGGTGACTCTCTTCTCCTTGTGTCTTCATGCAGTTTTTTTGGGGTTGTGTCTGTGTCCTAATCTCCTTATAAAGAAACCAGTCGTATTGAATGGGGACCCACCCTAATGACTTCATTTTACCTTAATTATCTCTTTATAGGTTCTATTTCCAAATAAGTTTACACTATGAGGTTAAGACTTATATAAAACTTATATAAAATATTATATAAATCTGGTTTGGTTGGGGGACACACAGTTGAGCCCAAAACACTAAGTTTGGCAAGTTCATTGCATCCTTGATTAGCAATGAGAAAATGGGTATAAACTGCTACAGAAAGAGAAGTATGGACTGTCAGATAAAGGGAAATTTTCCCTGATTCTTACTGATTCCTATAGCTCGGTTTGGCTTCAGTGATAAACCTTACAATCTGCAGGTAGAGGGACATAATTCAAAAGTAAATGAAGGCAATTTCCTTAGAAGAAAAACTGAACTTATTCTGGAAACAATCATTAATTATCATTCCATTTTATAGACTTAAGAGGTTCATCCCCAAATATTTCCTTTGATTAAATTTCTTAACTGAGTAAATGATTTTGCCATCCGGCTGTTGCTCACTCCAGAAACTAAAGAATTGCTTTCCATTCTCCTCCAATGCACTTTTCTCCATCTTTCCTGCCTTTCTCAACCCACCCCATTATCAACATTGGGTTTCTGAACCTTGCAGATATTTTTCCCTAATATGTCAACTCTATGTCTCCTTTGTCCATTCATGCCTCGGCTTAGTTTAATTTCTCAGCACTTAACTACATGGATTCCTAAGAGATTCCCATGCTTCCAAACTGGCTGCTTCCAAATCATCCTTCCCTATGTCGTCAATGATTTCATTAAAAAACAGTATCGATCAATTTGTTCCATTGTTCAAAATCCTTGAATGACACTCCATAACTTCTAGAATTCAGTTCACACAAGGTTTTCTTAAATTGTTCCTCCTTTCCCTCTTTCCACTCTCAACCCTCACTACTCATTATCATCACATAGGGCCTTCCTTCCAACTATGGGGTACTATGGTTACTTCTCTGACTTTGTAATGCGGTTTCACACCTCCAAAGCTTTGGTTAAGAGGCTTTTTCTATTTAGTGCTATTTCTCTCTGCATCTTCATCATCAAGCTAACTTCTATTTGCTCATAACATATCATTAAGATTTTCCAAGAAGCATTTCATAAAAACATTCATTCCCATTGAAATATCTCCTTGTTGCAAGTTAATGGAGACAAGAATGTGCTATGGGAAATATGGAGTTTAGTTGATTTTATAACACAACTGCATCTGTGTGATTTACTTTAGTATTAGGGGAGACGAAATTTTTAATTTTAGAAATTTATGAAATTCAGTGAGGTGCATCATCAATAGATACTTGAAGTCTATTTTTCCTGATATTATCAAAAGTAAGTTATTCCCTTAGAATATAAGCAACATCCACGTTTTAATATTAAAATTTTGAGCCTTCCAAGATTACAAGTGGAATTAAAAGCTTCATGGTGGGGCACCTGGGTGACTCAGTTGGTTAAGTGTCTGCCTTCGGCTAAGGTCATGATCCCAGGGTCCTGGTGTCGAGCCCCCTGTCGGGGTCCCTGCTCAGCAAGGAGTCTGCTTCTCCCTCTCCCTCTGTGTGCTCTCTTTCTCTCTCAAATAAAAAAATCTTTAGAAAAATAAAAAAAATAAAAGCTTCATGGTATTATACAGATACTAGTTGCTAGATTGACATTCAAGAGAGATTATTTATAGATAAACTGCTTAAAAATGAGTTCTTTATTTGAACAGTGATAGTTGAACATTGATCCAGCCTCTCCATTTGCTGTTTTGGTTATAGCTTAATTTCCTTGCTGTTGTGATTTTATTTTGTTCTAAACATATAATCCATTCACAGGTCACATTGAATTGAACATGACAGCTGATCAGAACCTGGTTTTCCATTGTGTATTCTCAGGAATCAGCTGCTGTGATGTTCAATTCAGTGGATCCTTAGCCTGGGAACTGACTTCCACCAAACACTGGTTGGCTTCACATCGGATGAGGAGTTGAATTTGAAAATTCAGACACTTAACATTGACACATTGACATTTGACCTTAAAACATTAGACCAATCTCTTATACCACATTTTTAAAATAAATTTGATTGCTTATACGTGGGGAAAAAAGCTAAATGTGTATTAACTTATGTATTTCATAGAGCGTGATGTAGTTTATTCATTGCACCGAAATTAGAAATAGCTAAGGCTTTATAGATACACACACACACACACACACACACACACACACACACAAACACAAACAAAAATGGAAAACAAACCAACAAAAATTATTAAAATTTGTGCATTATATTTTAGTTGTAAAAGGAAGATATGCTATTACTTATTAACTGGCAAGATCTTTTGGCACTCTATGTGACATTTAGAAGAACCTCACCTTTGGAGATGGGTGCCATTTGGTTTTTTTACATTTGTTTTGCTTTCCACCTTAGTCTCATCCTGTCTCTATGCAAATACTACTGCAGAGACCTAGTTGATACAGATGTAGATAGCAAGGTAATTGCATCAACTCTAAGTTTGGCTTTGTAGATCATTAGAGGAGGCGGATGTCTTTTTCATGGTTCGCATGCAGCAGATGCCAATATTATATGGTAACTTCACCCTTTTCCAGCTGTGGAGATTTTTATGACTATTGAATCTAAATATTTACAGTTTATTCAACCTGTCGGGGTGCTTTTGTTTATCTATAGACTCTCACAACATGTCCTATGATTAACCTAAAACTGTAAAACACCTTCTGGGGAAAATTATACTGTAGCTTTTTAACTGAATTTTTCAGTTTCTTTCCAGTAGTGTATTTTATGGCTAAATGTTAAACACCTGAAATAAGAATTTATAGTAGAAAGCTTGGCAGGTTTCCATTTAATGAAGTCAAGTAAGAACTTAGAAAACCAGAATTCTTCTCAAAAATATACTATTTAAAAAATACCATAAGCTTATAAGATAGGCAACTTTTTTTTTTCTGTTTTAGCAACAGCTTCACTTGGTTCATTATATTTCTTATACTTAAATATGGAATTCTGGAGTTCTGGAGAGGACCTTAGGTACTTTCTCTACATGTGCTCATTTTACAAATGATGAATGAGGTGACTTGCACAATTCCACATAGTTAATGGCAAAGTTGGGAGAAAATTCAAGAGTCAGGATTTCTAACTGAAACTCTCAGTGATGCCAGCACTCAAGACGTACTCAATGATGCCTCATTATTATTATTTTTTAACAGCAGAATGAAAAACTGTGTATTCAAAATTCTGTTTGTTACTTATTATTATTCATTTATGTAACTCTATAATTATTTGTATATAATTCAGTTGTAGCTACTCAATGTTCCAAATTGATCAGCTAATGTTTAAGAAATGCTATCAATAAATTTTAAGAACTTATATTAGTTTCCTGTGAGCATATTTAAAATCAGGACATAAAAGAAATGTTAGAGACTTTCCTATCTATTTACAAAAAAGAATCTTGAAAAAAATCTCTGAAATTATCTAATTTGATTGATTATATTGCCTTATGACGTGGAAATAAAGAATTTTGAGGTTGAAACACTAACAATAGTATGAGTATTATAAACATTATAGTTTTCAGATGGATATTTGCTGATTCTGTTTTCTTTTATGTTTTACTGGGAAATAAAGTAGATGTTTTTTTATTTGGGTGTTACCTGACCATATTAACATGCTATATGTACTTTAAAAGGCTGGGTTTTTTTCAATTTTTTATTTAAAATTTCAAATTTTATTTAAATTCTAGTTAGTTAACATAATATTGGTTTCAGGAGTAGAATTTAGTGATTCATCACTTACAAAGAACATCCAGTGCTCCACACAAGTGCCCTTCTTAATACGCATCACCCATATAGACCACCCCCGCCCACCTCCTTCCAGCGACCCTCAGTTTGTTCTCTATAGTTAAGAGTCTCTTATGGTTTGTTAAAGCACTGTTTGAATGAATGATAGAATGAAATGACTAAACAACTGTTGTACAGAAGTGCTAGGAATTCTCTCCTAAGATTCATTGTGAGAGATTTTTTAAATTTAATAACTATATTTTCATTAGGCTATATAGGCTGTATAACTCCTGTTAACAAAATGCAGAAAAGCTGGAATAACTTTGAAATTATTCAAAATGGAATCAGGAGTTCTGTGAATCAGACTTATGTGCTCAAACTTACAAGGACTTGAATCATCAAGTCAAATGGATATTAACTTAAAAATTCTTCTGGGCTTGAGTATAATTCTAAATTAATATGGCCATGACTCATGGATTTATATGAAACTAGTTTTATGTTGAATTAGACCCTGTGGAAATATTCAGATTGCTTCAGGAGCAGAATATTACAATTTTTCTGTAAGTTTTCAGAACCAGTTTCGGAATCTCCTGAAATTAAACTCTTTAGATAACTCTATTACTAATTATTTGTAATGTTTTTTAATTAAAATTATGCAGAATTCAAAATAAGTGAGTTTTAATGTATGCTTCAATGTTCCATTATTTCTTAATAAAAATATCCCAAATTTCTTATTCATAATTTGAATTTTTCTGGTCTCCGCATTTTTTTTTTTCTGGTCACTGCATTTCTTACTCATCTTTGTAAGTAGGAATTCCTTTTGATACTGACTCCTTTACCAGAACACAGTAGTAGACTCTCATATAAATTTGCCTAACAATAATAATTCCGTTTAATTTGATTGAACTCTTTACTTTATATTGAAAATATATTACTATCTTTATATATCTACAGTTTTAAATTTTTATTTACTTTTTTATCAGCTTATTACTTGTATTTTATTTGTCTTATTTTATGCAGTGTGAACTGTGAATGCAGTAAAATCAAGTTTTAACAAGTGGATGCATATAGTAAAGATTCTCTGAACCACAGAATAATAGAATAATAGCTTAATATTTACAGCTGATTTGTAAAACAGGTGTGAGGTTTTTTTTAATCATTTAAGACTATTTTTTATTTAAGTCTTTTATTTCCAGTATAGTTAACATACGGTATTACATTAGTGTACAATATAGTGCTTCAACAATTCTGTACATTACTCTGTGCTCATCACGACAAGTTCGCTCTTTAATCCCTTTTTTCTTCTTTTTTTTAATTATGTTCCGTTAGCCACTGTATAGTACATAATTAGTCCTTGATGCAGTGTTCAATGATTCGTTAGTTAAGTACAACACCCAGTGCTCATCACAGCACATGCCTTCTTCAATACCTATCACCCTGTTACCCCCATCACCTGTTTCACCCTTCCCCCACCCACTTCCCCTCTGGTAACCATCAGTTTATTCTTTATAGTTAAGAGTCTGTTTCTGAGTTTCTCTGTCTCTCTCTTTTCCCTTTCCTTGTTTGTTTTGTTCTATAAGACTGTTTTTAACATTGAATGTAAATGATAGTTCTTCTTCGGGTATTTAAAAATAAACTACACATTGTCTTGGGTAAATCTTGCTCTGAATATATGTGTATCCAAATATGCTGAGTACATCCATGTTTCTTTCTGGGCAGGGGGACATCCAGCAGCTGTTGATCATAGGTGACCCCAAAGCCGCGTATGACTACTGTGAGCATTACAGCCCAGACTGTGACTCTTCAGTGCCCAAGGCTGCTCAGGCTCAGGAACCGCAGATTGATGAGGTGAGGACCATAATATGAGGGCTGTTTTCTCATTTCAATGGTACAGACCTACTCCTGTAGTTTTGAGGCTTTATTATTCAATTTTAATTAAGGTATACTTTGTATTTAAGAGTGTTTTAACATTTCTAGGAAGAGTGATTTAAAGATGATTGGGGGTGTTTTTTCTCTTAAGTACTCTGTTACTTAAACTTCTTATAAATAGAGATACCTCACTTGTATACTGTACATATAAGCATATTTCATTTTGGAGGAGGTGAGAAAAAGATAATCATCTAAAAGCTATATTTCTGCTACATAAATATCTAAAAGCTATATTTCTGCCCTTGGCAGTTAAATAATTAACACAGCCTCAAGATAAGGGTGATATATCCTCTGGTGTACTTGCTTTTGGCAATTCAGGCAGATGAGAAAGTGACATTAGAGCTATTTTAAAGTTTCAGGTTGTGTTGAGTATTTAGAGAGAATTTTTTTTTTCTGTTTCTTATTGGGCTATGCTATGTTGATATATATGCTTTCTTTTCCTTCCACAAAATTTGACGTAAAGAGTAATGAAATGGAAAGCAGTATTATCTGAATGCAGTAACTAAAACTATTCATGTATTTTGACTCATATTATGTCACTTTATTTGAAATTCAGGTGTAAAACCATTCTTCCAGGCCATTTTTGCAAAAAAATTTACCATAATGAAATTTGACCCTATTCTCTTTCAGACCAAAAAATAAGTTCACATAGCCATAGCAAGCTTGGCAGAACTGAATATCCCCAAAAAACAAAAAAATGCAATACAGTGTACCTTTATCCAGATTTTTTGGTAAGATCCTTTAATGTGGATCTTCTGGAAATTAAAAAGCAAGCAAACTGGAAGGAATTTAGCCTTTAGTTGGCAGCAAAACAATTTTAGATTCTTTTTTCTCAAAGTGTGTTAAGTTTTAGAAGAGGGGTTTGGACGTTTGAAAATATCAAAGCTGCCTTTATGTTTGGGAAAATAGCTCAAATAGCATTCTTCTTACTTTCTAAGTGTACTATTTGGTGCCATCTTTTGAGCTTGACTACTCAGAAGAGGTTAGGATCTTATCTTTTATTTTAACTTCTTGTTTCTGCATGTGAGTTCAGTTAGGATTTTGCCATCTCACTGCTTGAGATATATTTTTTTGACATCACTTTTCTTTTTAAAGTATGATAGTGAATTCTGTTGAACTGATCTTTTCCATGACTTAATATTAATGTTTTTTTTAAAACAGGATAAAGTTTTAAGAAGCTGACAGAAAAGCAAATATGAGAGAAAAAAGAAATTGCTTGGGTAGTTGTGTTTGCTTTTTTCACAGTTTTCCAGTGCTTCATTCTTTTTATTCCCTCAGGATTTATTTAAACAGTTTTTTTGTGTGAATTCCAAGAGGATAGGTAAAATACCATCAGGTTTAGTGCTTTTATACCTTAGAGATTATATGATGATTCAGTATTAAAATTTACATTTATACATGTTATACATGTTCGAGATTGCTGAGA
The DNA here is from genome assembly GCF_037043125.1 of Eumetopias jubatus. Classification (NCBI taxonomy): domain Eukaryota; kingdom Metazoa; phylum Chordata; class Mammalia; order Carnivora; family Otariidae; genus Eumetopias; species Eumetopias jubatus. Next base: position 20,496,025 of record NW_028274810.1, read on the forward strand.
TTTATTTTGCTCTTATTTTAAGAAAGATAAGTTTTGTTCTTTTTAGCAACAGATATGGCTCTGATTTTTGGAAGAATGAAGGTATGCTTTCTTAATATATCACCTTGAGGTGTTTTATTACTATATTTTAATGCTATCATGTAAGTTAAACTGAGTTATTTTAAAGCAAAATGGTTTTTATCGATTTTTATCTGGATAAAAAAAGTAAAATTTAAAAGTAAATTTGCCCTTTTCTACTTTAGTTGTTGATAATGTGTACTTAACATTCTGTTAAGAAGTCAAACTTGTTTTTACTAGGAGAGTTTGAGGAGACAAACAGTGTATTGTTATAATAAAAGCTGCATGGAAATCCAGTTGGGTGATGCTATAATAAGTACAGCATTTCTTACTGGTTTCTATATTGAATGTATTACAATGAAAAGTTTTTTTGAAGAATCGACTCACATTTTTTTTCAAATTGTAAATTACGTTGATACTTCAATCATATAGCCATTCTATACGCTTATGAAATAAACTGGTTAACCAAATTAGTGAACAGCCCTTATATTAGTTTTGACATATGGCCATTAATATGTAATTATATTTCAAATATGCATTTTAATAATTGATCTACAGATGTTCTTCCTGTACAACATAGGAAGCAATGTTATTTGCCAGTGAGTAAAGAACATAAAGTGCAGTATAGAGCATTGCCCATACATGTTGAACTTTATAGTGCTTATTTTCCATTAATAAATTTGTGACATTGCATATTCGTTATTCTAATTTGGATTAATAGCTATGTCAATTTATTTTATCAGTTAACTCAAGTGTGCTTTTTACAACTTGTAATTTTGGCTAGCTCATACCCTCTAAATAACATCTTCTAAGTCATTCTTAAGGTTCAGTATTTTCATGTGTTTGCCACAGTATCACATCATCATACAGTGAAATGCATAATGTAGATAGAATTAAACATGGTAGTAATATCATCAAACTTTAATTCCATTTGAACCTACACAATACCATTTATATAGAAGAGTAACTAATATTAAAATTATGATGTTTGGGGATTTTCTCAAGTTAGATTATTCTATTTTATGAAATTAAATGTGAAATCTACACATGGTAATTCTTAATGTATTATGTATTCTTAATGTATTATGCAAACTATAGTATCTTATACATGGTAAGCAATTGCCATTCTTTTTTATAAAGAATGAACAAGGAAAATGAAGCAAGGCAAGATAGTATTTTATAGAGAAATTTAAAAACCAACTGACTTCCCTAAATGTATTACCTTAATCTTTTTTTGCACTTAGTATTTATCATATATTCTAGTTCTCGTAGATGCACAGATATTTACTGGTGCCACTATTTTTCTAACAAATTGAATAAGAACAGATTATGACATTGCTAGAAGTCCCTTTCTCCTCACATACTGTAATTAATGCTAGGTTACATATCAAAACTGAAATCATTCCATCACTGCATGTCTTTTTGCGTATATTCATCTCACTGATTACAACTAGTTCTCTCTGTTTTCAAGGCAGCCCAAAACTCCATAGTAAGTAAAGAGGATCATCTCCAAAAATAGGTTATAAAGCTTCATGTACACTAGTGCCCAGTAGACTCAATACCACCACCAAGGGGATGTTGTTTAGATAAAGAAATAAGAACAGGGGGCCCTGGGTGGCTCAGTTGTTGAGGGTCTGACTCATGGTTTTGGCTCAGGTCATGATCTTAGGGTCATGAGATCAAGCTCCACCTTGCTTTCCATGGTCAGTGGGGAGTCTGCTTGAGATCTCTCCCTCTCTCTACACCTTTACCCTTCTCTAAAATAAATAAATAAATCTTTTAAAAAAGAGAGATAAGAACAGAAACAGTGATTCTTCACTGACTCCTGAAAGACTCTAAGAAAAAGATGTGCTTTCGTGTCTAAGGAGGTAAGAATATTATTTCCTCTAGTATTCTATAATCACAACTAGTCTGGTTGGTCTTCATTTGGAAAGAACTTAAAAAGAGGAGAAACTTATGGAGGTTAGATGTTTCCTCCTACAAGGAAAAAAAAATGACATGAAGTTGGTATATATTGATATATTTCTGAGTACCATGCTTCATTTAAGATGCATTAAACTGTGCATTTGAAAAATCAGCCCTTTGTGTCTTTGTTTATTGTCTTATGTTTTTAAAACTCATTATAGATGCACCTGATTTTGAAAAGTCTGCCTAATTTTAAAACTCTACAGCATAGATAGACTGTCAAATCTTTTCGTTTTTATGTTTTACTTGAAACTAGCAGCTAGTAGCTATATACATTTAATATTTCTTATTGCAACATGATTGACCATAACACAGAAAAATTATATATTATACAATATTCAATCTCCATTAATGTCTTTTTAATATGTATCTTAATTCAATATTTAATCATTTTATTTATTTAATGATGTTATTAATAATGTTATATTAACTTTCCTAGAAGTAGTTGGCATTATATCTTGATTGCAGAGACACGAAGAAACAAGTGTTCAGTATTCTATACATGCATTTTGCTATTTTACCAAATTTTGTACAAATTCACTTAGAATAAAGCTTTGTTGAAGTACTTTGTATGTATATTCATTGAAAATGAAACTATTACTGAGTAGATAAAATTATGAATCCATTTCAATTAATTTAATCAAAGAAGAGTTTTGACAATCATAAAGAAAATGAAAGACATGACTATGTTTATATTTCAATATGACCTTCAGCCGAACCATCTAGAAAGTTCACTCTAGTGAGGGTATTTCATCAAAGGCCAGATGTATAATGTTGCCAGGAGATCAGTTTTGGACATGTCTCATTATAGGTCTGTGAAATTTGTACTCATTTGCATTGCTGTAGTTAATAGAGCTCATTAGAGGGCACAGTGATCACAATTTTCTAAAAGACATATGGTCAACAGTTATTTTTCTGGCAGATCAAAAAGGCTTTTGTGGCCATTTTAAAATGCCAAGAAGTCCAGTTGGAGTATAATGGGAATTTTACCAAATATAATGTTGAGGGAATTCTAAATAGGTTGCCTTTAGCGCATATATATATATATATATATATATATATATATACATGATTCAGCTTGTTGAGTTTGCTGCTTAATATTTTATGTGTATATGACCTTAGTGTATTTACAGTTATTTTGATTAAACCAAGGATTAATATAGGTTTCACAATAACTATATTCTTGTTTACAAAGTAAAGTTTTGAGATAGTTGGCTTTGAAGATCAATACATTATTTTCCTTATCACTCAATATGTATGATTGTCTTGTTCATCCCTCTATTAAGAAACATACCTCTTTCCAACTAAGTTATTTTAATACAGAAGAATCTAGTATAAAACATTATTTTCCAATGTGAGTTCGGTTTAAATAGTTTACGAGGTCTAAGTGCTATGCTTTTTTGATAGAGGAAAAAAACAGTATCTTTAAAAGCAGAAATAATGTATTAACTAGAAACAGATCTAATTTTGAATCTTTTACTGTCTCACAAGTGTTCTGTGCTCATTTTGATCTTAAGTTTATAGCAAAAGAGATTTCTGAATAAATTTTAGATTTTACCTTTTCATTAGTTCCAGTGTTCTGTTTAGACTCACCTTATGTTCCTTGCATTTCCTTTCTGTCTCACTACATGAACATTCTTTCATACTTGGAAAGACTACTGTCCATATTTTCAATTTTAAGCATGTATTGCTTTAATGAAAAAAAGTACCCATTGACATTACAGTAAAATTCTTAGAGAATTTTAACAAATCCTTGTGTAACAATTTTTACAAATAAAAATTAACATGAGTAGTTAACAACTGTGGCCAAGTACATAATTGCTGTGTTGGAAATAAGCCATTAACTAAAAGTTTTGAATATTCATTAAGTTTGAATTAATATTCAAAATTTTTAGTTTCCTCACAATCCTAACCACGATTCTGCTCTTAGAAAACTTCCTTTTCACTCCTATGTTATTATACTCTGTATAGGACAGTATACTACTTCTTGTAATACAAAATAACATTCAAATAACAGCATTCCCTTGCCTCTTAACATTTGCCATAAGTAAAAGTTAAGACAATTACCACTTTGTTGTTAGTATTACCTGCAACTAACAAAATCGCCTGATATTTTTTCCTTTGCGATGTAGTATGCACCTGAGGATATAATGGAATATGACTATGAGTATGGGGAAGCAGAGTATAAGGAGGCTGAATTTGTAACAGAAACACCCACTGTAACTGAGGAGACAATAGCACAAACTGAGGTAAAAAAACAAAGTAGCGCCTTTGTGTATGGTGTCCTGCTGTTTGTCATTCCGTGGTTTCTTATGTCCCCTGTTCCTCAAACTCATCATAAGCCTTTCATTCACCTGATTTCTATGAACCAATGACTGTGGTTTTTATTTGACAGTAGCTGTCCTGAAGGAATGATGCTCATTTTGCTTTGCTTGTCCTTCCTTTTGTCCATGCTCTTCATTTCCCTTTTCACTTTATTTATGTTTCCCATTCCATCTTTCACCACGTTTTACAGAAAAAGAAATCCAATTTCAAAAAGAAGACGAGGACAGTGGCCACTAACTCAAAGGAAAAGTCCAAAAAGTTTACACCCCCTAAATCTGAAAAATTTGCATCCAAGAAGAAGAAAAGTTCCCAAGCAGCAGCAAAAGCCAAACTAGGGGTAAAGGTAGCAAAGAAAAAGCAATCAAGATCTGTCCTAGATAAGCTGGAAGATCTCTGATGATGAGTCATTGTCCTAACCCAACTAGATAAATGCTCATTTGGCTAATCCGATAACCCAATTAAATTAAATCATGATTTCCCTAAATTTGGGATTACCTTACATTTTTATAATTGCTTTTTTTTTACTCCATCACTAGGCAAATATCGTTGATGATTTTCAAGAATACAGCTATGGAACAGAGGAAAGTTACCAGACTGAAGCTCCTAGGCACGTATCTGGACCAAATGAGGTAAGCTCATTGACACTCTTAAATCACAGTCCAAAGTTTTTAAGTGTGTAATATTTCTTAATACACCTCACTGTGGAAGACTCTATAACTTGTGAAAAGTTCCGTCTTTTTATCCCTTTACTGAGGTAAGAGCAACAATAGCATTGGTTCACTGTTACTAGAAACAGGTCATTTAAAATTAGTCAATTCAAGTTTTGCATGACTCTTTGCTTCATGCAAACGCAAATTGATTGAACTGAATTGACTGCTATCATTTTCTTGATTGCTCCTGGGATTGAGCAAGCTTCTCAACATGTTGTGATGAAAGGTATTCGCAACATGAGTTTTCTGTGAGGAGGAGACTCCTCTAAAGTGAAAATTGTATCATGAGATGATACAATTAGAATTTATTTCATCTGACCAATAATCATGCATTTTCATGACAGCAAACTTCTTGAGAAAATGTAATCTTGGTGGATTTTAATAGCTATTTACATTTTCAAACTTGTTAGGAGTATGATATTTATGATTAAATTAATATATCTTACCCTTTTTCATTCTTTTCTATGAAAATGTTTAAGCACATACAGGTATAAATCAAACAATCTTCCTGAATGTCATGTTATGCATACATTCCTATCATGAAAAAATGAGTATACAATTCAGTTTAACTTCAGTTTAACTGATAATACTTATCATGCCCGGTATGACGAATACCTGAGTCATTTAGCTGTAGGAAAATTTGTATAACATGTTTCCCAGTGAGGCAAATAAACCTCATTGTCCAAGTCTCATACTATAAATATAAAGTTGACTAACAAGTTTTTATTTTTCCAATGGAACAAGCAAATACACATGCTGAATCCATGTGAATACTTGCAGTTTACTGGGAAAAGTACTTTGAAAGCAATATTTCCTTGTACATACCAATGTACAAAAATATTTCTTTCAATGATACTGAAAGGCTCTCTTTCTCGGCCTTCAGGCTTGCTTGAGTAGTGTTTAAATTGCTTCCCGTCACATTCCATCAAACTGTAATTGCAAATGCTTACCTTGCTTTACTAACAGTAAACTTCATGTTCTTCAACTCCTTGCAACTTAAATTAATAGCCAAATCCAGTTGAAGAAGTATTTACTGAAGAATATCTAACTGGAGAGGATTATGATTCCCAGAGGAAAAATTCCGAGGATACACTATATGAAAACAAAGGAATAGACGGCAGGGACCCTGACCTTCTGGTAGATGGAGATTTAGGCGAATATGATTTTTATGAATATAAAGAATATGAAGATAAACCAACAAGTCCCACTAATGAAGAATTTGGTCCAGGTGTGCCAGCAGAAACAGATATCACAGAAACAAGCGTAAGTCAGTATTACGCTCTGTGTCATTGTGTGTCTTATTTTTGGAGCATTTTCACATTTACCTTGATGTCTTTTTAGGTGTAAAATACAAGTTGTGTCCTATGTAAACTGTGAATATTTATCACTACTAGGACATCCTGATAGATTCTTCCTCATGGGAATCTTCAGCAGTTGTAGCTCTGCCTACAGTATGGGAGTCTTCATTTGAAAGTATAGTCTTGAATAGAATTGTATCCAAGATTAAGATTGTTATTATTCTGGGTAGTCAGTCTTTTTTTTTTTTTTAAGATTTTATTTATTTATTTGACACCGAGAGACACAGCAAGAGAGGGTACATAAGCAGGGGGAGTGGGAGAAGAAGCAGACTCCCCACTGAGCAGGGAGCCTGACGTGGGGCTCAATCCCAGGAACCTGGGACCATGACCTGAGCTGAAGGCAGACGCTTAACAACTGAGCCACCCAGGTGCCCCTGGGTAGTCAGTCTTATTTCTGATTTCTAGACTATTTTATTTTTTTAATTTTGAAAAAAAAAATGTTCTGGTGATGCTCAGTACGGTACCATATTTGTTATTTTTTTCACCTTTTGACCCCTTTCACCTATTTCTCCCACCCCTCACCCCCACCTTTATTTCATTAAACTTAATTTGATGACACTTTTTGCTTAATGCCTTGGAATAATAATTGAAGTCTACAGATGTCTTTATCTTTCTGTAATATGTCTTTAAGAAACAATTGTTTCATCTCATTCAAGAATTGTATTAATGCTCATTATGCTTTCCTTTTTATAATTTCAGTATCTAAACATGCAATAAGTTTCTATTTTAAAAAACACATTCTAATAGGTTGTTTTTAAATGCACATAGATGATTAAATTTTCTTTAAAAAAAAATACTTAAATGCCCTTATCTACTTAAAGACAGGCTGCTTGAATTTTTCACTCAACAGATAAATGGCCATGGTGGATATGGAGAAAAAGGGCAGAAAGGAGAACCAGCAGTAGTTGAACCTGTAAGTATTGGTGTGAATACATTGTAAAGGTTGGTACAATTAATTAATTTATATTGTGAGCCATCATCACCTTACATTATCATATGTGCTTGTATATTGCCATTAAAAATTCTAATGTCCAAATGTCTAAAATGTGCCACAAATAAGTGGGTTAGTGAGACCATTTCTGGCAAGTGAAATTTCAAGCAACCAAAAAATATAGAGACATGAATTTTGGAATTTGAAAGTGGATGAAGTTTGTTTAGTCTAATTCCCTCGTTTTACAACAAAGGAATCTGAGACCTAGAGAGGTTAAGTAACTTGCTGAGGTTCGAATGTTGGTGGTTGGGACATAACCAGATGTTAGCTTTTCTAACTCCTTTCAATTTCTCTGACTTGACAGTATTAGAAATATATTATTTGACCTAGATACTTTCTTGTTTCATATCCAGATAATATCATGTTATGATATGAAAATATTCCTTTTTAAAATTCACTTCCTTTTCTCCCATTGAAGAAATGGTCGAATTCACTCCAAAAGTGATTTTTAAAATTTGTATTAATGTTATTACTACTCAAGATATTGGTAGAAAGCAAATTCTTACTGGAAAGAAATTTTACTATTGTTCTCCCTAATCACCAACTTGGGAAAACCATTGCATTAGAACTAAAAGTAATATGCTTAACTGTTTGCCTCAAGATCATGAAAATCATTTCAGAAGTTGCAAGGACATAAAAACTGAAAAACTGGGTGGGGGGAGAGTTAAAGGTTAAAAAGATATGTCTATAAGAACATCGCTGGCTATCTACTGTATTATTCCAAAATCTGAGAAATTGTGCCACATATTCACCAAAGAATTTTAAAATATTTTTTTCAGAATGAATATGCCCTTATTTTGAAAATTTACAACCAGCTTTTTAAATGATAAACCAGTTTCTAGCAGTAGAATCATAAACTTTGTGGAATGAGTTTCTTATCCTGAAACAGTACTCTATCGTCTTGTCTTCTGAAGAGCTTATCTCATATTTATCCCCAGTTCTTTTGCTTGGACTTTTTTCTCCTTTCCCTGAATTAAAGGGCTTAGGTGCCACTTAACTTCCATTCTTTCTTTCACGCAGTAAATATTTATTAAATTCTGGCTTTGTGCCAGGCATTATTCCAGGTGCTAGAGAAAAATGCTTTGTCCTTCTCAGGAGCATGTAGCATGTTCTCTTTTTAATATTACTTTTCTGAATATTTATTTCTTTTCTAATTAGTTCACTGGTTCTCCGAGGACGGAGACTATGTTTTCTTATCATTTTAAACTCTCTCCCTTCCCCATGCAAAACTGTTCGTAATTGGTTTTATATGGTAGAAATAGAGAATTTACTTTTTGAAATGCCATGATGTGGTGCTTTGTTAGAGCTGCTTAGATGAGAGGTTAGGGGTTACACTTCATTAGTAGTGATTCTCAGTCTTGTCTTTTATTATAGGGGATGCTTATTGAAGGACCACCCGGACCAGCAGGACCTGCGGTATGTAACTGTGTCAAGATTATTTTTGTCTTGATTTTTTTAAATAATCAGATATAGAATTTCTATTACATTATTGAATTTATATATTTTATACTAATTTGAGTATTGAATGATAGAGGCAAACAGTTTTTTTCAGAGGGCCTGGTGGCCTTGAATGCTGTCTGATTTGGCTTTCCAAATGTTATTCTTTTGAGCAGTGGAATTAAATTTTGTTTAATTTTCTTTCTTTTTTTTTTTTGCTTAAATACCTCTGCATCCTCTAACCTCATTTTCAACTTTCTATCTGAAAGTTATGATAGTGAAAAAAGTCATCTTTGTTTTTATTAAAGAAGTATAGCTATATCTCAATAGATGGAGTTGAGAATTCTAAGTAGACAGTAGCTGCCTTATCTGTGCTTCTGAATGGAGTGACTATCAGTTTCCGTTGTCACTTCCTAGTGTGGCTGATGTCGCTTAGTGTGTCTTTATTCGCAGGTAGTTGTACTGATCAGACTTTGTAAGAAATTGCTGTCTTTTGTGGAATTAATTAAATTCTTGTCATCTGAAATAAATATGTTATGCTGATAACTTTAAATACTTTTTATCCATAAAAGAAAATGTAATGCCTCCAAGCTAAATGATTTCTGCATTTCAATTTTGCTATCACAGTTTTTGAGGTCTAATTGTCTGAGTATACCATTTCTTCATTAGGAACTGGGAACCAACTTCTGCTTCAGGGACTTTATTTTGGCGTGTTCTCCTTTCCTACTTTTCCTTGGAATGTCTGCCTCCACCCTGAGAGCAGCTTCATAGAGGAAGCACTGAGCTAGCTACAGAGTGGTTCCTATATGTTGTCTTTTCATAGGAAGATAAATAGGGCAATTGTTTGGGAGATAAGTGTATATTTATGAAATATAAAATTTGCTCTTCTTTGATTTTGGTAGGATGAATTTGCCTGAATGATAATAAGATCTGACTCAGATCATGGTTTATTTCTCTGTAGGGTCTTATGGGTCCCCCCGGTCTACAGGGCCCCACTGGACCCCCTGGTGACCCTGGAGAGAGGGTAAGTGAAGTGATTCTTTATAACAAAAGAATATAACATAGATTAAAATAATTACAATATTTTCTACAAGTTTCACATGTTATCCTTCTCACTGGAAGGCGGGGAGAAATCTGTGAACTCAATGTCTAACATTTTGGTAAACTTCTCTAACTATAATTTTAGAAGTGAGGATGAAGAATATGCACTTATCTATGTTATAATTAATAAGAAAACTTTTATTTTCAACAAATGTCCACGTTGAGGTGAACCTGCTACATTAGATTCAGTTCTTTAGTCTCAGCTGAGACACGTTTTCCATGGATTCTGATGAGTATTTAGTTGGATTCTGATAGACTGAGTTAATAAGCCTGAATTCTAATTTGAAGAGCATGTCCTGGATCACATGGTAAAATAGACCATTTGTGTTAAGTCAGTCCAAGCTCTTCTTGTAAAATCTCTTTCCCTGTTTTTCTTCCATCCCTGAGTAGCCAATAACTTTTTGCTTTAATAAAATCCTGTAAAACTAGTGCAATGAAAAACAACCCTTTCAGTGCACCTGGGTGGCTCCGTCGGTTAAGCTTCCAACTCTTGATCTCAGCTCAGGTCTTGATCTCAGGGTCATGAGTTCAAGCCCCACATCGGGCTCCATGCTAAGCATGGAGCCTACTTAAAAACAAAAACAAAATCTCTTTCTAGGTACTTACTAAAAGGAGATTAACCAAGGACGGGAGAACAAATGCAAATTAGTTAATGTAGACTAATGTTATTACATGTTATTCTATTTCTAATAAATTTGACTCTTTATTTATTAATTTTGATGATTTACTTTCCTAGGGTCCCCCAGGACGTCCTGGTTTACCAGGGGCTGATGGTCTACCTGGTCCTCCTGGTACCATGTTAATGTTACCGGTATGGGTTTTTTTTATTGTTATAAAGATGACTTAATATTTCATCATCTTATTGTTGAAAAATATTGCTGAACTGTATTACAGAGCAATTAACTAAAAACCATTGTATGAGGTAGAGATACTTGAAACCAAGTAGCCTTTAGAAATGACAAGAAATTTTATTAAAACAAAAATTTGGTAAATCTCTGCATTAGAACTAAGATTTCATTATTTGATTCGACTTTGACAACAAAGCTTAGAGGTTGTTCTTAATATTTCCAATCATGTGCTTCATCCTGAGTCGTATGATTAACATGCATTTCATGTGTTACTTAACATAATATTAATATGCTATTTATCACCATAGAGATAACAGTTGATACTTTTTAAAGAAGATATATCTATAGTGTCATTATTCATTGCTCAAAAATTGTTTTACCATAAGATTGCTTTTTTTTAAAGTTGCCCTTGTTCTCTGGGAAAAAAACTTTGATTAATTTGTTTAAATGTAATAAAATTTCAAGTAATAATAAGGTAGAGTAAGAAATTGACTCATGCTGCATTTTGAGTTAGAATTTAAAAAGGAGCTTTAGATTTTTAGAATTTTATGGAAAGATACTGGGAGGGTGAGTTTCCTGTTATAATTACTTAAGAAAAGGTAAACAAAATGAATATATCTCAAGGATGATTTCCTCTGTATTCATACAGATTCCAAAGGTTTTGCTCAACAAAATAGCAATTGATCTAAAACCACCACTGAACTGAGGACATTTGGAATTTTTACAAATGCGTAAATAGAAATAGGTAGCATTTGTACAGGTAAAAAATTATATGATGACTCATTCCAGATTTTTCAGAGATTATGGAATTTAAAATTGGAAGTCTCTCTCTTCTACATAAGGTAAACATGGTCCAGAGAACTTCCATTATGGTCAGGAGAATTTAAAAAATCTAAGTATCTTGATTCATATAAGTTACCGTGTACTTCTATAAAATCCCATCATTTTCAGTAAATAGTTTTTAATTAGTAATTAAAGCACCTATTTGACAAAGGCTAATTTTCAGCTTCATGTTCTCTTTTAGTTTCGTTATGGTGGCGATGGTTCCAAAGGACCAACCATCTCTGCTCAGGAAGCTCAGGCCCAGGCGATTCTTCAGCAGGCTCGGGTAAGAAAGAATGAACATGTATTCCCATAAGCTGATTCGAAGTCAGATTGTGTGTGTGTGCGCACGTGTGTGTGTGTGGGCATGCGTGCGTGTGTGTGTGCATCCGGAGGATGCTACTATTATAAACAAAATACTTCTGGATAGTACATTGAATTTAGACAGAAAAAATGGTGAGGTTATAATCTATTTTTCCAGTAGGAATATTTTCTTTAACTGAATATTAAAGTTAAATGACTGACCTTGGCAGTATTGCCATTTATAATTCTAGCAATAACACACAAACCGTAACACAAATTTTCTATTTTTTTTTCAAAGAGTACTGATGGATTTATACCTAGAGCTCTCTATTTCTCACATACAGTTTCTGTCTGTTAAGACAGAAGTTGTTGATTAGAAAAAGTAAGAGAATAAGGTTTGAAATAATTTTTTTCCTGCTAATCTAATAAATTATTCAGGATATCCCAAATAATCCAGCAAATTAAGTTTTTGTAAGCATTCTCATATAAGAAAGAAACATTTAAATATGTATTTAAGTTTTAATCATCATAGTCTATAACGTTTTTACAAAATCCAGTGTTTGTAATCCTCATCAGCTGAAAGTTTCCACTATATCTTATAAGACTTATAATTGTATTTATTTTTTAAATTCACTTTACTTAAAAAGTCTAAAGAATGGACTAGGAAAGAGTTGAAAGTCATATAATACTTTTATTCATAGTATAGGATTTTTTTTTTAAGGAAAAAGTAAAGGGCTTACATTTGGTATGGATATGGACCCACTTTCTAAGTGATACAAATCATTTCTGTGATAACTTTGGGTAAATTTATGAGTATATAAAATTTAATATTTATAAGTCTATCCTTATAAATTTATGAGGGTATAAAATATCTGAAAACATAAGTGACAATTATAATTTACTCTTCATTTATATATTTATTAAGTCTGTCAATCTGAAAAGATGCCATTATTTGGTTATGTCATGTATAAAGACAGAAAAATTTAAAAATTTGTTTACTATACCTTGGCATAACACTTACCTAAAAATGTTTATAATAATTTGCTAATGATTCCTACAATTTATCTTATAAATTATATTACTTTCAACAAGTCTAAGATAATTACTTGAGCTCTTAAATGTTTTATGAGGCCATTGAATTCCTCATTTTATAGTCCTTTTAACCTATTTGGAAATAGGTAGCAAGCATTATAATTCCAATTTTTCAGATATTTAATCTCAAGGATTAAGAAGTATATTGTCAAAAATCTCATGGTGAGTCAGTAGTGGAACTTTGGAGATCCTACTGTTTTCGTCTCGTGCACTTTTCTAATATGATTTTACATATTGTTTCTATTACAGTATTTTTTATATCTATTTTGATAATCTAAATATTCATCTTTTGGAATCACTAATATTCAAAAATAGCTCACCATACTAATTTAACATCTATCAAATATTTACCCTTTGTATTCCACTTGTTCCAGCTTTTCAAGTATGCTAATTTCACATTTCTAATATTCAGTATCAATAGTGCATGTAATCAATCTATCATGCCCATGATTATACAAAAAGAAGGTATTTTTCTTGTAATGTCAAATTTGAGATTTATTAAAAAGAAGTGTATTAGCATATTTTCTGATCATTTTGCGTGCTGACTTTAGTTGTCATAGTTTTTCCTAAAATATTGCTAGAAACTTTTTATTTAAAGCACCTCGAATTGTTCATCTCTAAAACAATTTTCAATCATAATTGTGCCAGAATGTTTAAGAGAAGTCTGTATGTTATTCTGAAGTACGCTTCAGAGTAGAAAAATTATAAAACATTAGGTATCTTATACTAAAATCCATTTTAATTTTTATCATTGGATAAATCATAATAATATATGGTACAAGAGTGTATACAAGATACAACAGCTTAAAGAACATCTGATATTTATTTAGGTCATTTGTCATTCTAGAAACTTGCAATTCTTCAGTAATCAGGCACTCTTTCTAGCATGTAGCTATTATACTTGTTGATCATCTGTTACTTACAGGTAGCTTGTGCAAATGAATATTGTGGTTTAATAGGCTTGTCCAGGAGACCATCCCTGAGTTTGATCTCCTTTATTTTCTAGATTGCTCTGAGAGGTCCACCTGGCCCAATGGGTCTAACTGGAAGACCGGGTCCTGTGGTAGGTTACTCAATAAGATAATGTATGTTTAAATCGCATATTAGTGGTTCCTTGTGCAAGTTTCCCAAGCATTGTTCATATATCTAGCTGATGAAAATAGGATACATATACCTACTTATACTTGATTTTGTTGCCATTTTAAAAGCCTATTTCAATTCAGTCCTCAGTAAGTTTTAGTAAGAAAAGTTTCAATGAAGAATTTTCAAATCAAATAAATACAATGAAAAATATAATCGAGTCACCTATCTATTAATTTTTCAAATTATAAATATAATTTATTTGTATAATACCCAAGTTATTAAAATTCAATTTGACATTAAATTATTGAGACTTAACTTTATGTTAAATAGAATTTTCATTAAGAAAGAAAAAATATTTGAGGCCAGTTAAATTATTCCATAATCTGGGAAGCAAGCAGGATACTTGGCTTAAACCTCAGTTTGCATTCAATATTCCACAAAGTGCTTCAGATATTAGAGAAATTAATTTGTCTTTTGGAGACTCTTGGAAGAGGACAGTGTTTTATTTTTCCATGCAACCTTGCTAATAAGCTAATATTTTCCAAGTGGTTTTTAAAAAATATCTTCAAATATCTTGAAACTTTTACCAAATGTTAAGCAGTGTAATAATTCATAAGAAAAACACAAAGATTCTCCTCAAGTCATATTTTTTCTTAAGAGAAAAAGAAAAAACCGTAGGAGTCCAACCTCGGTTCTGATTGATTTTAGAATTAATTGAATAAATAATTTCTATTTTAAGTATTTGTTTTTCTATTAAAAAAAAGACATTCTTCCTATTCTTTCATATGATTTTATATCTTTTTAATATGTTTTATGGGACTAATGGTGTTTATAAAAATTATTACTGTGAACATTAAAATCTTACATTTTATTTACTTAGTAGACACAGCAAAACAATTTTATTCAAGTGTGAATCAAGTTAATAGTCTTCTCATTATTTAATCTGTTTTACTGATCTTATTAATTAGGGTGATCAATAGTTTTCTGCATGTATTTTATTCAAAGATTTGTTATGTAGTTTACATAAATTTATGGTTCTCTTAATTCAGTCTTAAACTTTTGTAGAGGTTATATATTTTGAAGGTGTATACACTCAGGTATACACTCAATGATATAGGTACATGTAGAACATACGTTCTGACAAAATAATAAGAAACATGAAGAGTCTGTTACTTAACAAAGGAAGAAACAGAGTTAATATTTAATCATTTGTTAGTGATAATTCAAATTCACATGACTGAGGAAAACCAGCAGTATGCTAATGCTTTATAAATCTGGGGGCAGAAGAATGACCTGTATGTTTTATTAAAAATAACAGTTGCCGGGGCCCCGAACTTGAGATTCTAATGATAAAGATCAAGGTTGGATGTAGCAAGCTATATTTTTAATGAGTGTGCCAGGCTGATTCTTATGGTTAAACATGTTTGGGAAATACCACCATATGTCACTTAATTTAAAAATATCACTCCAGGATCTCTAAAACTGCATTTTCCAAAGGAATTTTCCTTCATATCATCCTGACAAGCATAAGCCTTAGTGGGTCTGTAGAGGGTCAGGGCAGTGAATAGCAGAAGCAATGAAAGCATGTTCCATTAGCAGTTCCTGTTTTCACCAATCAATGAGGGTCAGTCATTCACAGTGTGTTGGCGAGAAGAAAAGATTGGCAACCACGTACACTTTCTCAATGTCATACATTGGATAACAAGATTAATTGATTTCACTACTTAAGTCTTTGTTATGGGAAGGTTTAGCTTCCTTAAATATTAAAAGTAAATATTGAGATATTAAACATCATATTGCTTTTCACCAATTTCTCTTCTATTATCCTTTGCTCCAAAACTTCAAATTATGATAGACTTTTAAATACCTGTTGATTCTAGAGTCTAAAACTATCTTATATAAAAAAACAAAGTCTACATCAATATATTAAGATACAAACAGAAACATTCTTCCAATGAAAAATTCTTTATTCAATTGTTTTCTCTGATTGCTTTCCTAGACAAATAGAGGCTTATAATATAAAACATCCAGGAAACGTAGAAAATATTGTGGTTATTTTTTCTATTCTGTTACTGTCAGTTATTGCATGATAATTTTTAGAGTAAGTGTTTGGACAGAGCAATTATAATTTGTTGAGTAGGTAGTGCTTATATACAGAGAATATAATGCAGTAAATTAATTAAAAACAAAATGACTGTCCTATAAATGTGTTCAATTCAGTGATTAATAATCTGATTTAATATAGAACCCCAGGTTTTCTCTTGAAAAAAATTTAGTTGCAAGAATTCTTAATTAGACGCGTGAAGGCTATTATTGTTTAATTTTCAAGATTAGAATATTCATGTTACTTGACTTTCCATTTCTTAGGAGTCAGATTAACAGTTATTTTCCTTTAGAGCCACCAGGAGGCTCTAGAGAGCTTACATTTCCAGACTTAGCACAATTTTGATCTTTTTGTTTGATTCCATGCACCATTATTTGAATATATATTGATTTAAATAAATCAGAAACTTCTTAAACACCCAAAGTATACTTCTTCTGCATGAAGTAACTATCATCACCTTGTTCAATTTTAATGTCCTAAAGCTTTTTAGGGGAATGAACTAGTATTTATTTTTAAAAACTCACACTTTTATAAAGTGATTTTATATTTTTTCCAGTTAATGTGCCAGGTTTTTAACTGCACTTTTTGAATTATGTAAACATTTTAAGAGGTTTTTGTCATAAGGACTTATTCTTGTGGGAAATAAACAAACCACTTTGGGAAAAGATGCTTTGACATTATTTCAGGACAATTATGGTAGTTGTAGCATCTGTTCTTGACATTTTATTGCTATAGAATTCAGTGTCTGAGAAATTGCTGAGTGCAAAAACAATAACATTTTGCCAAGTCCTTGCTGTATAAATGGATTCAGTGTATATCTGATTCAGTAAAAATGTGTTGCGTCTAGTACTACATCACAGTATAATAATAAATAGTGCCTTATGTATCATTATAAGTACTGTGATGGTACACACATTAAAGAAGATTTCAATGTGATTTCATGAAATTGGCTTCTGTGTAGTTATGTGTAAAATAGAGACTTTTAAATATAGTTTACACACTGGAATACAATAAATCTGAGAAGAGATGTATTTCAAAGGGCTTGAAAATTTTATTGTATTAATTAATAAAATTATACGAATTTGATGAAATCTATTTTGAATAGTGTTTGACTATTTCACGTGAAAATGGTAGGATAAAAGTAGTTAGGGAGTTACTACTCAATTAAATGATTATAGTCTTACTTTTTCTCTACAGGGGGGGCCTGGTTCCTCTGGCGCCAAAGGTGAGAGTGGTGATCCAGGTCCTCAGGTAAAAAAAATAGAACAGTCTATCTCACTTATTTTATTTTATTTTTGACTTCATTTTATCTTGTAGGGTAATTGAAGTATCTGCCATCTGTTTTATGAGTAAACAAATTACTTATATTACTTTTAAGTTCACATTACCTCCTTTAATTGAAAAATCTCTAGTGGCCAGTTGACTGCCAATAACTTGATTAATTTAAACAATACTAAAAGAGGATAATAAGCTAGGATGGAAAAGGCTTGATAGTAATAGGCCTTCAGAATATTAAATTAGCTTGAGATTGTTCAGAGCAGAGCAGAACTACTGCAATTGTACTTTTTAGTGGCCCTGCCTCAAACCCACGATATTTTCTGTGGAGAGTAAATCTAGCATATACTTTCAGAGAGAATATTTAACATACTTAAAAGATGCTAACTTCAAACCTTTTGTAGAACTGCGGAAATTATGAGAATTGAGAACATCAGAGCTGAAATTTTTAAAAAGACCTTAGATTATATTTACATGGTAGCAAATTAAAAGTATCATTTTTCACTTAATGATAGTAAGTAGGTAAAAATAGTCAATACAAGCACATTATGAAGCCTACTTATTCTCAGAAACAGAAAAACAAAATGTGACATTTAAAAAATACATTTATTTATTTATTTATTTATTTATTTATTTATTTTAGAGAGAGAGGGAGAGTGCGATAGGGGAGAGGGGCAGTGGGAGAGGGAAAGAGAGAATCCCAAGCAGACTCCGCACCGAGTACAGAGCTCCACATGGGCCTCTATCCCAGGACGCTGAGATCATGACCAGAGCTGAAATCAGGAGTCGGAAGTTTAACCAACTGAGTCACCCGAGCGCCCCTATAAATACATTTATTTTTAAATGAAAATACTTTGTGATATACTCAATAAATAGAAATTCAGATGGGGCTGGAGGAGCTCTCAGTGACCATTCACTAATTTTTTTTTCCTTCTTTTGAAATTGGTTTTATTCCATAAGAGACTCTTAATCTCAGGAAACAAGCTGAGGGTTGCTGGAGTGGAGGGGGTGGGAGGGATGGGGTGGCTGGGTGATGGACACTGGGGAGGGTATGTGCTATGGTGAGCGCTGTGAATTGTGTAAGACGGATGAATCACAGACCTGTACTCCTGATAAAAAGAATACATTATATGTCAATAAAAAAATAAAATTAAAGTAAAATTGGTTTTATTGCCGGCACCTGGATGGCTCAGTCAGTTAAGCAGCTGTCTCTTGGTTTCACCTCAGGTCATGATCTCAGGGTCCTGAGATCCAACCCCGCCTCTGGCTCCACGCTCAATGGGGAGTCTGCTTGAGATTCTCTCTCACACTCTCCCTCTGCCTCTCCCCATCTCTCTAAATAAAAAAAATAAACTTTAAATAATAATAAGATAAAATTGGTTTTATTTTTAAAATATTACAAGGTGAAATTGAATTTTAACACCAATATATATTCTTTGTCATCACCACCATAATCATCAGGATAGAGAATGGTTCTATAACCTTAAGCAATTTTTTGGAGTCAACATTTTACAGTCACATCTTCCCTCCCACCCCTAATACCTGACAATCATTGATCTGTTCTTTATTACTACAGTTTTCTTTTCAAGAATATTGTGCAAATGAAATCATGCATTATGTAACCTTTGAGACTAGTTCCTTTCATTCACCAAAATGCCTTTGGATTCATCATAGCTGATGTGTGCATCGATAGTTCATTCCTTTTTGTTGCTGAGTAGTATTCTTTTGTATGGATGCACTATAGTTTATTTTGGAATTAGAAAAAAATCAAAGAAAATTGAGAAAGATAATTGGGTGATTCAGAATATGGCAGCCTTATTTTTCATGGTTGGTTAATATTACCATGGAAGGATGGAAAGCATTGCAACTTAACTGAGAACTGCATAAAAATACTGAAATGTCATTATATGAAAAATCTAGGGAGTTTAAACTTTTGCAAAATTTATATTTTTTTATCAAATTCACCCTTTACAAAATAGTTGTATCCGAAAACATTGTTTGCAGTAGTTGTCATGGATTTTGTGGTTTTCCTTGACTCAAGTCCAAAGAAATACAATATCAGATGAAGAAGGATCATTTTCATTAAAAACTAAGATTTGTGCTATTCGGGTTGCCCTTGCCTTCTAGCT
Source organism: Eumetopias jubatus (assembly GCF_037043125.1). Taxonomy (NCBI): domain Eukaryota; kingdom Metazoa; phylum Chordata; class Mammalia; order Carnivora; family Otariidae; genus Eumetopias; species Eumetopias jubatus. The sequence continues at coordinate 20,515,625 of NW_028274810.1, forward strand.
GGGTTACAAGATAAAGTCATCTCACAACAATAATTTTCTTAAAAAGCTATATTCTTTTAAACTCTAATTATTAGACAACTTGAATTTCATATTTCTATAATCAAGATTGTACAGTGATGATAAAAATTATTTGCAATTTTAAATGTGGGTTATATTGGCTCCCACACTCATTATATGCACACTATTTAACCTCAAAAAGGATATAGTTAATTAAATATAAAGGCCTATTTGTTTATGCTAAAACTACATTTCATCTATTATTAGCTGTGTAATTTTATTTTATAAAACATATGTATTAAGCCCCACCTAAGACATTGTTTGTTGACATAACATATTGTACTGCTTAAGGAAAGAAAAATTTTGAGACTCTTTAACCTTTAATCTGACATGGCATGGTGCCAGGCAATAATTTGCATTTGGGATCACCAAATCATCCTCCAGCATTTTGTAGATGATGGAAAGAAACATGAACCAGGCACTATGCTAAGTTGTAGGAGTATAATGGAGAAAAGACTGACTTAGTCTACAACCACAGGAGTTAACAATTTAATGGGAGATTCAACTATGAAAAAAGGCAATTATATTCCAGGTGATAAGTTGAATAAAAGAATGAATATGTGGAAGAGGATCTCCAAAAAATAAAGAGAAAGGTGAAGGAAAAAGCGTTTGGAAAGAAAAGAGGAATGAGATTGATGGTTAAGAGTGTTTTCAGTCAAGAGAAACGTAAAACCCTAAGGTTTTGAGAATTAAGTGAGTGAGGATTTTTTTAAAGGTTAAAATATCACTTTGTATTTCTTTTGTTTAATTGTAATCAGATGTCTCTATAAATGTAATAAAATGACTTTTTTTTGCAAGAAGCCTTTCAGAAAAATTGATTCTCTTATCTTCTGCTTTATTTGAACTTTTACATGAGAATTAATTTTCTTATGTTAAAACGACTGAGGTAAAGCTAAGAGGATATAAATTTCTAAAACCATCTTACCCAGTTGATTCAGTTTATTGATTGAGAATTCCATAAAATGAATAAATTGCAATGTTTTGATATAGGGCCCTCGTGGTGTTCAAGGTCCACCTGGTCCAACGGGAAAACCTGGAAAAAGGGTAGGACTGGTTTTCATTGTGTATTTTGAGGGCATCTGAAATTATCAGTTATCTTGTTTCCTTTTACTCTGTGCCAGGAGGAATCCTTTTTGCTTAGTCATGTTCTTGACATTTTCAGGGTCGTCCAGGTGCTGATGGAGGAAGAGGAATGCCAGGAGAACCTGGGGCGAAGGTCAGGAGGTCATACATTTGTATATTCAGATCTCGTATGTCAGTTCACCCCTGAAAATTTTATATTTTAAAATAGAGTTTCTTGATATGAACGAATATTTCACATTTACATTACGGTATAGAATTAGGGTGGGAATGTAATGATGATGATAACAATGATGATGATGATGATGATGATTTTACAGGGGGATCGGGGATTTGACGGACTTCCGGGTCTGCCAGGTGACAAAGGTCACAGGGTAAGATATACCATTCTGTCTCTTTGCATACAGGGATAATACAGGATTATTATGTATTTTTTTAGAATCTATAGACTTTAAGAAATCAAAAAAAGAAAATTAATTTAAATATTTGTGCATCCAGTAATTTAGTAAATTATTACATCTACTACATACTTGAAGAAAGATAAATAGAATTATACATGCAATAACAATATAAGTTCTTTAATTATTTTTAAACATTAATCATGCAAATATAAATTTGGGCAGAATCTTTATGTATGTGGAAAATACTGTATTCATAGAAAGACAAGTGTGGAGATTTAATTTTGCCTCTAATTTTTTCATAATCACCTTAATTTCCCTCTTACATTTTGTTTGTGGAAATAAGAGAGTCCACTTTAGGCAGTCTATCATTAATATAACAATATACTGGGCACTGTATTTTATTATTCTAAGTTAGATGGTGCCCATAGATAAGAGACACCACAGGCTAGTTCTTGTGATAATATGAGCTTGCAATCCGGTGCAAGAGCTTATAATTTGCAAAAGCTAAACAAACCACCATGCTGAACAAGAATTCATTGGATATTTTTAGGGGAAATTAAGCAAAGAGTCAGTCTCTCAGACAATGAAAAGCTTTGGACCCTCACATTTTTCTTCTCCAGAAGTTAGGAATGAAGATAAGACAAACTTTATGTAAATCGGAGCATATTAAAAGAAAAGAAAAACAGAAAAGAGAACACTATGGATGTCTAGGAAGATATTTAGTGTATACCTACCCCATGTCAAGAGAAATACACAATTTTGTTTTTTAAAAAATCCAAAATCTCTTTAGCTGTCTCTAGTTGTGCTGATTTATTATGAATCTTAGAAGCAGAAAAAATTTAAATTACATTAAAATCACTAAAGTATATCTCTGTTTAAAACAATCTTCAGCAAAATAATTTTCTACATGATTTAGTTTGTAATAATTGTCTGAAAATTATTTTAGGTTTTTTTTCAAACCTTTTTGTTTTTAAAATTGAAGGAACATTTTTTTCTAGCATAGTAATATATAAAGTCAGTATGAAATTATAATTTATCTCTGCAGTGTTCTTAGGAGGACAAAGAAAGTATACGTTTCCCTGACAAATTATCTGTATATTTAGCAGGATCATTGTAGGATAGATTTGTAAACATCTGCTTTATTTCATTTTCTAATCATATTTATATTTATTTAATAGGGTGAACGGGGTCCCCAAGGTCTTCCTGGTCCTCCTGGAGAAGATGGGATGAGGGTATATTAAACTTAATTTCTTTTAACAAATATCTGAAATTAAAACATAAGAGAAAAAATCGTGTTGAATCGATGTGTTTTCTAACTGTGTTATCCTCACATTCATTTTGCCGATGACAGGGAGAAGATGGAGAAATAGGACCGAGGGGTCTTCCAGGTGAAGCTGTAAGCAACTTCCTTTGTTTTTAAAATAATACTCTGTCTTGGAAGAACAGTGACTGGTATCATACATATAAAGTCAGGAATAAACTCAGGTGATTTAGCAGTCTTACTTAAGCTAACTAACCAGGTAATCATTACGGGAAAACATTTTAAAAGGAGGGCACATAGAGCTTTGTTATAGAGAAAGTCTGAGACAATGGAGAGGAAAGAAATGTGGAATAGAACATCTTTTCAGCCAAAAATCTTACCTAGTTTTTGTTGCTGTTTCTTTATCTTTTTTTTTAATATGATCAATAGCTCCAGAATCTATCTATATATTTAGAATAAATGGATCTTACGACCAGAAGAAACAAGAAAATAGTATATATCAGATATGAGGATAAAACGTGCTAGATTATATTACTTTTTTCCACCAAATTATACAAATGAGGAAACTGAATTGGGAAGGTTTACCCAGAGTTAGTTAATCAAAACACCAGACTAGAGCCAAGCCTCTTGATTTCAGTTCTAGCTTGTCACATTATAGCGCTTTTGAGTTGACAGGCTCAAGGGAACAGGAGAGGCAGCAAATGACTGCACTCATTTTTCTAAAGAAGGAAAAGGAGGTGGAGCACATGGAGGAGGAGAAAAAGAAGAGAAGAAATTGATAAATTTTCAAGAATAATAATTTTTAAAAATCTCTTAGGAAAATGATTTCTATTATCCGCATATATAGTTTATTTAAACACCTGTTTCTTTCTTTCCCTTTATGAATATTCTCTCAAGAAGGAATATAAAACAAGAAAATCAGGATTTTTTGATTCGTATAGTCTATCTGATTGAATAATAAGATTTAATAAGATTCAGGGTTGCCATTCAAGTCAGAAAATGACACAGAAGTGACAAAAATATTAAGCTACTTCTTATTTTTAAAATTTCCCAAGTGACTCATATGTAGATTTATAGAATCAAAGAGACAGAGTGTATGTGCTAAAACTCCCTGTTATCCATTCTGATTTCTGGATCAGTATAAACATGAGATATTTGTGTTACATAAAAATGGTATTTTAAACACCACAGGCAGCGTGTTAATAGACGATGTATAGATATTTTTACTCTGAACATTATATTCAAATTTCTTTGGAGGAAGAGGTGTATTTTGAGGGCATTTCTAATGAGGACATGCTTTTTTTTTTTTTTTCCTTCTAGGGCCCACGAGGTCTGCTGGGACCAAGGGGGACTCCAGGACCTACTGGGCAGCCTGTATGTATTGCTGGAAATATTCCGAATTTTCTAGGGAAAGCTTGTTGTCAGATATTTTAAAGCGTAAGACCATGACAGCTTTCAGTAGACAGCTAGGTATTTACTGCTTTGTTATATTCTAAGACCTAATGGTCCTGTCTATCAGTTAAACTGATTATTCTCCCCCTACCCCCTTTCTTTCTTTTCTCTTCTTTTTAGTTTATCTACTTTATTGTTTCATGTCAAATTTCCAACACACAGTGGAAAATGCTGCTAGGTTGTCTCCAATGTGGACATAGATAAGAGAGTATAGACCTTGCCTTTTTCCTCATCTCTAAATCCTAAAATGATTTTTAGTTACCCCAGGCTAGTGGGTGTCATGCTACTAGGTTAATTTTTTTTTAATTTTCTGTTGTAACATTTAAGCTTACAAATATCCATATATATATTATATATGTAATTACTTATACAGCATATTTGCACATATGTAAATATGTATATAAATATTTTTTGTCTTTATTGAAGGGTATTGCGGGTGTAGATGGCCCCCCAGGACCAAAAGGAAACATGGTATGTAGAAACCATCTGTAAAATAACTCATTTCTGCAATCTAGGTACTAACAAACCGCTTCTGTTGCCAAATCTAAAAAAAAAAAATTCTTACAATATTTTGCTAAGTCCATTAGCTTCTGCTAGCATTAATATTTACGAGATTTTCCAGATTCTCCATGGGGAAAATTGATTTGGGGACTGTTTTTCAAATGAGAAGAAAAAAAAAGACAACTATGTGAACTTGCCCTATTAAAGACTCTCCATTTTTCTCTGGCAGGGTCCCCAAGGGGAGCCTGGACCTCCAGGGCAGCAAGGGAATCCAGGACCTCAGGTAAGTCCAAACCACTGCAGTTCCTTTGAGATAATGAGGTAAGAGGGTATCTTTTCATGAGAACACGAACAGCCTCAACATTTCCTGTGTAGGGCTAGAAATGTTTGCAATGTGAAAGTAGGAAGACAATTATTTTTTTCCCTTTTTGAAAAATTTGATCAAATTTGCAGAGGCCCCTTTTTTCCAAGAATAAAATGAATCATTCAGTGTTCATGGAATGCCGGCATGGATAGCCACGCCTGCAGAAGGTTTCTGACTAGGATCGTATTACAGTCCCACTGCCAGAAGAGTAGCCTGTGTAAAATGCCTCACAGTGTTCCAAAACTTTCTGGGAAGTGTGGGGAATGTATATAGATTCTCATGACTCATTTCATGTGAAACGGAAGGTTATTTTTCTATTTAAAAAAACGTATTCTTATGATGTGGTTCCTGACATATGAAATGAATTCTTTTAAAATAGGGTCTTCCTGGTCCACAAGGTCCAATCGGTCCTCCTGGTGAAAAAGTAAGTTACTCTGTAGTTCTGGTAATGCCTAGTCACCAATTTTGGGTTGTCAACCTTAGGCAGAAGCAAAGCCTGCCTTCTATTTTTGATGAGATGTCAAGATGGCTCAGTACATAAGGAATTAATCTGGAGTAAAACCTTGAGAGTACTGTGTGAGAGGGGTAAGTCATTCATACATCTCTGAACTATAAATGATAAAAATCACATAGTTCCATTTGGATAGTTTCCAAATGTGACCTTCTCAGCTATATTAATTTTAGAAATGCACTGGTATGAATGAGTGTTTTCTCTTCATTTTGGTTCTCCTTTTCTTTCTCATTATTTAAAAAAAATGTCATTAGGTTTGCCTGCGACAAAGGGTTTCTAGCAAGATCTGATTAAGGGAAAATTGTAAAGTTATCATTCTCACCATTTTTCATGTATAAATGGCAAAGGATGTTCTTGTTAATAACTCAATGTCTGGATCAAAACAAGAATAAATCTTTAATTAAAAGATGTCTCTCTCCCTGATTTCTTCTGCTGGATTCCTTAACTAATAGTTCCTGTCCCCTATGGTTACGGTTCAGTGTTAGCTGGTTCCTTTTAATACCCTTTCCCCTTATTATCATTGATTTCTGTGAAAATATTATTTTTTTAAAAATAAGCAGCGTTACTGGGGTGTAACTTCACATCATAAAATTTCACTCATTTTAAGTGTACTGGTCAATGATTTTTAGTAAATTTACAGAATTGTGCTACAATCAAATTTTTTTAGAATATTTTTGCCACCCCAGAAAGAAACTTTATGTCAATTTGCACTCTCTGTTCTACCCACCAACTTAGACAACCACTACTCTGCTTTCTGTCTGTCTGTAGATTTGCCTTTTCTGGACACTTAATATGAATGAAATACATGAATGAATTTAAAATGTGAACTTAATCATATAAATGAATATAATATGTGGCCTTTGTGTCTGGCTTCTTTCATTTGGCATAAAGTTTTTGAGGTTTACTCATGTTGCAGCATACATCAGTTCTTTTGCTCCTTTTCACTGTAAAATGCATTCCATTAATGGAATATACCACATTTTGTTTACTTCTTTATCCATATTATGGACTTATGAGTTGTTTACTCTTTTGAGCTGTTGTGAATAGTGCTGCTATGAATATTTGCATATAGGTCTTTGTGTGGAACTTATTTTGATTTCTTTTGGGTAGACACACAGAAGTGGAATTTCTGGGTTATATGGTAAATTTAATGCTTAACACTGGAGGAAGTTTCCAAACTGTTTTCCAAAGTAGTTGCACCATTATTTCATTCCTATCAGCAATGTATGAGGATTCTAGTTTCTCCAGATCTTCATGAATGTTTGCTTTCCTTCTTAATTATTGTCACTCTTCTCAGCATGAAATGGTATCTCATTATGGTATTAATTTGCATTCCCCTAATCACTAGTGATGTTGAGCATCTTTTCATGTGCTTATTGGCTATTTCTGTATCTTCTTTGGTAAAATATCTATTCAAATACTTTGGTAATATTCTAATTGAGTTATTTATCTTATTATTATGTTGTGAGAGTTAACATCAAATTTAAGTGGTCTTTAAGGTACTTTTTTGTGCATATTTTCTGTATGGTACAGAGATCTATTGGAAAGTGCCCTGTGAATTAAAGATGTACCCAAAGTGATTTCAAATCTTTACTTTAGACCAGAAATTTTAACTTGGGCATCTTTTATCATACTTTAGCTCATCATGAACATACCATATTCATAACAAATTGTATTTGAGCATAAGTCTATTAAATTTTCTACCGTGAATTGGATCCTTAAGAGGACTTTGCTTTTAAGGTAAACTAGGATATCTGAACTCCGTTTGCCGAGCCAAAGGTGAAATATAGGAGCTGGTTCACTGTACTTGTGGTAGGAAGAGGGCTGTCTTCAGGCCAAGCAGCTTATTTTTCCAATCTGAATGTATCCAGCTTGTGGGTTCAAAGACAGTCTCTTTTCATCAAAAGAAAGGAACTCAAGAACATGAGAGATGCCTGTTCTATTTATACTGCATCTATGATGTATATTTTTTTATTTTGCCTCTATATTACTTTATTTTCTTTATGATACACTGTATTCTGTTCATTCTGGCTTAAGAACCTTGTCTCCCAAAATTGGGTGAATGGTGTTTTCAGCTGGATCATGGTATAATCTAACAAATAAAATATAAATATTGTCATGTATTTTAAATTCCCGCTAACTTTTATATTTTTGTCCTAAGTTATAGCCTGTACTTTTATTATATTTGTGATAAAATATTTTATATATGTTGTCAATTAACTAAATTAGATAAAACAACTATATTCTTTATCCTGACATTTTGATAATTTAAATATCCTGAAAGTCTCCTGTGATTTGATTTATGATGTCATAATTTACATCACTCATATATTAATTGCATTAGAGAAAACAAATAATATTATATAACTTTCTGAGTTAAGAATGAAATAACAAGACACAAAATAAATATCAAAGGCAAGGGCTTTGAACATGGATATGGATCTGGGTTCACTTATACTGCAACTCTGTCACATATTAACATTGGTTAATTTACCCAAACTCTTTAGACAAGGATACTTCATGGAATTGTTTGAGACTTAAAGTGGACTGTATATCAAAAAAAAAAAAAGGACTGTGTATCTTATCTATCATCTACCATCATCATCTACCTATCTATAAATTGCTTAACATAATGCATAGAAACACAATAAGTTTTCATTATTTTATTAAAATCTAAAAAATATGACACATGAAAAGATGCTCAACATCACTCATCATTAGGGAAATACAAATCAAAACTACAGTGAGATATTACCTCACACCAGTCAGAATGGTTAACTTAATTTTTTTAGGAATCATTTTATAGCTCAAGATTTTTAATATTTCTAGTCCCTTAAATATAGCAACAACAAAAAATCCATGTAGTTTTGCCCATAGGTCATCATCATAAAATATCACAACTGCTGGTAAGAGTAATTACTGGAATAGTTCTGCATTTGTACTTTACATCTCTTTTTGAAGAAATAAGACCATTGTCTTGAAAGCAAAAGATAATTTATGTGACAGACAAAATACTATCATTAAAAATATAGTGTTTTACAATGGTCATGACATGTTAGATTACTTGACTGGGACTTTGCAGAGTGGTAAATGGAAACATTTAAATCCTTCAAATGAGATGCAGTTCACCTCAGTTATAAAATATAAATTGTTCAATTTAAAGGTTATCCTCAATTTTTTTGTTGTTCTTTTGTGATTTAAGTTACATCTCTTGTAAACTCTAGATTATCAGTCTATATAAATATAACACTTTTCCTAAAAACTCTCTGAGAATGGAAATGGATATGGTGTCTGATATCTAGGCTTGCGTATATAGCTTTTCCCTTTCAATTCTTTCTAAATTCTGCCTAATTACTTGACCAGTAAGCAATAATTGTTTGGGCTCTGGAGACTTGATAAGTTAATTATTCTCAGCAGAATGCCTATTTTCCTATCAAGAAAAGTTTACTTCTTGTGGTAGCCGTTCTTACTACGCTCCAACTGTAGTAACGGCATGTTAAAAGACATTTGAAACCATCCATGGTTAAAAAGAAATTAGAGTAATGAGTAGAATAGTTATTAGTGTTAATAGTTGCATATTAGCTTATGTCCTTTGACATCAAAATATTAGATTTGTTTTTCTTTGTGTCCTATGAATAACTGTCACAATATAACATATTTCTTAACACATTTTAATAATTGGTTATGTTCCATCAATGTTACCATATAATTACTTGAATTGGCACTTATTAATATCTTTGATGGAAATAAATCAACATATCCCTGACCTGTATTGTCTTTCTTTTTATTCTCTAAGCTCTAGTTTATTGTGGTAGGCAAAAACTAATTTGCTAATTTAAAAGAAGCTACATTTAGGACTACAAAGCCGGCCGAAAACTAGCATGTTTTTGACATATGTAAAATTCGGTTTTCATTTATCTCAATATAATGTTTTCTACATATATTTAAAAGTCATTTAAATGTTTATTGCTTATAGATAAAAGCTAGAGACTTGTTAAGAATTTTATTAATAGTATATTCCTATGTAAAAGCCAGACTTTTCATTATTCTCATTTTTTAAAATAAAATGTTCTCTTTCCCCCTTTTGACTAGGGACCACAAGGAAAACCAGGCCTTGCAGGACTTCCTGGTGCTGATGGGCCTCCTGTAAGTAATAGTTACTTGTCATTAAAATTTCTATATATTACCGTCAAAAATAGATTTTACATGTATTTTAGAAGTGGTTTCCTGAAAACAAATTAAACCAGTAATGAAACATTGATCCCTCTAAAAATACCATTTCATCATGTCACTTCCATATTGCAAAATCTTTAAGGATCATGCAGTGGTCCTTGGATAAACTCATTCTAGTACTCTGGTGCCAGAATCTCAAGATCTTCCTACTTCCTCGCTAACGATCAGTTCCAGGCAAGCAGATCTACTCCCTTTACTCTCAGCATTCTCAAAATGTCTTTATTGCTAAACCTTTCCTGTGGCCTCCCCCCTGACTTCCCCCCCCAGGAAGCACTTTCCCATTCTCTCTCATTTTTCAAAGTACATGTTTCCTGAGGGTCCAGTAGTAATTTCTCACCATTTGAAAATTCCTCAACCTTCAGAGATTTCTACCTTTTCTAGAAATATAACAATGTTTATTGTACCCCAATGTATAACAATAAAAATGTGTAATTATATAATAACTGTAGTTGTTTTTTTAAAAGATTTTATTTATTTATTTGAGAGAGAAAGACAGAGATTGTGGCAGAGATAGTGAGAAGAGAAGCATGAGCAGAGAGGAGAGGGAGAAACAGGCTCCCCACTGAGCAGGGAGCCCGATGCGGGACTCGATCCCAGGACACTGGGATCATGACCTGAACCAAAGGCAGACGCTTAACAGACTGAGCCACCCAGGTGCCCCTGCAGTTGTTATTTTTAAAAATTTGTTATTTACGTTTCTTTTATTTTCCTCAAACTACTTATATTTTTGAGCGAGGATCTAAAATTTTTACTGGTTATAATTGTGATGGAGTTACACATTTTTGTTTACTGACTCTCAATAATTTTATTATTAAAACTATTAGTATTTGTGATCTTGCTATATTTTCAAATGTCCCATTCATATGCCTTAGCTGCCTTTTGAAGATGTATGTTTGATTATTTGATCAATATGCAAAATAGAAGTCATATTGAAATAAATACCTTTATGAAAGAACTAATTGATACTGGCACTGAATTGTTAAGGGACGTTCTGTATCATTTTATGTACTTGTCCCAAACTCTCTCAAATACATTACTAGTTGGTGAAACTTATATCCATAAAATATAAGCTTATTGTGTTTCCTTCCAAATGCAATTTCTAATGTTATTTAAAGCCATATGCCCTGATGCAAATGTTCAATATCTTTTGAAACAAGAGACTTGAAAAAAAGGAAAAATTTTGTAGTGTTATAAGCTACCGTTAATATTACATCTTACCAGTATTATGTTTTTACTAAATATAGGGTCATCCTGGAAAAGAAGGCCAGTCTGGAGAAAAGGGTGCTCTGGTATGTTACAAAGTATCCATGTAAATGTCCTGTCGCCTTATGTCTAAGAGAAAATGCCTTACTTTGGTCATCTTTATGATATATATTCTTCTATGATCACGTAGGGATAGGAATACTGAAAAGTAAGTACCAGAAAATAGTTTGTATCTACCTTTTAACATGTCATTACTTTCTAAAGACTTTTTGCTGTCATTTAAATATAAATCATGTCCTGGTAGTTATTTTTGTTTAAGGTGTAATAAGCAGATGTGTCTTAGATAGATAGTTTTAATTTTGTATTAGTAATTTTATAAACTAGACTGTATTCTCTACTTTTTAAATAAATATTTTCATGATCAGAGATAAATCCAGATTCTGCATATGTAGTATAAGTGGAATAAATTACCACAAATGATAATAATGAAATTGGATAAGAATTACTAAATATCAATAAACTGTTTATGTCACCCTAATTTTATCTTTACTTATTACTCTCTGGTGATTTATAGAAAAGAGTAGATTTAATTGTAAGAGCAATGATTATCAAAATATCTAAATAAAATATTCAAATAAGAGCTTATTTATTGTTAATACTATTTTGGATTACAAGAGAAGCGGGTAGGATCATTTTGTTTAGAGTTGCTACTTTTAGACTCATTAAAATAGCATTAAAAGACAGCATTACTATAGAAATTATATATTATATTTTTAAAAATTGTTTCCTTTACTTAAACTTATTAAATGAAACCAGCTGTGGAAAATATATAATTTTGATCATCTTCTTGATGACATGAATTCTACAAAAGTTATACCAGTTTTCTATTACAAATATTTGTCTATTGTAGACATTGAAGACACCAGACATTTTCAGGTTTAGAAAATTAGTTATTAATTATATAATTATTCACTTTATTTTATATATAATGTTTATCTTATTTTTGCATAAATATATGATACGATAAATTTGGAGTAGGTAGGGCTAGTCGCATGGTTTGTTCATCATATTTGACTTTAGAAACAAATTATAAACTCCCTAAGTAATCTCTACCAATAGTAGAAAAATGTCATCTTTTTGTAGATTATTTGGTAAAATTATAGTGTGGGAATGAGTAGCACTTTCAATGTATTCTATATTTAAATAGCAATGGGTCTTTTTTAGGGTCCACCTGGTCCACAGGGTCCTATTGGCTATCCTGGTCCCCGAGGAGTAAAGGTAAATGTTATTCTTTTTCACACCATTTAATTTCAATGCAAAATATTATAATCATTTAATTCTTCTAATTTATTCCATAGGGAGCAGATGGTGTCAGAGGTCTCAAGGGATCTAAAGGTGAAAAGGTAAAGTATAATTTATTTAGGGGATTTTAATTGCCATTTATCTATTAGACCAAAAATTAAAAATTTTTCGGCAGATATTTCATTTGCCAATATATATTAAATAATTACTTGATAACAGACAATGCAAGCCTGATTTTGTACTGTGTATCCTGCAAATTTTTTTGAAGAAATATTATATCTTGGGATGAGGACTAAATTATAGAAGAGAAGCAAAGATATGTCATAAACAGAATTAATCCTGTATCCCTTTTTTTCTTACGCATGTTTACCTTTTCTAAATCATAGAGTTGCCTTATGAATAAATTAGCTACAGGGTTTGGGTGCCTGGGTGGCTCAGTTGGTTAAGCGACTGCCTTCGGCTCAGGTCATGATCCTGGAGTCCCGGGATCGAGTCCCACATCAGGCTCCCTGCTCGGCAGGGAGTCTGCTTCTCCCTCTGACCCTCTTCCCTCTTGTGCTCTCTATCTCTCGTTCTCTCTCTCTCAAATAAATAAATAAAATCTTTAAAAAAACAATTAGCTACAGGGTTTATACAATATCCAGTTGTATGTTTAACAGAGGAATGTTCATTCTTTTCTGTCTTTACTAAAATCCCCAAAGTTCTTAAGCTGAAATGCAGTGCAAAATTTAGAAGTACCCTAAATCATTTGGAGGAAGAGGAAGTCTTTATACATTATACTGTATACAAAGCAAAAGTATTAATGAGAAGGAAATAAAGATTAAAACTAGGCAGAGGTGGATGAAAGAATGTGGGATTTTTTTATAGGGCACAATGATTGATCAGACAAGGTTGAACTTGTAATTATATGCAGATGGCCTGTGCAAAAAAATGTATATATACATACATATATATATATACATGTATGTATATATATATTTATATATGCACACATATATGTATCATCTCTAAAATACTTCGTTTTTTTTTAAGATTTTATTTATTTATTTGAGAAAGAGACAGAGATAGTGAGAGAGAGCAGGAGTTGGGATGAGAGGGTGAGGTAGAAGCAGGTTCCCCGCCGAGCAGGGAGCCCGATGCAGGACTTGATCCCAGGACCCTGGGATCATGACCTGAGCTGAAGGCAGACACTTAACTGACTGAGCCACCCAGGTGCCCCTGGAATTTTTCTTGTTAAAACATTTAAGTATCAATTCAGATTTGGATCTGGAATAAGTGTCTTCCAAAGATTTTTAGGAAGACAGTGTTTAAAGGAAAGGTGTTTAATTGGGATGGGGAAGTTGTGAACTTGCTGGAAAAAGGGGTAATGGCAAAATGACAGAGGTAAATAAAATTGTAGATGACAAGATACATGTGAAAAGAAACAAGCAGGGGAAAAAAATGTGTACTGCTTATATGTAGAAAAACAATTTGACATCATTGGTTGTTTTGAATGGTGTATGGTCTTAGAAGCAACAAGTAGATGTAGAGAAAAAGAATTAAAATTTTAAATTGAGAGTTAAAGTTCTGAGTTCCATTATAGTTCTCATACTAACCAGACTGGTAAACTGAGGCAGATTGTCTCATTTCTCTGAGACTTATTTTAAATCTGTAAAATGAGGACATTGTCCTAAAAAAATCACTCAGGTATTTTTCAGCTATACCTTTTATTTTATCCTTTATTTTATTTACAGCTGTTATTTGATCTAATCTAGGTTTAGAGAAATTTTATATAAAAGTTAATGGAAACATTTTTCTAATGATAAGAGTTGTCCCTATTTTCAGACTCGGTGAAAAATCATTAAATCTTCATGAATTTTAATATCTATAATTTATTTTGTTTTTCTGAGTATGTATTATAATTGACCATCTCAAAATTATTATAATTGACTATCTCAAAAGAGATAAGGAAGTTGAAACTTTTTTCTTTTTACACATAACAACTTTAATTGTTAACTAAAGGTGAAATAGAAAGTTAGTACCCTAACTAGGATTTAAATTCTCCATTGTTCAGACAGATGTGTTCCTTAGACCTTAAGCAACATAATCCAATGAACCAAATGGCATAGACGAATTCCTCTTTTACGCATCTTCTAAAACTGTTTCTTCTTTTCTGAAGATTAATTTAGACCTAATAGTTTTAGGACCTAATAGTTTAGGACTTAGTAACTTATAGTGTCACTTGTTTTAAAAAATTGCCACTTATTGTAAGGATATACCTAATATTTAAGTCATCTAATTTATTTCTTATTTGCTTCTCTATTTTCTAATTGTGAACGGAAAACAAAAGTATGACAGAAATAGCATCTAGTCCATATGTTCTCTCCTGAAACAAAAATTTCTGCCTGGAAAAATCCTAAAAACTGTTATTGATTTTTTGACTTACATAGCAGTGTTCTTTAAACTAAATTTGGCAACTGTGTAATTACCCTTCTCTCTAGGGAGAAAGTAATGGAGACAATAGTCAATAGGAAGTTAAATGGTCATTTTCAGCTTTTAAGCCTCTATTATTGCCCAATTGCATTCAGCACAGAGAGAATCCTACGAACATCCCACTTTTAAGCCAGGATGTTGAAAACCTCATGCTTTTGTCTTAAAGGAAACTTCTAGACCTGTTAGAATTTTTAGGTTTAGGCGAAATACCAGATGGAATCACTTTTCTAGGATTAGGTCTCATATATCCATAATTACCTGATTATTTTCTGGACCTTAACATACCTTGCTAAACACACACTGAGGCATGTTCACTTAGTAAATGTCCATTTAGTAAATGTTCATTAAATATCATGGATGGTTATTAAGGATCAAAAATGTACAAGGCTCTGGAGGTGCAGAGGCTAATTGGGCATAAGTCTTTATTTCTACCATTTAGTAAAAGAAAAATCTATGCTCTACTAAATGCAGAATGGCATGTTGTTACAATAATAAATGCTTAGAGGGAGCACACAGGATGGAGGGGTTAATTTTGAGTGGGGGGTAGGGTGGAGATTGAGGTCATGAGAAATTTCATAGCAGAATTATGAACTGAGTCTTGAGAGAAGAGTAGAAATAAACAGAGGTAGAAAGAGAAGATAAAGGATTTGCAGGTGTGTGTATGACAATGGCAACCAACGCAAGAATTGCAAATGGAGGTGCGCTTGGGTGGCTCAGTCAGTTAAGTGTCTCCCTTCAGTTCAGATCATGATCTCAGGGTCCTGGGATTGAGCCCCACGTGGGGCTTCCTGCTCAGGGAGAAGTCTGCTTCTCCCTCTGCCCCCCTCTCTCAAATAAATAAATAAAATCTAAAAAAAAAAGTTACAAATGGAAATATAGGCAATTCAGTTTTTCTAGTACTCAATCTCAGGGTATTGGGTGGGAGTTGAGGGGAGATTAGAGACCAAAGATAAGACTGCCAAAGTGAACAAACAAGGGCTAGATCATGGTCAGAAGGGGAGGGGAATTGGCTGCTTACATTCATTATTAGCAGTTTGGAACCATTGAGGGGCTTTCAAGTCAAAATTGATGTCATCAATTTTGTTTTTTATGGAGATCATTTGGCAGCAGAATGTGGAAGTATATGTGCCAGTCTTGCTAGCTCTGTTCACATACCCAACCAGACACGTCCTTTCCTCGAACTCTGGAAGTCACATCCATTCTCTAACTCCTAATTAAGATACTAACTCCCCTCTCAAACCTTCTTCAATTAACTTCTTGCCTCACTCCCATCAACACCAGAACCACTGCCACCACCACTATCATCATCACCATCATCATCATCATCATCATCACCATCAAGTCTTTCTTCTCTGAACACCCATCCTACTCCATTTGTACCAAAATTAATGCAAATGTTCTACCTTCAGTTTTATTGTTAAAATAAAAATCTTGAAATACTCCATGATACTCTGAACAAAGTAATGCTCAGTTAATACTATTGAAAAATTGAGTGGTTATTCCTTAGAAATTTAATTTTTTTATATAATTTTCTTGGAATTAAGAGACAGTAAGTTTGTTCATGAAGCTTAGTTTTAAAAGTCTAGATTTCACTAAGAATGGTATGAAGTATTTCCATAGTCAAAATATCTGCTCTTTTTAACTAAAGAAGCCCCAATTTTCAGTATTACTGGTCTGTTGTGATAATGAGCATTCTCTATGTACATGTAAAGGATAATAGTGGTTTGCTTATTCTTTATCTGAAAAGAGATTGTAATATAGAACACAAGTTGAGCTAGAAGGCATTTGTCTAAAGCACATGATACAAAATGCATGATATAATATTCTTTGGTTTGAATTTGTAAATTAAGGGTAAAGACATTTTTTTGGTAGTCAAAATTTCTTGTATTCCAAAGTTAAAATGATAATTATTTAAATTATTTAAATATTTATTCTTTCTTTGTTCAAATGACATAGGATATATGTTGTTATAAAGAAAATGGTTATTTCCCCCATAAGATAAAGAAAATTTAATGGACACATTTGAGAAAAATTTCTTAGAGCAACTTAAAGGCAATAATAGTAGAAAATGAGAGGATATGGGTGACAAAGGTTAGAATAGGGAGAAGGAAGTTTCACAACATGATTCACATTTCTCAAAACAATTTTCCCTAAATTATCAGTGTTTGTATTTTATATAGTCATATTTTAGATTCATTAAACAAATCATTCAACACCTATTCATTACTTTTATTTTTCAGGGTGAAGACGGTTTTCCAGGATTCAAAGGTGACATGGGTCTTAAAGGAGATAGAGTAAGTAAGAAGAAAATTCATACCAGAACATACACTTATGCGTGTGTGTATGTGTGCACGTGTGTGTGTATATTCTTATAATTAAATAGAGCAAGCACAGGATAAATAAAAATGTTCATACTATCTGAGACTTTGCTGTTTTGGTTTTAATATGAAAATTAGACATGTTAATTTTTGTGGAGGAATATAGTCTTTCAGATTTTATATTAAATTTCCATGTGTCCTATAGCCTATATGTGTGTGTGTATACAAAGTTGAGTAGTACCATTTATAGATATTTTCTAAATTGATGATCATATTGCTTAAAAGAAGTAGTTTGATAGATTTCTTCTAAATTTCGTAGGGAGCTGTGTTGCTTGGAAACCATGTATTTGCAACTTTCTTGAACTTCCATTATTAGTGATCTTGAATTTTTGAGTGTAAAGGTGGTATACTTTTTTTTCTGGTAATGAGTGTCTAGAAAACAAACAAAAATCGGAGTTACCCAAAGTAAGCTAAGCTAAGTGTTTTATTGGGAAGATTTATTTTATATCTAACTCAATATTACCTAATATCAAAGAAGCATACTGCCGGATATTTTTGTTTCCCTATAAAATATGTGATGCCTGTTTCCAGATTAGGAGCAGTAACTTACACATTTCAAGGTGAAAACCAAAGTCTAAAATGAAGACATTTTTCTTGTGTTCCAAACAGTGATTTCCAAAATTGCTATTGTCAGAAAAGAAAATTACTTTTTCTACTAACCTTCTAGGTTCTTAGGCTGGGGCCCTGTAAAATTAGATTAACAAGAGACAGATTAACAAGAGAAAAACAAACAGAAGTTTTCTAGCATGTGCCTCACTTTTACACACGGGAACGCTCCATGATAATTAACTCAAAGGGGTAGCTAGAATTTGAGTTCATATGGCATTTTAGCAAAGGAAGAAGAGACATGACAAGGAAAAGGACTTTGAGTTTCTAGGGCTGCAAATTGTGAGAAGGCAGATATATGGAAAAGTAATGGTAGATAAAGGCTAATTAATAAATTTCGTTGTATAGACTCCTCGGTGTCTGCTGTTGGCTCCGGACCAACAAGTCTAGCAGTCTCCAGTGATTAACTTTTGTCCTTTCTTGTAGAAAGGGGAGGGAGGGCACCTTTGCAAATCTGTATCTTGCTTTTAGCACCTTCTCTTGCTTCTGCTTTTTCTCAATTGCCTTCCACTCAAAATAATCTTCACGCCCATGTGGCATATTTTGGGGTTGAATATTCTGCCACCCTCTACAATCTAACCTTGATTTTTACTTTTTTCTTAGTTTCTGCAACAGATATAGATTAAAATTACTTTAATATAAAACATGGTAACATCGGACTTTCGTAGGTTTTCAAATGTCAGACTATATTCAGTTGTTTATTTACTAATGGAAAGATTGATGAAATCAAAGATCTTCAAACCTCTCTGCCCTAAATAAAACATGCATAAACAAATGAGGAGTTGAAGAATATGACTTTTTGATAGACTATACTCTCTGTTATTCAATCTCCAATATATTTTAAATTATAAGAATGTCATTACTCTATTTCAGGGAGAAGTTGGTCAAGTGGGTCCAAGAGGAGAAGATGGCCCTGAAGGACCCAAAGGTCGAGCAGGTCCAACTGGAGACCCTGGTCCTTCTGGTCAAGCAGGAGAAAAGGTCAGTGAACAACTTTAAATTCCCAAGTGCTCTTGCAGATGATGTTTCATTTTCATTTAAAAATATTTTTAGTCATCCATGTCAGAAATCTAGAAGATTCTATTACTTTTCAAGCATATCCATATACTGTTAGGAATATAACCATTAGATGGGTCCATTTATCCTTTGTCACTCTTCCTTGTTGCCCATCCCCTCTGTTCTCCTTGGCTATGCAGAATCAACAGCTCTTCAAGCTCTTGCACATTAGAGGTTGAAAATTTGAGTGTGATTAACAAAGGATCAAAGAATCAATGAAAGGTAGTCTACTTACTGTTTTGGAAGAAGTGGAATCATCTTTACTCCTCGAGCCAAAATGTACACTTTCTATTTTTTTCACATAAACATGCATTTTCAAAGAGCAAGTGTTTTTAAAAAAGTCCTGCTGTCCAAGTCCAACTTTAAGAGATTTTAATTTTAGTCTGGGGTTAACCCAAGCATCACCATGTTTTAAAACATCCCAGGTAATTCTAATCTCATTGGTTTCAGAGCCATTGTGCTATATGTAATATGTCAAAAAATATTTTCAACCATTACATTTACATTTACATTTACATGTAATATTACACAACATTGAAATTATGCCTTCCCCACTGAGTATTTAGTGAGGTGATGAACACCTTATAAATGTAGCTACAAAGTTAAATTAAAAAGGAACGAGAAATGTCTGTGACAGGTGTTATCCTATTACACTAAAGGATAATATAAATAATAACTATTTCTTGGTGGTATAATTCAGACGATTTTCTTCCTTTTAATATGTATATCTACTTTCCAGATTTTCCATACTGAGCACACCCTTATTCTATAAAGTATAGAAATTCCATACTACCTAATAAAATCTTAATTTCCCTTCTTGCCATCCTGTCTCAGAAGAAAAATATATGAGGATCATACAGGCACTGTGACTAGATAAGTAAAAAAAAATTTCCCCATGTCATTAGGAATCCTGACTAGTGGTTCTTCTACAGTTTCACCCTCCCAGCTGCCAATTATGAACTGATGAATAATGTCATTGTGTTTAGGCAGGAGAAGGAAAGAATGGGAGAAAACAAGGGCTTACAAGGCCTTCCACTTCAAGTACTCACTTGTCAATAGTTTTAGACTCTTCTGGACCTTCCTCTCATCTTTGCTCCACTTGATTTGTATAAATGATCCCACCATCTCTTCAGAGGTATCAGGACTTTACCCCACAGTTCTTCATTTTTAATATTTCTTTTTTTTTCATTATTATTTTCCCTTTATTGAAGTTGCCTATCCTCATATTGAAAATGCAAACAAATTTTCTGTCTGGATTTATTTTGAAATAACTCTAAAGTGAATAAGAGTTTATATGGTAATACAGTGATTAACATAGAACACAAAGGCTTTATGATCATAATTAGAGAATTTCATTAACCTTGAAATCGGTGGCATAAAACAGATATGATAACTTAATATATCCAAAGGGACATCATTATGAGCATGCTTCTTAGGGCTTGTTTGCATATTTTCCATCTGAAGGCTGCCTCCCTATGCAGCGTTGATCAACTCTAGTTCAATCTCTAATAACAAGGTCATAAACTATATTCCTATTTTCTTGCCTTGATTCATCCAGTAAAATATTTATTGTTTATAGTGTTACTGCTCATCTTTTACCGTTGTATGTAGTAATTTGGATTTGTTTTTGTTTCTGTTCTTCTTTTGTTTAAATATACATGGAAAGTAATGATACTATGTGCTTCCTAATGTTTAAGAGTTTGGTAAATAATATTTTATATATGAAGTGTGTTTTTGTAAAATCTTAAGGAAAATAAGTCAAAGTAAAATTCCACAAACATATTTGATTCAATTCATTCAACTTAATTTAGTTTTCTCTCTACTTGTATTTTTAAAGTAATGCTTTGTTCCAGGGGCAATTTTCCCAGGATAGTGTTTTTTTTTTTAAAGATTTTATTTATCTATTCATGAGAGACAGACAGAGAGAGAGAGAGAGAGAGAGAGAGGCAGAGGGAGAAGCAGGCTCCCAAGGAGCAGGGAGCCCGATGTGGGACTCGATCCCAGGACCCTGGGATCATGACCTGAGCCGAAGGCAGATGCTTAACCATCTGAGCCACCCAGGTGCCCTCCCAGTATAGTGTTTTAACCTTCTTGGTATTTCTTACACATCTTTGGACTTTGGTAAAGGTAATTTACCATTTGTTTTAGCACTTTAAGAATGAAAGGTAATCTCATTGCACTAGAAGAAAATTGTGGCACATTTAAGTCTTCACCCACAGGAATTAACACTCCACAAAAATCATCACTATTTAGCTGTAGTTTGCAACATTTGATATATCTAATAACCCAGATTTATCCAGATGTTTGAATAAAAGAAGAAACTTTGCTCAAAAATAGGTCAGAATTTCTTGTATAGTTATTTAAGCTATTCAGTGAGAGATAGTTAAATAACTCATGATTGCTTGCTTTATATTTACCGTGAGAAATGAAATAATTTTATCAAAAAGATTCACTTTAGTTGAAACAATAAAGACTAAATGTAGTTCTAACTACATCAACTAGCTTTAAATAGTTTTAATGTTGAAAAAGCTTAGGCATTTCTTTGTTCATGCTTAAGAGTTCAGAAAGAGTCCTAGAATTCTCTTTAGCTCAGGGTTCTGTGTCCTCAAAGAAGGCACTGTCACTTAAAAGTTAAGTTAGCAAAATTATGGAATTAGAAATATGTCCAAAACAATTTTCCCTATTCAAATGAGGAAATATAATGTAAGTAAAGTATGGTGAAAAGTTGCAAATCTTCCTTTTGAGCGGTCAAATATGTAGTTCTAACTTTTAGAAAAATGACTAAACTCATCACTGATACTTAATTCAACTTAGAATTTTTATTTGTTATTATTTTTTTTAACTTTAGGGGAAACTTGGTGTTCCAGGATTACCAGGATATCCAGGAAGACAAGGTCCAAAGGTAAAGCAATTAGGTTGATTTTTTCTACATTTTGTAGAAATGAATCACACATAATTACCTTTCAGTTTGTAACACGGAGATGATAAATCCTTAAAATATCATTTCACAAGGGAAAGACATGGGGTATGCTGGTGCCTGGTGTGTAGGGGATTATGGACTGGAGTATTTTAGCAGACAGGGTCATGAAAAGAAGGCATAGTCAGCTACTTCCTTGTTATTGGAATAAGGACTATTCCAGTGTGACATACTAGTATATCTAGAAGTTATAATGGGGATGATAGGTGATGGAGAATAGCTTTTGATTTCATTTCTAGTACCCTAAGGGTTGGAATTGCCACATGCTTTAAAAACAAAAAAGAATTACAATACATCTTTCATCATCTTTATTTTCTCTCATTTCCATGGTATTTGTTTCCTAGGGCTACTGTTACAAATCTCCACAGACTTGGTGACCTAAAACAATGGGGATTTACTCTCTTACAGTTCTTGAGACCAGAAGCCTAAAATCAAGGTGTCAGCACGGTCCCCAGTCCCTCCAAAAGCTCTAGGGGAGAGTCTATCCTTGCCTTTTCTAGCTTCTGGTAGCCCAGGGCAGTCCTTGGCTTGTGTCTGCATAACTGCAATCTCTGCTGCCTTCACATAGCCTTTTTTTTTTTTTCCTATGTCTTCTCTTCTGTCTTTTTTTTTTTTAAGATTTTATTTATTTATTTGACAGAGAGAGAGAGAGAGAGAGCGCACAAGTAGGCAGAGAGGCAGGCAGAGGGAGAGGGAGAAGCAGGCTCTCTGCTGAGCAGGGAGCCCGATGCGGGACTCAATCACAGGACCCTGGGATCATGACCTGAACTGAAGGCAGCCGCTTAACCAACTGAGCCACCCAGGCGCCCTTCTCTTCTGTCTCTTATAAAGACACTTGTCTTTGCACTTAGGGACCACCTGGATAATCCAGGATGATCTCATTTTTCGAGATCCTTCACTTAATTTACACATATGAAAACCTCTTTTTCCAAATAAGGCAACATTCACGTTCCAGAGATTTGAAAATTGGATATATTGATTTAGGGTCACCATTCAATCCACTACAGAACTCGAGTGCTACTTTTAACTCTTTGAAATATACATATTTTAAGCATACAAATAGATGGGTTTAAAAATATGTTTACTTTGGTGTACTACTTTTCCTCAAGCTAAACATAAAACTTTGTCAAGGCTGTACTTCATGCACTGACTACTTAATTAAAGTGGTTAAATAAATTAATATATACATTTTGGTTATTACTATTAAGATGGGTATACACCCGTGAGATTATCTATCTATCTATCTATCTATCTATCTATCTATCTATCATCTATCATCTCTTTTTCATCTATCTCTCTCTGACCCATTCAGGCTTGACAGGTATAGTACATGAGGATAAATCCTAGTTATATAATAATCCCCAAACATATATTTATTGATAAGTTTCACAGATAATCATTGGGAAACCAGAATGTCCTTTCTCTTGACAAATGTGAACTACATGCACTTGTGTTTGCTCATTGTCATGTGATGACACTATATTAGGCTTGCCACGTGGCTTTGTTTTATAACTTTTCATTGGGTTTCTAGAAAGTACCCATTTCCTTGTATAGTAGGAGGTAAACATAATGCTTTGAGACCTTCTAAAATGAGATTCATTTCATTTATGATTTAAGAATAACATGAGCTTTTGATTTGGATTTCCCTGATGCCGAGAATGTTGAGCACTTTCTCATGTGTCTGGTGGCCATTTGGATGTCTTCTTTGGAAAGATGTCTGTTCATGTCTTCTGCCCATTTCTTGATTGGATCATTTGTTCTTTGGGTGTTGAGTTTGATAAATTCTTTATAGATTTTGGATACTAGCCCTTTATTTGATATGTCATTTGCAAATATCTTCTCCCATTCTGTCGGTGGTCTTTTGGTTTTGTTGACTGATGGAATGCTACAACAAAAAAAAGGCAGTTAGTGAAAAAAAAAAAGAATAACACGAGCATCATTTAAAGGTTTTAGCTACATTTAGAACACTGATTAGTAAGTTCTACCTTTTAAATATTGTCTCTAATACACTACCGTGTTTCCTAGCTACCTTCCTTTCAAATGTCAAGCATTTTCAAAAGCATTATGAGTAAAAAACGACATTCACTGCATAACCCATAACCCACAACCTTAAGCTATCCTTAGATTGCTTGAAGAGTTCTTGATCTAATTACATAGTTGAATTGCAGTTGTGGTGTTTTGATTTAAAAACAGAAAACTGTCATATTACTTGAATGAACACAATATTCTTTTATTTGACATTCTTATTTTCTTCTGTTTTTTTTTTCCTGAGACAATACTCTGTTCAATATTCTTTGAGTTATTTTTATTAACAAAATGTACCAGTATGACTATAGAGAAATGTTTCTTCCTAGAGGAATCAGACATTTTTCTTTACTCTTTAACCAAAATGTCTGAAACTCTGGCTTTTATTTTTTTATATTACTTTACTTCATAACAACTTTTTTTGTGATCAAAAATGATTTATGTTTCTTGGTTCTAAAACAAAAAATAATGGGCTCATCAAAGATCAAAGATAGATTCACATTTTTTTTTCCTATGTGGAAGCTAATGAATTTTGAGTAGATTTAAATCTATATTGTGCTAAAAGTGAAATTTGGCTGCTAATCTCTTTTAAGCAATTTAAGGACTATAATTAAACAATATAATTTATTTAATATCTTTCTAGCAATATAAATCACAATGGGTATTTGAAAGTTGCATCACTGTAAGTACTATAAAATGATAGCTACTTCAAAAAGTAAAATCTATTTTAACATAGGATTCTTTGTATTTCAAACAGCATTGAAATAATTTTGTAACCTTCACAATTGGTGAATCAATTTCACCATGAACCTTTGACTTTTGGGCATTTTGTTTGCTGTTTGTTCTTTCCATTTAAAAGCATTATAATGCCTTTTCATGGAAATTATATATTTTGGTGGTAACCCCTTACGTGAGAAAAGAAGAAGAATATGCCCATATATTATAAACTGTTTAGTTGGTGGATTGGGCATTTTTGTTATTTTCTTATAAGTTGCTTAGAGCAGAAACTATGTAAGAAAATAAATTTATTAAAAATTACATTGATGCATAGAGCAATTTGCTTGAATGGAGTCTCTATAAATATGATTAGTTATCTATTCTACTCAAGACAGAAATGAATATTTGTTCTCAAATAAAATCTGATAGAGTAGATTATTTCCATATTGGATTATACTTGCTTGTCAGATTCCTAGAGTAGTCACATACTAATGTTCTACCAGATCTATCTGATTGTCCATAGAGAAAGAGCAATGGCTTTGAAAGCCCTTTTAAAAATGTAATTTGCAGACATTATTTCCCCATTATGTGAATATTACATGTCCTAACAATTGTCCTCAGGTGAATCACATAGTAATCTCTATAGACATGAATTAGAATATATTGGGAAATGGATCATAAGAAGAAGGTTAGCAGTGCATACTGCAGTTATTGTTTTGATCATCAGCTCCCATAAGGCTTCACATATGATTTTCCTGATTTGTGGAGGAAATACAATTGGTATCTGTTGTATATATCACCCGGAGAAATTGTTAAAAATGCAGATTCCTGGATCCTACTGCCAGAGAGATAGATCCTAAAAATATGGAATCACTCTGGATTATTTCAATATGGAAGGGGCCACATATCATTTGGAGAAATATCATTTTAGGGGCAATTCAATCCAGATGAATGGATAAAAAAGCAGGGGATGCATTCAAGTGAAAGAAGGCTTTGTTATATCTCCCTTAACATATGGGGAAGTCTGTAAAACCTGAGTGTCTACTACTCTTTGCTAGATACTTTACACATTATTGCATTTAATTTATATAGTGGTCTGAATAGGAAAAGTGAATATTTGGAAGTCCTCCCACACTTTCCAGAGTCTCATAGTTAGCAAGCTGAGGAGAAAGGATCTGAACCTTAATCTTTCTATTTCATGATGCAATGATGAGGCAAAACAATCACAGTCATGTTCAAAGGAATCTCTGAGCAGTTGAAAATCTGGACATAGGCACAAGGTGAAATGGGAGAATTATATTACATCTGTAAGATGTAGTTGTTTGTGGATGAAATGACATGATGTTTTACTGTGCTTATTACATCTCTAAATAACCAGTATTTATTGTTATCTATTATTAGCATTTTTATACCTTGTCTTCCTTTATCCTAACCTCCCACAAATTCAAAGTGCCTATAAGATGTGGGTAAGTGCCCTTATTTTGTAGGAGAAAAGACTATGCTCAAAGAGGATAAGTAATGCACCCAACTTACTTAGGTAAATGTATGATAAACGTAAGTCTTGGGTTTATGTCTTTGGAATTCCAAAAACAGGATTTTAATCCTGGACTTTCTGACTTAGACTCTGAGCTAGATCTAACCACATTCAAACATCAAACAGGAAAGGAGGAAGATTTTTAGTCTTTATGATTTTATTTAGTTCTAAAGGTATAAAAATAAACTAAAAAGTGATAAGCCTACAAATGTAATAATGTTAATTCAGGAAAACTGTTTTATAAAATTCTTATTTTAACATTTAATTATTCATGCTCATGAATGTAGAATTGTAAGTCAAAATTATTGTATATAAAATGTCCTTTTGCTATTTTCTAATGTGAGAAATGATAGTATTTAATTATTTCAAAGTTAAAAACTAAAATCTCTTCTGTCAATTCATGCTTTCAATGCTTCCAGGATTTCAGATGTCCCTGTAAGTTCATTTTCAAATAGATGCATAGAGGTTGTATGGTATCTTAAAATTCTATTTCTAATTTAAGTATTACCAGCTTGTGAGACTGTGTGTTCCGAAAGGCTTACAGCCTATGGCTAAAAATGTTAGTTACCATGCTCATTGTTTCTTATTTTTATTTTTGTAGGGTTCCACGGGATTTCCTGGATTTCCAGGCGCCAATGGAGAGAAAGGTGCCCGGGTATGGTATATAAGTATATTGCCCTGGACTATGGAATATAAATGTTCTCACATGAGTACCTATCTCTCAGCACTCCACTCACAGTGGACTGTAATTCGCTGCATACTGAAACTATTTGAACTGTCTTTGGCAGGGCGTTGCTGGCAAACCAGGCCCTCGGGGTCAGCGTGGTCCAACGGTGGGTGCCTCGATTTAAAATCATGATTTTCATTTTTTAGTCTGGATTTAATTTTCCAAGATAATTGTCTTCAAAAATGAAAACTGATCCTATGCTTTTGGATGTGCTTGGCAGAGGATCAGTTTTTATCTTTTGCTCTCCTGTGCAGGGTCCTCGAGGTTCAAGAGGCGCGAGAGGCCCCACTGGGAAACCCGGCCCAAAGGTATTATGAGTACTCATTCCATTTGGGTTTGCCTTCAATTCCTCTTCCAGAGGACGAAAGCTAGGAGAAGAAATCAAAACTGATTTTTTTTTTCTTTTCTTTCTTTCTTTCTTTCTTTCTTTCTTTCTTTCTTTTTCTTTCTTTCTTTCTTTCTTTCTTTCATTGTTATTGTTAGGGCACTTCAGGTGGTGATGGCCCTCCAGGCCCTCCTGGTGAAAGAGTAAGTATGACACAGTAACAATATAAAATAAATATTAATATTTTGCAAGTGTTTATATTTCTGGGAAAAGGTACCTCTGTCTGCAGTGATTTGCGAAATCTAGTCAGAGTTTAAAAATTCCTATATTTTTCATTGACTTCTTTTTTAAGAAAAGCAGAATCAGTTATGTACTACTAATTTTGTTATCGAAATGAGAGTAATATTGTGCATAATTGCCCTATGATGTCACTCTTAAACTCAAGCCAAAAACAATTTTTTTAAAAAAATATCCATATAACACCTGTGCCTTCTCCTTCACTCCCCTTGCTTTCCCTATTGATATTCATTTTGTCCATGGCACTGGAAGCAGCATTATGCTGGTAAAATGCAAGCTCCCAGTAGCCATTAAGTCACAATCAATACACATTCAAATCAAGATAAAACATCTATTCCAGTAAATAGAAAAACTATTTAGTAAATTGATTTTCAATTGATATAAAATAAAGCTAAATATACATGAGTAAGCATGCCCTTTATTTGTTTTCTTCTGGCAAAATACAGCATTTTTGTAGCCAGAGATTTGAAAGCTATCTTCTTGAAAGAATTTTAAGAATTAATTTTGTATCACTCTTAAAGAAATTAGATTCACTTCTTAATATTGTATAACAACGTTCAGGATTATGCAATCATAGTAATATATTTTTTATATACTATTGTTTGAAATTTATAATAGGTCTTCCACAAAAAGGAAAACAGAAACAACTTGTGATGTTTATACAAAGAAATCTGAGAATAAGTAATTTTTTGGGGGGAGCATTTCTATTTGCAACAGAAGTGTCAGTAGATAAGACACAAGAATAAACATTTAATTATGGTTGTTTCAAGGCTTTGGTTCATATTTAATTGAATTAAACTTCTACTAAATGTTTCTCACTGTTGGTGAACTATTCCCAAATTGAGTCCATTCTGTACATTTTGAGTTCATAAATAATATATACATTTGAAAAATTTTATGGTCAAAGTCATCTTAATAAGAAAATGTAGTTTAGTTAAAATGACTAAATCATTAAATGAAGTAGAACCATTTCACAAATTATAGCAAAACCAGGAGTTTTATCTTTAAAGTACAAATTATTTTGTGCTCATATTTTGCTTATGCATTCCAAAATATCATGATCAAGCATATGTATTTACAATTTTGGAACATAACACTATGGCCCAACAGCATGATTACTTGTAAAAATAGTTTGAAGTAAGAAGGGTATATTCTGAGGATCAAAGTAAGGGTTATTATAAAAAAATTAAAGTAAGCTGGTAACCATTTTCAAATAGCATTCATACATTTTAAATATATGGAACATATTTCCTGTGTTCTGTGTAGTTGATGAAACCTTTTATCCCTCATATATCCTCATTTTCTGCAAAGGATTTTACCTATCATCAACTATTTAGTTATGTCTTAGGCATAGTTGATGAATGACAGAAATAATATCATCAAATATTTTCTTCATAATATATGACTTGGGAAGTTTAGGGAGAGAGTTTTGTAGTACCAGTGGACTAGAAATGGAAATATCTATTTTCGCCCATGACTTCTTTAACAATATATTTGTTTATAAGTATACATAGTATTATATGTACATATTATATACATGCCTTAAGATTATATATATATATATACATACATATATATATATACACACACACACACACTCATTAGGATATTCTGCAACTTAATAGAATTCCTCTTACTAATGATTTGCAGATCATGGATGTCTGTTATTAAAGACTTAGTTCATAGCTTTTGGTTGGGTCTAAGATCACCAGATTTAGCAAAAGCAAAACAAAACAAAATGAAAACAAAGAAAAGAACTAAGACACTCAATTAAATTAGAATTTTTACATGAACAAGAGTTTGTGGTGTAAGCATGTCCCTTGCAATTTTTAGGACATATTAAATTATTCCTTATTAATCTAAAATTCAAATTTCACTGACACTAGGTATTTTATCTGGCAAAACCTGATTGGGTTCCAACACTATCTTTACACTGAGTATGTATTTTCCACTTCATCTGGAAACTATTTTGATTAATACAGACAGAACATACATTTTTTATGGAATTTTATAAAGAGCCACTTTTTCTTTATATTCTCTAGAGAAGTGATGTTTGAAATTTTTTTCCTTAAAGAAATTTAAATTCAAAAGCAAATTTTATTTGAAAAGGAGCCAAAATATAGAAAGCAGAGAAATGACATTTTAAGAAATTAGAAAAATTGAGCTTGCTACATAACCTAAAAAACATTGCTTTTAAAATTTTGTATTTAAAATAAAACTTTGTTTATAATGTTCTTAAGTTGTTATGATAGATGCTGAAAAATGATAGTTTCATACTTTAATAAGAGTACCAAAATTTGTGAGTCCCGAAAGTTGCCCAGCATTTTGGGTAATCGCATTGTGATATCTATTTATTTAATGACATATCTAACTTTGAACTTTCTTTTCGATTTTAAGATGAGATGCTAGTAATAGCAATAATTTGTGATGATTTCTGAACTAGCATTGGCTTAAAAGTGATAATGACATTTCCCTTGGAGAGGCTAAACTGATAAGTTGAAAAGAATAAATTCTATTAAAGACTAATTTTAGTAAACTTTATTTTTTATTTAAATATAAATCCCATTCTAGTTGAGTTACTTAAGAAATCTTATTTATATTTTCTTCCATTTTATATATATTTTTTTTAGAAATTTAATTATTATGTTCTGGGAACCTAAAGGATTATCTTTATCAATTATTTTGCTGTCTCTATAGTAAGGTCTACTTTCTGCATTTGAAAGATATGTAAATATGAGTGTTGAATCATATAGTTAATTAAGCATCAAGTTAAGAACAATATTATAAATGTATATTTGGATTGAATGTTAATGAGAATGATTATACAATGAAGTGTTTTCATCTTGTCTACAAAGAAGTTTATATGTGAGTAAAATGAGATATTGACATCTTCAAAAATAAATTTTAAATATAGTTAAAGGTCTTTCTGAATAAGCCACTTGTTTTTTTCTTTTAGTTTTGTTTGACTGGAGCCAGAACATTTATAGCATCAATTTTAAAAAATAACTTTTTGGGGGAGAGCTATGGAATTGAAATACTCTCTTTTGGGGCATGTTTCCAACCAGTGTTAAAAGTCCAGCATCTGTGGAACTTCTTGATACATCTATGTTCTGTTCACTTTTAATATGAACTCTAAATATTTACAGTGTTCTTTATTTAAGACCATTGATGCAATGCGTGGTTTTGAGTACTGAATAATGTGAAAAATCATGCATTTAGCTTTTAGATTAGCATAGATTATCCTGTTGTATTACCTCAGTTCTGTCATTACGGTGAAGAAGCGGTATGCTGTGTTTCGGTGCATCAGTACAAATAAATAGTAAAATACAAAGATGTATCTTTCAAGGCCTATTCTCAAATTTCTGCACTGCTTTTTCTTTTCAGGGCCCTCAAGGACCTCAGGGTCCAGTTGGGTTCCCTGGACCAAAAGGCCCTCCTGTAAGTGCCATAGGTTTTCTTCATCTTTCTCCATTGGACAATGTTTTCAAATTTTTGAGAGTCATAGTTTATATTTTAAACAATTTTTAGATACAAATATTGATGAAAATTCTAATAAAAACAAAATTGTAATTCATAGTGTCAAAGAATATACATTTTTCAATTTGTTCAATTTACCCAGTTTCAGTTTTTTGAGTGTTTCTGATGTAATTCAAATATATCTTAGTAAATATCCTTTCAAAGTATATCAAAGATGGAAACAACATGCATGGGTTTTATTCTCTCAAATACTCCTCTTCAGCAATGAATATTATTGACGGCATTAAAAACTGTTACTGATTCTTAAATATTTGTTTTATTAGTATTTCTCTTTGGTCTTCCATCACTCATTGTGTCCTTCAAAATACCACTACCTAAACATTCTCTAGCATTCTGACATTACTTATATCTCATTATAATTTGTTAATTTGTATTTAATACTTTTGTCTCTATAATGCATTCTTTTGAACAATGTAATGCCAACCCTTCCTGAATTATACCTCTTTTATAAAATTTGCTCAGGTATTCAATTATCTTCACAAAGTTAATTGAAATCCTTTATTCTCATACTTAAATATTCATGGGAACATAGGACATGCTCAGCGCTCAGTTGTTTTCTGCTTCTTTTCTTAGCGACCTACTCAATTTATTAATGAGAACTAGAATCAACTTACCCACTGTTTTAGTCCACTCTGGCTCTGATAACAAAAAAAAAAGAACCCCAAAACCAACCAAACAAAAGAACAAACACAGAGACCAGATAGCTTATAAACAACAAAAATGTATTTCTCACAGTTCTGGATGCTGGAAGTCCTAGATCAGGGAGCCAGTATGGTCAGGTGAGTGCCCCCTTTGAGATAACAGACTTCCTAATATATCCTCATGTGACAGAAGGGGTTAGGGAGCTCTGGAGCCTCATTTATGTCATTGATCTCATTCATGAAGCTTCCACCTTCATGACTTAAGCACCTCCCAAAGCCCCAAGTGGCTAATAACATCACCTCTGAGGGTTAGGATTCCAACATATGATTTAGGATTTCAACATGAATTTCAACACAAAGTTCCAGGGCATAGCACCCGTGTGTCTAAGGAAGTTGCTCTCAAAGTGTGGTCCACGGATCAGAGCATCATAGCACCACTGGGGATTTGTTAGACATGCCACCTCACTCAGCTAATCAGAACTCCAAGAGAGAGGCCCAGTCTGTGTTTAGCAAATTTTCCAGATAGTTCTGATGCATGCTAAACTTTGTGAGCCACTCTTCTGGTATACACTAAATAATGCTATGCAAACTTTAATGTGCATACAAATTGTGTTGGTATCTTGTTAAAAATGTAGATTTGATTTAGTAGGTCTGGGGTAAATCTTGAGTCTTGACATTACTGACGAGGGTCCAGGTGATGCCATGCTACTGCTCCATGGGCCATATTTTAAGTAACAAAGCTAAAAAATATTTTGGCTGAAAATAAGACCAACATAGTTTGAATATGATCTACTCAGCAGGAAGCTAAGTATAGTTAAAATTTTCAGTCAATAATTTGAGAATCAAATGTTTTTTTCACTGTAATAGTACAGATAATTAAATCATTACTAGTTTTACTCACATTCTGGATATTTACATTTGGAGGCTCATTGATATACATTTTTCAACTGAATATTCTAAACTGATTTTTGAACTGAATCTTTTTGACAAAACCACAACATTCACCTTGTATGAGGAAGTTATATGGGACTTTTTATATATGCCAATATTTCAAAAATTATATATCCCAATTCTCTATTTTCAAATAATTATAATTAGCCAAATATAGCTCAATAACAATCTTGCTTAAAGAAACAATTCAGAAAATTCTAAACTAAGATGTTAAAATTTAAATAAATGTTGCATCTGATTATGTTATACTTTTAAACATTTTGAAAATAATTTATAAATAATTTATAATGCATATATGTATCCAATTGTTATTGAATTGGATAACTCTCAATTTCACTGATAATTTTCAAATGTGACTTTAGCTCACATCTTTAAAAAAATGAATTATTTATCACGAAATACTGACTTACAGTATATATTAAATGTTGAAGCAATCTCTTTTGGCAACAATTTTTAGACACTGTGTTGAAAATATTATTTCAACACTAACAGTTTTGCTTTATTACTGCAAACATATCAAAAAAGGACTGTTATCTGTATTATAGTATTTTAAAAAGCTTAATGCAAATAGCTAGTATTAAATATAGGATAGTATCGAAACTACCTGCATATAATGTTGTTTACCCACTATCTCAGTTTCTTTCCAAATGTAATATTTGTCTTGCAAAGTTTCACATGTAGAGAAGTGAAAACACAGTTCCAAAAATGGTTGTATACATATGACGTTTTTCATAAGTATTTTGAAGCCATGTGCATAGATCATTGTTTAGCAACATAAAAAGCAGTGATATGTATAACTTCCACATTATCATACCATTTATATTTGTACATACTGTACATATTGCTAAGAATTGTTTCCTTCATGTAATGTAATTTTATTGTCAAAGAAAACTGACCCATTTTTACTCAGACTTTTTCAACCCATTCTCTCATGTATCTTTCAACAAGTTTTGAGCCATTAATCATCCATGCATTTTGTCTCTAAGAAGTATTAGAAATATAATAAATGCCTACACTTGAGAAGCATGCAGTCTAGTTGGAGAGACATGACACTGTTAAGGAACACTGCTTTCACTGCTAAACAAAATGATTTTTATACTCTGTCTCTGTGACAAGTGAAACATTAGAACATGAAATAAAAGTACCTATTATTTCTCTGGTATACAGTTTTATAACATTTAGGACAGAAATGCCTTCATCTCTTTCATATGGAAAGAAGAAATTCAGGTGGAGGGATAGAGCCAAGCTCATTTTCCTATGTTTCCTATTTCCTCAATTTCCCAAATTAATTGGCTCATCTTCATTGTAATCAGAAAATGTGTATATGTGTGTGTTCGTGTGTGTGTGTGTTTATATGTAAATTCACACAGATACACATTCACAAATGGATTAGGTATTGAGTGCTTGGAATGTTCATGTTTAGAGTCTGTTAATCTCTTACCAATGTCAGGATATAGTTACCCCGTGTAAGAAGAATTTTAACTTGAGGTGACTAAGATTTATAACACAACTCTTATGAGATACATTCTGTCTATAGAAGAGGAAAAATAAAAATTCAGTTCCAATGGGAAGTGAAAAAATTTCCTTAACATTTATTTATAAGTGTCTTTTCACAGATTGCCTTGCACACTCTCATTTCAGTAAATTTGTTGCCACTGCCCTTCAACAACATCAAAGGGACAGTCTATTTTGACCAATACAATTATTATTTTAAAATTAATGCCGTGAAATTATTTGGTAATTATTCTGCTTTATCTTATTGGATGGTAGCGTGGGGCCATTATAATTATTTAGAATTAATCACTTAATATTTGAAATATATACTTAAATCAAGAAAAATGATGATACGAATTCTTTATGTAGTCTATTAATACTGTTCCCTCACAATATGTAAGTCATTAAAAATCATGTTGCATTCATACCAAGATGATGTCATTTTGATCCAAGACCACCATTTTTAAGGGTTATAATATTTTGCAATCAAAGTGTAATCTATGCTTCTCAAATCAGCAAATATAATGAGATATTGAAATATATATTTACAGATTTGTTAGAAAACATGTAAATGGTTTATGCTGATGGCAAAACACTTCATTTGGGAGGCATTTTAGTATGGTGGAGAAAAAAAAAACCTCATTCATATTTACTATCCTTTAGCTGCCACTCTCTGTGTTTTTAGTTAAAAATTTTACTCCTGCCCCCAAATGACAGTACATTTATTCCTATATGTATCAAAATAATAACAAACTACAGAATTTGTTTTTATTTGCTGTTTTAAATTACTGAATTTACATGGAATCTACTATCAATTAACTACTTATTTCTGTGCTTCACCTTTCAACTGAGGGCAGAGCTAACTCTTATATTACTGTACACCAGATGCCTAATACAAAAAAAGTATGTAATAGATGGTTATGAAAGAAGAAATGTTTTGGGGCCTTGGTTAAAAACATTCCAGTTTTGGTCTTTTCAGAAGATGACACTAGAATCACTGTGGTGATCCTGGGAACCATGAGCAAATCACTGAGCAAGCAATAATCTTGTGAAATGTCATAAGAACCGTCATTAATTAGAGCTGTTAATTCACATGACAGCCAGGGATGAGATGAAATCAGGGAGCAGAGCTGGGACTGGACACTGTCAGAAAGAGCTGTGGGAGCCAATGTCAAAAAAGTCTTACTTCAGAAGAACAAAGCTGTCAGTGAAAATAATCTTTTGAAACAAAGCCTTTTCTTCTAACTCAGTATAAAAATAATTATATTTGAAAATAGATTTTTGTAAATAATGTATTTTTAAGATAAATAGACTTAGTTAAATGATTAACATAGTGTGAGAGGTATATCTGTTATCAATAAAAATGTTATTAAAATAATTATTTCTCTCCATTTATCCGGAGGGTGAGAATATTTCGGCCTCTACCTATTTAAACCTGTTTTAAAATCTGACCCCAATACTGAGTAGGGTGAATAATCCATATTGCAGACTAAAGAAGCAATCTATTTCTACTAAGTGTCTAAAACACAGGAACTGCACAGAGTTGTTTACTTTAAGTACTTAGTTAATTGCTTCATTTATTTCTTCAGTCATGACACAGACAGCATCCTTTAGAGAAAGTAATAACATAGCAGAGTTGCTGTCCAGTG
Source organism: Eumetopias jubatus (assembly GCF_037043125.1). NCBI lineage: Eukaryota > Metazoa > Chordata > Mammalia > Carnivora > Otariidae > Eumetopias > Eumetopias jubatus. Next base: position 20,551,376 of record NW_028274810.1, read on the forward strand.
CTTAACAAACATTATGTGTCCAAGAGGATATTTAAGAAAACCGACTGGTAAAATTTGGCCCTGATGACTTCGAAAATTGAGCATAGCGCCTTACCTTGTTTCCTTTACTTGAAGCAATTGGGAGACAAAGTGCCCTTGTTTCTAAGTTTGTATTTCTTTTCATTCTTATCCGTTAGAAGCTCAGACTACCACTAGAGGACACTATCTTTCTGCTATCCAAATCTTGATGCACAGGAAATTGAATTAGGAACAGATCACCAAAAAGAGGGGAAAATACTCATTTGTCAAGTACCGAAGAACTAAAACTTTTTGTAAAATTAAAAATACAGATCTGTATGAATATGTTTTTAAAAAATAGATGCTAATGAAATCATTTAGATGTAAAATGTTCATAATGGAGTAATATAATTTTCTCTTGGTCACAATTACAGATAGAATTATCCTAGAGAGATAAATACACACACTACTGTATATAAAATCAACATGACCTCAAAATATGATACCTAATGAAAATATTATGAGAAAATTGCCCAACAGATTATATTTAAAGTATAAAAAATTTCAAGAAATATTTATGACATGTGGTATTTAATATTTGTGATTTCAGGGTCCACCTGGGAAGGATGGCCTACCAGGACACCCTGGACAACGTGGAGAGACTGTAAGTGACCCCACTGTTTTGATTGAAATTTTCCATCTCTAGTACCTCATCATTTCACAGAAAGTTATTTTATTATTAATAGCTCCTTTATTAGGTTATGGACAATGGAGAAACTAATTTCATTGAAACTTTTATTAAAATATATATATTTGATATATATATATATATCAAATATGATTTAGTGAGACCAAAGAATAAAATTGTTTGGGTTTCTTCCCGGGAATTACATCTGCATGAGGAACATAAAATAAACTCTTTAATGGAGAATCCATACTCATATATATTAAAAAAAAAATATATATATATAAAATACATAATTAGACCCAAATTTGTATCCCACCACAAATTAATATCCTTGAGGATATGTGGTGTTACTTGATTTGACGGTCCTTATTGTCAAGAACGGCACTTTAGGGATGACGGAGAGGACCCCATTATCTTTTCGACACTTCTACAAGGTTGTCAACATTGACCCTTTTACAGAAGTATTTGTTTAAAGATATATTCCGTCCAACCCTATCATACGTCCGCTCTCTAAAGGAAACACATTATACTAAGCCATGCATTTAATACATTCTTCTATCCAGAACAAAGGGATGAAATATTTTCTGATGTTGGAACCATAAGTCTATAACTGGGTTGAAACAATGTCAAATGCATCCTTTCGCCTCAAGTAGGAAAATGTAAATGGAAAATGTAACTGAATTTTATTTTAAAATTATGAGGACTATAACATTAAATAAATTGTCTGAACAACTTATGTGAATAACAATGATTTGGGCAAAGGGGAAACTGGCACCTTTAGTATGGTTTAAAAATCCTGGTGGGTTTGTTTACTTATTCTGCCACTGTTACCAAACCATGTGTCTGGCTTTTCCAGGGTCATGTAGTCTAATCAGAAGTTATCACAGCTTAGCACGTTTCCTTGGACTCAATTCTTGGATCTCACCATTGATTAATTTTATCCAGATATCTTAAGGAAATCACAACACAGACTAGCTTTGACGGTGTGGTTCAAAGTCATTTTAGGGCATGCAGCCAGCATGAAGACATATTTGGAGTTACACTGTAGTGCACACACAGCAACAAATCTGAAAACAGGATGTTTTTTTGCATAGGATAAACAATCTATCAGCAGCAACTCAATTCCTGTTTTGCTCACCAAGCAACGATGCTTAGTGTAACAACTTCTTCATTTTAGTTAGATTGTAAACTTCAAAGTCTTGGATTTCAAAAGCAGAATCAAATATGATTTACTGAGACCAAAGAGTAAAATTGTTTGGGTTTCCTCCCGGGAATTACATCTGCATGAGGAGCATAAAATAAACTTTTTTTTTCTTTAAATTTTTATTGTTATGTTAATCACCATACATTACATTAGTTTTTGATGTAGTGTTCCATGATTCATTGTTTGTGCATAACACCCAGTGCTCCACGCAGAACGTGCCCTCTTTAATACCCATCACCAGGCTAACCCATCCCCCTAGCCCCCTCCCCTCTAGAACCCTCAGTTTGTTTTTCAGAGTCCATCGTCTCTCATGGTTCATCTCCCCCTCCGTTTATTACTCCCCTTCATTCTTCCCCTCCTGCTATCTTCTTTTTTTTTTAACATATATTGCATTATTTGTTTCAGAGGTACAGATCTGTGATTCAACACTCTTGCACAATTCACAGCGCTCACCATAGCACATACCCTCCCCAATGTCCATCACCCAGCCACCCCATCCCTCCCACACCCCCACCACTCCAGCAACCCTCAGGTTGTTTCCTGAGATTAAGAATTCCTCATATCAGTGAGGTCATATGATACATGTCTTTCTCTGATTGACTTATTTCACTCAGCATAACACCCACCAGTTCCATCCATGTCATTGCAAATGGCAAGATCTCATCCAAAATCTATAAAGGACTTATCAAACTCAACACCTAAAGAACAAATAATCCAATCAAGAAATGGGCAAAAGACATGAACAGATATTTTTCCAAAGAAGACATCCAAATGGCCAACAGACACATGAAAAAATGCTCAACATCGCTCGGCATCAGGGAAATCCAAATCAAAACCTCAGTGAGATACCACCTCACACCAGTCAGAATGGCTAAAATTAACAAGTCAGGAAACGACAGATTTTGGCGGGGATGTGGAGAAAGGGGAACCCTCCTACACTGTTGGTGGGAATGCAAGCTGGTGCAACCACTCTGGAAAACAGTATGGAGGTTCCTCAAGAAGTTGAAAATAGAGCCACCATATGATCCAGCAATTGCACTACTGGGTATTTACCCCAGAGATACAAATGTAGGGATCTGAAGGGGTACACGCACCCCAATGTTTATAGCAGCAATGTCCACAATAGCCAAACTGTGGAAAGAGCCAAGATGTCCATTGACAGATGAATGGATAAAGAAGATGTGGTATATATACACAATGGAATATTATGCAGCCATCAAAAGGAATAAAATAAACTCTTTAATGGAGGATCCATACTCAGATTTGCAAACCTACTCTCCTTCAAATCTTGCAGTCAATCATTTTTAACTAAGTCATTGCATAGCTTTGTGGGAGTAACTTTGGAATATTTTCAAACTGTCTTTTGGAAAAGGGATACCTAGAGAATAGGCATTGTAAAATCCCTTTTGTCTCCAATTTAATCAAGACCTTTTGCTTCTACCAGAGGAACTATATTATTATATATAACATTTCAATTTATTTTTTATTTTTTATATTTTTTAAAGATTTTATTTATTTATTTGACAGAGAGCGAGACAGCAAGAGAGGGAACCACAAGCAGGGGGAGTGGGAGAGGGAGAAGCAGGCTTCCTGCTGAGCAGGGAGCCCGATGCGAGGCTTGATCCCAGGACCCTGGGATCATGACCTGAGCTGAAGGCAGCCACTTAACCAACTGAGCCACCCAGGTGCCCCTATAACATTTCGATTTAAACAAAGCATATTAAAATAGCATATTAACTAAGTGATTCTAAGATGGATATTCTCCTCTAGTAGTTTCTCATAGACAAAGTCTAGAATTATTTTTGGAAAACTGTATTCCTGATTTCAAATCCACTTTTAAGAGCAAGAGTGAATCATCCCAGAGTCAGGAACCTTTTTTTCTCACCTTGTTCTGTGCTGACCGGAATTCAAAGGATTGCCTTGTACAAGAAAGAGTCAGAATCTAGAAGAGCCATGTTGCTCTATGTGTGTTACCTTATTTTCACGGAGGAATTCTTTTGTTTGTATTTGAGATTTGTCCCCAGTGAGAAAGTCTTGAATTGAAGTTTCATTCTGATGTTTTACAATTCAAAGCTTTTTAAGGCCACTGGCAATAATTTGAAATAATTTCTGTTATACTGAAACAACCCAAATTTGTCTCAGGAACACACCTGCCAAATCCTACAGTCATCCTAAAATTAACTTAGTCTCCAACAGATTATCAAAGTAGGAGTTAACATTTTTATTGGGTCTTACAGCAGACCCAGCGTAGCAAAGTGATCTCCATTTTCAGGGACTTTGAAAGACATAATTTAACTTGTTCTTCTAAAATTAAATGGCAAGTATAGTCTTATTATATGACAATATTGAACCAGCACACTCCATTGTGAACTATAAAATTTTCTTGTACATGGTTTATTTGTGTCACATTTATTGGATATTTGCAAATACTCTTAATGTATTAAAGGAGCAGACATAAAAACCGGCCGTCCTCCAGCCCCTCCCAAATCAGTCACCTACTCAAATGTGCTAGCACCCAAGGTTTCTCTTTCCACATTTTTCACAGAATTTCCTAATTAAGCATTGATTTTTAATCAGTTGATTTTCATTAATTATTATTACAGTCATTTCTTGTGTGCTGTTCTTGCTCTCACGGTTACTGAGGAAAAAAAAACCTTGTAAGACTTTAAATTTTTTTTCAAGTTCAGTATTGCATTTATATCTTCATGTCAAACTTAGTGATCAGAAATTGGGAGAAGGGTAATCCAGACAGAGGGAATAGGCTTTGAAACTATGTGGAGTATGGCTATTCAGAGAAAGGTTAGAAAATCAGCATGGCTAGAATGTAAAACATATTCCATGATATATTTCCCTTGTATTAATTTGTTTTGCTATTTTTTAAAGATTTTTTAAAATATTTTATTTATTTATTTATTTATTATTTATTTATTTAATTTATTTATTTGACAGACAGAAAGAGAGACCAAGCAAGGGGAGTGTCAGGCAGAGGGAGAGGGAGAAGCAGACTTCTGGCCGAGCAGGGAGCCCTATGCGGCGCTCGATCCCAAGACCCCGAAACGTGACCTGAGCCAAAGGCAGACGCTTAACTGACTGAGCCACCCAGGAGCCCCTGTTTTGCTATTAAAAGTGGTATCTCAAGACAAACCTTGTTGATCTTAAGGATTAATGGATTTAATAAAATAGAAGGAATCAATGAAGTGGGGGGAATCGGAGGGGGAGACGAACCGTGAGAGACTATGGACTCTGATAAACTAACAGGGTTCTAGAGGGGAGGGGGGTGGGGGGATGGGTTAGCCTGGTGATGGGTATTAAAGAGGGCATGTACTGAATGGAGCACTGGGTGTTGTGTGTAGGCAATGAATCATGGAACACTACATCAGGGACTAATGATGTAATAATGTATGGCGATTAACATAACATAATAAAATTTAAAAAATGTAAAAAAAATAAAAAATAGAAGGAATCTGTTTTCTTTCCCTGAAATGTCAATTAAAGTTATTACAAATACAGGTTCTTTTCCTTTTTTTCTACTTATACAATTTTGTTATTATAAATAATTTCGTCAGTTTTCTGGAAGGTTGCAATACAAACACAGGACTACAGTGTCTGCCCTTTGCTTTTCAATCTTATTATTTCCAGTCTCATGTTGCCGTGAATACTTTTGCAAACACTATTTGCTTTAATTCAGTTCTGAAGGTTTTTCTCCCTGTATTTTTAAGCTACTTCTCCAACTGTAAAATGTAAGTTAACTTACATGAGAAGGAAATTTGCCAATCATAAAACAGTCACATGGAATGAATAACCCATGAGTCTAGAGAAATATAGACACCAAAATATATGCTCAAAGCTTTGTTTAGTGACTACCTGCTGCTTACATCCCCAGATTTTATCTTAATGGCTGCATTATTTACAAGGTATATTTGTAACTGTATTTTGGGGGATTTTAAGAAAGAATACTGATAAAATGCTGAAATGATTACGAATCATGCACAGTGTTCTTTTTATAAATGTACTCTACATCCTGTTTTATTTTTGTTTTGATTTTGTTTTGATTCTGTTCTTGTTTTGTTTTATGTTGGAATGCAGGAAAGGAAAATGCATTAATATCACAGCCCATAGATTTATCTCTATATAGAACCAGTAGACTGTTTCAAGAATGTCTAAATCATCATTTATTTTATCCATATACATTGCTATGTTAAAATTCTCGCTGTTGTTTGACTAGGTAGAATAGAGCTCAGAATACGTTTTCCCTCCATCGTCATCTCATTATCTTCTTTTCTTTTTTAAGTTTATTGAAAGTAATCATTGGACTATAATGTGAAATAGTGAGGATGGTAAATTTAGAATTTTTAAGAAAACTGGAATATAATAACTCATATTTAAGCATTTAAAAATAAGTATTTTTAGGGGTGCCTGGGTGGCTCAGTCAGTTAAGCATATGACTTGATTTTGGCTCAGGTCCTGATCTCAGGGTTGTGAGATTGGGCCCTATGTCTGGCTCCATGCTCAGCTCATGCTTGGGCTTCTCCCTCTCTCCCTCTTCCTCTGCTCACCCCCCAAAATAAATAAAGAAAAACAATAAAATAAAACAAATTTTAAAAATAAGTATTTTTAGCCAAAAAGTGACTTTGTTTTAATGTGAGTTATATTACCAGATTTTAATTTATGCTTTTGTCATGAATAGCTTTAACAGATTATGCTTTCTTTCCTTAGGGATTTCAAGGCAAGACTGGCCCCCCTGGGCCAGGGGGTGTCGTTGGACCACAGGTATGTCCCTTTACTTTATTTCTCTAATAAGATTTATTTTCCTGTTTATATTCTCATCTTTTCTATGCTGTATAAAATCTGCCCATTTTATTATGATTCAAAGTGATGTATTTTAGATTTTACATCACATTTAAATAAATGCAACTGGCCTACCTCAAATAAACTTCAGCAAGCTATTACTTAGCTGAAGAGATTTTTTCAGTTGGCTGCATAAATAAATGAGAATAAAACAAATAATGAAAATTAAGTCAGAAAATTCACAATGAAGTTAACATGAAAGCTTGATCACAGTACTATCTGCGAAAACCACCAAAATGCTTTATTAGAAAAGTTGACCATTATCTTTTCCCAGAATTTCAAATTACAAAATGACTTCAGATTTCTGAGTATAAATTAGATTTAGATGTATAATATGTTAGAAATATAAAGCTTTGAACACAGATTTTTTCCTTAAATTGTAATATTTATAGTATATTGCATGTTTCTTAAGATTTTTGTCTTTATAAAAATGATATCCATCAATGATAAAATATTAGTTTGTAACCTTCGAATATGTCTAAATAATGACAAAGACAGATAGCTTTTTCAACACAGGTGGCAGAAAGAGTCTCAAAAATGGATGCAGTATACTGAATTATAGAATAATTTGTGAGAATAGAAAATATTTATTCTGGAAAAGTGGCATTGAATGGAAAGAACAAATTTAGTTTACTCAGCTGGAATTTTACCCCTGCTAATAACAAATCATAGCAAAAGAGCAGGAGCAGTTGAATAAGTGTTTTAATTATTTAATTGCTTTAAATAGTTTTTTCTCAGACTATAATTGGTTCTTAAGACTTTGTAACTCAAATACACCCACACATGCATTCACACACACAAACACACAAGCGTGCACATCCAAACACACATATAAGCAGAGAAACAAAAAACTGCATCTTCTTTCTAGGAATATGGGTGACAAAGGCAAAAATGAATTCTTGGAGTGGTTAATCATTTAATTCCAGAGATGAATCCTGAACCAAGGGAAATGCTGTTTACTCTTTTATAAAAGAAAAATGTAGTATGCATGATTTTTTTGGCATAATTTTTGTGTGTGTGTGCTGAAGAACTCTTTTTTTTAAAGATTTTTTGTATTTATTTAGAGAGAGAGCATGCATGCAAGTGAGGGTAGGGGCATAGCAAGAGGGAGAGAGAGAATTTCAAACAGACTCTGCGCTGAGCATGGAGCCCCTTGCGGGGCTAGATCTCATGACCCGGAAATCAGGACCGGAGCCAAAATCTAGAGTCGGTAACAGACTCAGCCACCCAGGTGCCTCCATGCTGAAAAATTCCTAACGGCCTACCAGTTTTGATTAAAAAAATACTCCCTCAATAATTAGCTACCCTTATTTTTTTCATCTCAAGCAACTTCATGGCAATTTTCTGTGAAAAAATATAATTTAAAGAATGATTCCTATTACATTCAATATCCATGAATAGAAATGGAATTAAAGTCCAACTAGAATGTTATATCAAGGGACTTAACTGAATATTTCAGGACTTTACCCCTTTTGAAAATTCATTTGGCTTTTGAAAAGCCAAATGTAGACATCTGGCTTCTGAGATCTTTGTTGTTGTTGTTGTTGTTGTTGTTGTTGTTGTTAAAGTATCAGGTGTTTTACTGAGGATGCGTTTCCATTGAGTTAGTTTTCTTTATTGGTTCTTTTAAGAGAGAAAATCCAATTCCTGATTTCAATAACCTAATTTTCATGTTCAGACAAAAGAAGTTTAATAGGAAAATAGATTTAATAGGAACAATATTGATTGTGATATTTGATATTCACTCCTTTTTTTGTAGTCATGTGAATTCTTGTTCATTTTTGTCTCAATGGTGATAGAGCCATTAAATTAGGATCAATTTTACCTTGCTTACTACTGAAATTCCAGTGATCAGATATTCAAGAAAAATTCCTTTTTGGGGGAATGTTTGTACCTTAATGATAAATTGGGGACTTTCAGCAACATATAATTAAAAGAATTTAAACCTAGAAATTTACACTGAAATAGGAGGCAGCTACGTTCTTTATCCAAGACCAGAGGCTAAGAATCTGTTGCATTTTTAGAGAAATAACAGGGAATGATAATGCATAAGCAACTTCAACAACACATTCCACTGTTTAACAACCTTAGCATCTGGAAACTTTCCCTTTACATGTCTTTAACTTAAATCCTTCATTTTGCTTTATTCTCAGGTGGAGATAGAGAGCAACTGGCCACCATTCTCTATTTACACTTGAAAGCTCATTAAACTTTAGCACCACAGAACAGCACCACTCAGGGGACACATAAATGACCCGACATTTTTCACTTTGGCATTTGTAGCAATTTAAGGCAGCGGGCTATTTGTTACAGCCTTTGGCCGGGAGGAACTGCCAGCCCAAACTCCAGGCCTGCCAGATCTCCCTGCTACGTTCCCTAGACTTTGTCAAATGCATATAGATTAACTATAGAGAGGTCTCTAGTCATGGAAATTCCAAGGAGAGCTGCTTCGGTTGTTTGGGTTCCAGGGGACTGAGGCTTATTATCAAGCAGTGATTCATTGAGTAGCTACCAATGTGGTACCAATGCCTCTTTTACTCCTACCCGCATTTGACATCTTATATAAAAAGAGGGAATGGGATGAAACCAGTTAAAAACTGCAGTTTTTAACAATACTTTGACTGGCTTCACTCCGAAGCACTTCTGGCATTGAACGAAGAAAATAGCTCTTTGAATTTACCTATGTAAATCAGGTCTTAACCAAGGATGAACTTACTCTTTTCAGACTTCTCCCAGATATGCTGCTTTTCTGTTTTGTAGGACAGCATGGAAATAAATGAGAATAACTTTCTGTGAAAGGGAGTACTACTTCTTCGGGATTTGTGTTATCCTTACCAAAAGCAAAAGAGCAATCTAATGAGGTTTTGCTGATCCATTTTAGGGACCAACTGGCGAGACTGGTCCGATAGGCGAACGAGGACATCCTGGCCCTCCGGGCCCTCCTGGTGAGCAGGGTCTTCCTGGTGCTGCAGGAAAAGAAGGTGCGAAGGTATGACATGCTCAAGGAAACTTATTGGCTGAAGGCATCCATTTACTTTTCACTGTAGCTTCTCGTCATTTGTCCATAGGGTCTCTTCACGTTAGCACAGTATTTAAATGGATCAGAAAGATATACCGGTAAAATATTCAGCTTATTGTTCTTCAAGGTGTGACTGAATGATAACATAAGACCACTTAGGTCCATTGACCATAAAGCCATCCATTTATACACAGTTTTTAAATATAGGTAGTGGTCAGTTCATTTTAATGCATATGGCATTCCACACAATATTCTCATTATTGAGTGACATTTAGGTTTTACTTACAGATTGGAGACAATAACAGCTTTGCATGTAGAAACATGTAGAAATTACTCTCTATGATTGATGTGTATTATGTTCTTTAGGGTGACCCAGGTCCTCAAGGTATCTCAGGGAAAGACGGGCCAGCAGGACTTCGTGGTTTCCCAGGTGAAAGAGGTCTTCCTGGAGCTCAGGTATAATCAACATATAGAATAAACATGTAAATGAGATTGCTTATCAGAAGCATTTTTCTTAGGAGTTAACTAAATAGAGTTTCATAAGTAATTAAGGGGAGATGCGTAAGCCTAAGCATTGATTATCATAATATATATAGAAATGTATATTTGTGTCTAAAACACTTCTTACCATCTTCGTTTTATCAGTCATACATCTCCTATTTATATTCAAGTCACATTGATTCGTTTTCATTGTTTTTATTCTCATTTCCCAGGGTGCACCTGGACTGAAAGGAGGGGAAGGTCCCCAGGGCCCACCGGGTCCAGTTGTAAGTATGATTATAATAAATAGCCATGCTACCCATAGTTGCAAATTATAGCTCTTCTTTCATTACTCTCACGCTGTGATCCCACGGTGTGTAGGAGAGAAAATAAACACACGTCAATCAAATCAGTCAATGCCTGGTTTCTACTAATTGCATGCACTACTGAGTGCAGAAACAGAGGAGTTTAGACGATTGGAAATATTTACTCCACCGCTGCTGTTAGGAGGTAAAAGGAGCTAGCTTGCTTCTTAATAACCAAGGGAATAAATCATAATTTGTCTTATTGTGAGTATTTGATGAGACTTGAATTTTGTCAATGCTTTTACAAAACTCTCCTAAGCTGGAAAGACGTTCATGTACGTGTTATCCAGACTGCTTTATTTAGTTAATGTAACCTTATGAAATAATTGGCAAATGAGCAAATATCAGATCTTTACTTCACCTTTTCCTTTTTTGAGATACGGATCAATCCCTCTGAAATCAGTTGAATACGGCCTTCATTTGTGCCCCCGAGTTTACCTTTGTTCTCACCTGTACTCCGAAAGATTACCAAAAACAGCCAAACTGCCAACTTTAGTGGCCTCATCTTATTCTCCCTCTTATTTCACCAAGCCGAAAAGCTGAATATGGCTTTAAATCCTCTCTCAACTTCCTTATACAAAATGTTGACGTCTTATTAGTCCCCCCCAAAATGTTTCTTTAATTTGTCCCCCTTTCTTGATCACCACTGCTCCCACCTTTATTCAGACTCTCCTGTCTCTCCTTGCTCAGTAGTGTCTTAACTCATGTCCCTGACTCCATTTACTTAGCCTCTTCAGTTTTGCCCACTGGTTTGAGAATTACAGGTGCATATCCTTAACTATGCCCTCCCTCTGCTTTTCCGCAGCTCGTGGTCCTACGCTGCCTTCAGAAACACACTCCTTATAATGACCAATGAGTCATCTTCACAGCTTGGTCCCATTCACCATAGCCTGTTTTATTTGCCTTGTTGACTCCCTCTAGTTCTACCCAGTTTCATGCACTGAACTTCATGCTTCTCAAACTGCCACAATCTTCTATACTTTGCAGAGAGAATACTATTTACTTTTCCCCTTTTCCAGGAAACCCCATTTTCCCTTTCTCTACTTAACAAAAATTCTACTCACCCAAAAAGATGAGGCTGAAATGTTAAATCTCTATAAAGTCGTCTCTGGACAGTTTGCCTCCATTTCATTTATTGGTGAAATTTTTTCACCTTTAGTGCTCTTTGTTATGGTTTGCATTTTAGAAATTACATTGGAATATAATTGGTTATCTCTCTCAGTAGAATGTGAGTTTTTGTGTTATTTTGGTACATTAAGGCGCAGTGCTGACATACAGTAATCCTTCCAAATCTACCTATTTGAATTATCAGAAAGCCTGATATTGGAGTTAAGTGTATATAGCATAACTAATACTGAGAACATGGCATTATAACCTTTGGCAGATTGATTAACATATTTAATCTGCAGATCACATAAATGTCATGTTATAATGATTAAGGTAGGTATGGACGCATAGTAAAGATTTTTTAAAAGGAAAAATAAGCATTTCAGTAATATATTTGACCTTCTATATGCATAAAATTATAGAGAACATTTAATAATATCCTTTTAAGTCAGTGCTGGTAGCACTAGCAGAAACAACAGCTGAATACGACAAAAGTTTTTATTTGAGCATAGAATCTTCAAATTATTCAGCACAATGCAATGCATTTAATCAGATCTTCAGGATCTGAAGTGATTTTATTTTAGGAATATGTATATATATTAAGATCAAATTATTGTATCTGTGAAACCTGAGTCATGACTACAAGGATTACATTGAAGTTATTCTTTAGGGCCCAATCAAATAATGCTATATCCCAGGTGTTTGGAATAGTTAATATCTGTGTATTTGTAGGGTGCATAGTATATACAAGAGATATACTTTAACAGAATGGTAATCAACAATTATCTGACCAAATGTAGAATTGCATTCTACATATGATATGAAAATCTAATATTTATTTAGTTGGCTTCAACACCATTTATTTGGCAATTACTACTTGCCTCCCCATGTACAATTAAGTTGCATGGAATATATCCCTTTAAGTGACTTTAAGATAAACCATTTCACAAAAAGAAACACACCAGACACTAAGCAGCATTATTAGAAAGTCAATGATTAAATGCCTAATGGCATACAAACCATAAATATGAATTCTGCAAGGGCGGGAGGAAAAGAAGAGAAAGCAGCAAAGAAAACTCTTGCAGGAGGTGGCTTCACGGAGGGCAGATTTCAAGATCATTTAAGAGCAAGAAAAAAAAAATAAGGTATTAGAGAATGTCTGATTTTACCAAAGTGAAGTACATTGGGAAAAGGACTAAAATTTGATAAATTCTCTCTAGGATCCAGGCACTCTGCTATGTATTTACATAATTTAAAGCTAAAGCAGATATATGAATGGCATATGACTATTGAAGTTCTAAAATGGTAAGTTGAAGTAATTTGAAGATTTGAAGTTTTGGGAGCAAGTGGAGAAAAAAATGAAATACAGTCTTTTGGAGTAAAAGCCAATTTTAGGGAAAATGTCATTATTAGTATGTAACGTATAACAGAAATGGGAGAGAGTCGATGAGCATAAAAGCTCAGTGATCAATGTCATGATATGAGTGAGCCAGTGATAAGGCCAGTGAGAAGTCAAAGGACAGTGCAGATGTAACAAACAGGAGGAAGGCAGGGTAAGGAGGATTTATTACTAAGACTGGATGTGGGCAGTGAGGAAAGATGAAAGCTGAGTGATGACCTCAAGCTTCTGTCCTTGTGAGAATGACAGTTTAGTGACGCCTTCCATGCCCGGGGCAATTTTACCTGGTCAGGATCAACAACAACAAAGACAAAACACTCTCACGTGGAAACCCAAAACCTCTCAGCAGTCACAAGAGATTTTAAAAGGCTTTTCTACTTTGCTAACAGAAACGCTCCACAGAGGCTTTTGAATTTCACAGAGGTTTGTGAGTTCATTTATTTTGAATTAATACCCTTTCTTATAATAAATTCACATATCCAATTCTGTATGCATCAACCAATTGAAATTCTCCTCAAAGCTGATGCAAAAGAAACAACTAAAGACATCATTCATATGTGTTAGTTCCTTGTGCTATTGCTTTAATTGTTATAAATTATAGTAAAGAGGTATATGGTGATAACTTATGCTTTGTATCAAGTTTTTTATCTTTTTATTTTTTAGTGGGGGTAGAGGGTAAGGGAGAGAGAAAGAATCTTAAGCAAGCTCCACGTCCAGTGTGGAGCCCCCCACAGGGCTCGATCTCACAACCCTGAGATCATGACCTGAGCCAAAATCAAGAGTCAAATGCTTAACTGACTGAGCCACTCAGGCACTCCTGGTAACAAGTTTTAAACAAACCTTGGTTTACTCCTTCTAAAACAATTATGTACATGTGAAATTTGATTGGAAAAAGTTTTATTCCAAATGAAAAGATTAAAAGAAAAACTGTTGATTTTCTAGATGTAAACCATAACTTACTCAGAAAATTTGTTCGTGTTAATTTTTATCTTTTGAACTTCAAGACTTTGTATGGTGTTACCTTGCAATTGATAGGAAACACAAGGAGTGGTGACTTCTTTGGCAAGAAAGATAAGCTCTATTTTGCAGTGTTGATCAAAGAGTGACATCAAAATATCAGAAGCATATATCTGGTCACTTGGTGAGAGACAATGAAATTCTAAGTCATAAGGGATAAAGGTATACAAAAATATCCTGTAAAACTTCTTGATTCTATAGTAGATGGGTCTGAGTTTATATCCATCTATATTAACTTTGCCTTTGAGATATTGACCAGGTCATGGTAAGTGCAGGACTGAAATTCCTAACAGAGAGGGATGAAGGTTTTGGCTATTCATATTAAAGCAAAAATATTTAAGTGATGGATTCTCTGCAGAAAGAATGTGAATAAAGAATGTGAAAGGTAAAGGAAATAGAAAAGGGAGATGAAGTAATGTTAGAAGTGTTTATTCTTTCAACTCTTAATGCTAGGAACTTCATAATCTTTATTTGATTTGATTCTTGGCTGCCTGACCCAGTAGATATTATCATTCCATTTTTAAAGGCAAAGGATCTGGGACTTAGAGAAGGTAAACAACTGACCCAGGTTCATAGTCCTTTGGAGACAAAAGGTCTTGATAACACATTACACAAACTCATTTCCAGATATGTATACCTCTCACTCTGCAAAATCTGCTTAATTAAGTGTTCTTCCTCTTCCTCTCTCTCCCTTCTTCTCCCTCTCTCAATCTCTCTACTTCTTTACCCCCCCTCTCTCAGTCCTCGTAATCCTTCCCTGGTGCTGTGAACAATATTTTTTTCAAAAGGAAGAGAGTTATAGGAGTTAATATCACAGCTAACTGGCTTTAGTATTCCTATACGTGGTTCTTATAACCATAGCTTAATTTAAATGAATGAAAGTTCAAACTGCTTAAACAGATGTACAGGTTGAATCCTTAATGACTATAGATGTTTCTCAGTACAGTATTGAATCTTCAGCTTCTTAATCCTAGAATACAATTTTCAAGGAGCCTAGGTGTGCTGTGTGTTTCTGGATTACTAGAGAAATAAATTGCCTCATTGCACAGGATATTGATGAACTAAAACTAAAGGCCCTAAAGTAGGGCTTTTATCAATTAACAGTTCTTGCTCACAGGGAGATTGTTAAAGTTTGTTCATGTCACAATTATGTACCTTATACACTATTTTTTACATATTCTGATCTATACAAAGCAAAATATAATATTTCATAGTCATCCACCCATCCTTGTGCCCATCTGTTTATTTATAAATATTTTTGACATCCATTCTCTTTATTCATAATCCATTTAGTCAGAAATGTACTTCGGGCTAGCTCTGTCACATTGCTCTGACATCCTACAGAAGTGGGCTTACTGAAACTCTGCTAGGTCCAGCTGAGATGTCGTTGGCTTATGTTTGGAGGAACTATGATATGTGGTGTTATACCAACCAAAACGGTCTATTTGAGGATATGGGAGATTGCTTGATGCACAGCCCTTGCTATGAATATCCTTAGAAGAAATCTCTTACTAATCATAGCTGTAGAAATCTTTGTAATTTCTTGAGCAGCTAGCTAGCTTTTTTTTTTCTACTTTTAAATGTTATGAATTGTGAAACTAAATTCTCTTTTGACTTTGACTTACAAAAATCATGGAGTTAAAATTGAGATCCAATAAAAAAAACTGTTTTGCTTTATGACTGTTTTTGTAACTTTCTGAATTCAATTCTATCAAAAAATACATGTGATATACTTTAATATTATTTCTTATATCTTATAATTATTTTTAAAAGTGCTGGACAGGACCCATTAAATTGATTTCACAACCCATGAGTAGATCAGGGCCTGAAGTTGGGAAAAACCTTGGTCTATTGTATACATTTTTAGATTACTAATATTATTGCTTCTATCTTTTGCCAATAAAAAGTTACTTGCTTGTCTATTTTTCTTGTCTAATCCTTTTTTTTCTTGTCTATTTTTTATTTATATTATCTTATATTTTTATGTCTTCCCTGTAAGCTGCTAAAACCTTTTCTTACAGAAAAACTGTAATTAAATAAATATCTGAATATACCAGTCTATTAAGCTCAAGTTAAATAGATTCATTAAACAGATATTTCCTTACAAGAACTTATGGTATACTGAAGAAGACAGATACGGAATAGATAAAATAACATAATAAATAATAAGTAATATATTAAAATACAGCACAAAGAACACAAGATAGGAACAATGATTTTTTAATGTTCTAATTATAGCTACAAATAAAAATCAGTTTTATCAATGAAAGCAAGTATTCTAAAGGTTGTGCTACTTGAAGTGATTGTGTATTAAGAAACCGTTTTTTGTGTTCCCACTGAAGACAAACAATATGATCCCAACAGGGTGCTGTGACTTTGGGCTTTTAAAGTCTGGCAAAACCGAAGTGCTCACTGTTTGCATGATGTTGTACACAAGAGCTGGTAATAGATGCCAATCAAGGCACAGGCATGTTTTCTGATCTCAGGGGGTTTACTCACTAAGTGGATGTCTCAATGCACACACACAAAGCAGAAAGCAACAAAGGACTGAAAAGAAGAAAAGAAGGCAGTGAAGCATTTTTTCTCACATGTTGAACATAAACTTGAGTAAACGTTTTGTATTTACGTAAACACACTATACATATATATATACATATATATATATGTATATATATATATTATGCAAGCAGATTCTCAGATTGTACCTACCACCTACGTTTGCACCAAACAAAATCAAGGAAAATGCATTCCCTAAATAATCTCTTCTCTGTATATTTTTTCTGACATGGAACCACCTTCTTGCCAATAGTTCTTTCTCTAAAAATAAGGAGATTAAAATAGAATGGTACATTTAGTAAAAACACCTTCTTTTTCTTACAACCTCTTTTCTTACAACCACATATTTTTCCCCTGAGAGTGGTAGGAGTTGATATGGAGAAAATGTGTGGGAGGGGGCCAGACATCTAGCTTCTAAAAGGTAAATGTCCAAGATTTCAAAATTGTGCCATACATACTTTACACCTTTCCTATGACTTCTATTTCATGACTATGTGCTGATCATTCTGACTCTTTTTTCCTCTTTATGTGCTATTATTTTTTCTTGTCATTTTTTTCTTAGGAGTTTATAGGTCTTTCCTATCATAATTCCTATCTTTTTCTAATTTTGTTTTTATGCCCTATTCCAGAGAACCTTCTTTTTGCTGGCTTTTACCTAGTCCTTGATCCAAGAAATAGATAAATTCTAAGCAGGATTAAACCTCCTGATTAATTCATCATATACTATATTTTTTAAGATGGAGCACATTTTCTCTGTTGGAATCCAGGTAACCTATTATGACATCCAACCAGGGATGAACAAAGTATAGAGATGATGGGGATCAATGACCAAAGATTGAGATATTACAGGACTTGGATTTAATCATTCAGTATTTATGCTTTAAATTCTGGTAATGCTTGTTATTTTCCTGACTTTTTGGCTTGTATGATCTAAAATACATATAATCTGGGGAGTGTGAATTTCCTCGATTTGTTTTGTCCTGAAGGTCAAGTTGTCTTTAAAAGAAAGGGCAGATTTTTTTCCCTCCTTCTACTTGAATAGTTCTTGTTTGTAAAAATTTGTGTTTGTGCTTCTAAATACAAAAAGGGTGGAAAAAATGTCCACCCTTCTTTTAACGGTATGACTTCAGATATACCATATAAGCTGGATCTTAATTTTCTCTTCTATAAAACTCTCTAGTGGGCTGCCTTTTAACTGAATGTTGATGAGATGATTTCTCTGTTTACCACTTTCATTTACTTTATAAATGCTCCTCAGAATATGAAACACCCAGTGAAAATAACAGGAAATACTCATCTGGGAGCTCTCCTGTCTGTGAAGGGTTAAAGAAATAATCACACCATTCTCTTTGCTCCAAGAACATAAACTGATACTATTCCTTCTTGTATTTTCACTGTAAAGTTTAGAGGAAGGGGCTAGAAGAGGATTAAGCTAATATAAAGTTAATATAGTTACTTAACTATAAAGAGAAATGCAAATTTCTCCCTTTTAAAGGCTGCTATGTGTCTATCTTTCAGTTGAAAACACGTGACCTGTAGTGGTTAATATTTAGTATTAAAATAGCAGAATAAATAAATAAATAACAATATTTTATGATATGGTCATTGTAATTCGTTCAAGTCAGCATACACTATTGCCTCTGCTTTTGCACAACAAAGAAAAAAATAAAAAGACAACCTACTGAACGCCTTTGGAAAATGTTTAACTTGTCATGTCCCCATTGCTATTTAAATCACGGGGTGGGAAAATGGTATTTCTATAGTTTTTAACATTTTTTCTGTGAGTTCTTTCCAGTTAGGCATTTCTGATGTGTAAAATATTCGTCATGGGTGTAAACGATGAGTATACCAACAGTTTAAATTAGGATTAAAGATATCATTTTGTGAAAAACTCTCTACCCTTTTTTTAACAGTATAACATTAGATACACCATGTAAACTTCTGGATCTTAGTTTTCTCTTCTATAAAATTTTACTTCTACACTCATTTGAAATTGCATATCTATTTTTGAGATACGTAGATGTTCATGTACGGTTCTCTAAGATCTGTTGCATTCATACTTTTAAGACAGACATTGCTCGAAGAACTTTAAAGGTATCACCACATTAAACATCACAAAAACCTGGGGACAAACTATTTCTGTCCCCATTTTATTGGTGAGAAATGTGAGCATTTGAGTGATTAGCCAGTTTGCTCAAGATGGGAATATTAGTGGTCCCGGTTCTGGAAAGGGAAAGATCACACATACTCACATACTACGGACACGTTTATTTACTTAGGGTCTACTATGTTTGAGTAACTACTCAAAGTTCTGGACGTCAGTGAAAAAAATAAGCAAAAATCCTACCTTTGTGGAGCTGATCATTATCCATTTAATCTATGTGTAAACGCAAATGTATTTGTTTTAAATGTAAATCTTTATTTATCTGACCATTATAAAGCCCTCTGCTCTTTACTATAGCCAGCTATGCAATACTTTCTATCACTATAAATGTCTACCCTTTATGGGAAAAAAAAGGCATGTGCACCATGAGTCTCCCAAGGGCTGCTACCTACCATAATATATTTTGTATTCCCGGTCAGTGTCACAAGAAAGTAGATTCTAACTATATTTTTTGTAGAATGTGCAAATGGGTTCTTTTTTTAATACGGCGTTTAAATTTTTATTTTTTTTAATGAGATTTCTCCAGTGGTTCAGTTGGGAACTAAAGGACTCAGAAGGCTTATTCTTTTAAAAGTTGGCTTGGGAATATTTTTAAAAGATTTGCATGTTTGTAAGATCATTTGCTTAATAGGTATGTATCATCAGAGATTTTCACTTTTCATTTATAGAAGTATAAAACAAAATCATTGCAGAGCATGCTGTTATTAAAAATATCTAGACTTATAGAATGTTTGAAATAACTAATGGAAAAAGAAATCACAGTTATACTTTAGGGCACAAATATACATCCAAAATGTCTCTTCTTATTGTTTTCATCCACTGTTTTAAAGTTAATGAGCTGTGACAAGATCATGAGCAATATTTTAACCGCAGGAAAGTAATATGTTTTTATTGTTAATTTTAATGCACGTTCCACAAGTAAGATGGCAATATGAAATTTAATTTTATGAATGCTCCAAGGGAGTAATTAAAATACTTAAGCTTTGCCATAAAAAATAGCATATAATATCTACAAACTTTAAGCATTGTCATTGATTCAAATCAGCATTCTTTCTCTACTTGATATACATGAACATTTTATTTGATTAATTTTAAATATTAAACATACTTTGCTAGAAAATTAATAAGCATTCTTTTCTTAAGCAAAGGCCATTAGTTATTTTTATATAACTTGTCAGGCATAATGTATCCAGCTAAGGAAATATATATTTCTCTTAATTTTTATACCACATTTTCTAGGGAAATATATTCACATAATGCTCTTTCTCCTCTAAATTTGGGAAATTTCTATTGACTACACATGAATACATTTAGATCCTAAATTTTTTAACATATCTATCAAGTTCACACATTTTGTAGAAAGACCAGTGCATATCTCTAATTCTATTATCATGTTATTGTATTTATTACTGTTATTTATAATTATTTGATGCATATAGTAAATATTCTGTGCTTTGGAAGTATCAATGAAGAAATCATGGAGATATTTACAGTACAAAATTCAGGCCAAATGCTACATTAATTCTTTCAGAAAATAGTGGTAGAAAACCTAGCATACTATGGTAAGTTGTGTAAGGAATATTTAGAAGGATGTCTCATGCTTTAAATTCTTAGAATAATATAACTTTTAGAAAACATGGTTGTTATCTTGGGCCTAAAGAATGGCTAAAAGTTTAATAGTACAGGAAAAGACCAAAGACCTCCCAAGGTAGACTATAAGACTGACCAACCACTGAGAGATAACAGCAGGTATATTGTATTAAAGGGACAATGAGAGATGTGCTGTATTAGGAGAAAATAACTTGCACATTACATACTAAAACATAAAGTAAAAAAAAATTCCGAGTGTGTATATATGAGTATTTTGGGGGGAAGATGAAGGATAAATATATCCTCAAAAAGAAGCATTAACCCAAACTGTTTCGAGTTCTGTACATAAGAAAGAAGAGTTACAGGAAACAAACTGAGGGTTGCTGGAGTGGTGGGGGGTGGGAGGGATGGAGTGACTGGTGATAGACACTGGGGAGGGTATGTGCTATGGTGAGTGCTGGGAATTGTGTAAGAGTGTTGAATCACAGACCTGTATCCCTGAAACAAGTAATACGTTATATGTTAAAAAGAAAAAGAAGATAGTAAGAAGGGAAAAGTGAAGGGGGGGAAATCGGAGGGGGAGACGAACCATGAGAGACTATGGACTCTGAGACACAAACTGAGGGTTCTAGAGGGGAAGGTTTGGGGGGCTGGGTTAGCCTGGTGATGGGTAGTAAGGAGGGCACGTATTGAATGGAGCACTGGGTGTTATATGCAAACAATCAATCATGGACAACTACATCAAAAACTAATGATGTAATGTATGATGACTAATATAACATAATAAATAAAATTTTTAATAAAAGAAAATTTAAGAATCTTGCTTCAAATAATAAAAGAAAGTTAGCTTCTAAAACCACAGGTGGAACATGATGAAAAAGTCCCACACATGTGCTAAATAGTTCCCAAAACTAAAAACAATTCTTTGTTGTTGAAAATTAAAACTAAACTTGTAAGAAACAGTGACAAAAAGCAAAGATTCTAATGAACTGTTTAACGAAGTTTAAATGAACGATATCAATGACAGAGAACGACTCTTTGGACAAAGGACATAACTATTGCCATAAATTCTTTTATGTTTTCTTATTTTAGAGGGTATTCAACAAATATGAGTTCATTCTGGGAGAAGTAGTCCTAAATGGCTGTGTTTCTCCCACTTATTAAAATTTAGCACAATATGTATGAATTATAGTGGTACAAACAATCAGGGATTCTTTTTTTTCTCACCATTTATTTATGAAATACTCAGTAGTTAGAAAAAATCTTTGTATGGATCATGGCACATCAGGCCCTTATGGCCTTTATCTGAAAAATAGGCAAACTGTATTGGAATTAAATTATATTGCATGCACAGAGTACTTAGCACAATAATTGTTTAATAGGCTTGATAATGGGAAAATAATAAGTTTTTTTAATATACATTTCAGCTTCTTAGTGAATCTCCCCTTTTATAATTCCAGTCTCATAGCTGTTGACCTCAACACAGTCTAATGTGACATCTTCCTCGGGTAGTCTTCCAACAGTTGGGGTTTAAATGTAACACAGAATTAAAGAGAAAAATTTCCATGGTCTGACAAATCAAAATTGCATCTCTTTTGTATAGTCAATTACAAATAAAATATCTCAGCACTTAAATTGGATGCTTAGTTTAGATTTGATAACACTAATGGGTAGTAATCCTTTTCTGAGATTTCACAAGTAAAATGTTAAAAGAGAAATGTAATGCAATCATGTTGTACGCACCATTTTTTCAGAGAAGTAGAGATTTATCTTTAGGGATGTCACATTGTATACAATCTTCTGTTGATATTTTTCTATTACAAAAAAAAAAAAAGAGTGCTTTCTTTACTGAAGTTTTTCTTTCTCTCTTTGTAATTCAGGAAACGCCTTTGCATTTCTCTCAGTTTCAGGGTCCTTGTTTTTATTCCTCTTGTTCTCCTCCTGTCTCTCTGCTCCTCCTTCCTTTCCCCTACCTCTCTCTCCCCCCCTCCTCCTTGCCCTCAACCTCAACCTCCAGGCTTCCCTTCTGACCTCCCTCTTTCTAATAAATAGGGACAAATCTTTACATTCCTCTCACTTTTAGGGCAGTACCTCTTGAACGCAAAAACACTTAGAGGACTCTACTCTCAGTTTTCTCTTCTGCCTTGGCTTCCGAAATCATTCATCCAAAGTCTTTACCTGGTTAACACTTAACACCACTTATGGTTGACTTTTTTTTCCATAAAAATACTTGATTAGGTTTCAAAAAACATTTTGACAGAGAGTATATGTTTATTATCTAAAAAAATACTAACTGCAATTTTCCTTTGCTTCTTCTTTAGTATTTGAAATATGTAATTGGTAGAAATTTAATTTTCACACAGTTCTTGGCTAATTATTATGCAACATGAGGAAGAATTCCTGGGTTTGTTTTTAAATATCTACTTCTTATAGTGCAAAAATGCCACTTCTGTTTATATTAAGTTTAAATTTCATGATTTCTTTAGCCATATTTTTAGTAAAGTTTCTCCAAATTCTATATCCTAATTTTAAGATACCCTAAAATTTTAAAAAGTACAACAGTGGTTGCAAAACAAAACAAAGAGGGCATGTTCTGCATGGAGGCCTGGGTGTTATACACAAACAATGAATCATGGAACACTACATCAAAAACTAATGATGTACTGTATGGTGATTAACATAACAATAAAAATTTAAAAAATGAAATACAAAATCACTTTTTCTAGTGTTGCTCTTAAATTATTACCAATAGTCTGGAATCTGTACTCTCTTAATTCATTTTAATTGTGTTAGCATTCAGATACCTGGATAAATAAAAAACTATTCCATGTACCTTGTGAATTTAGCCAGAAAAATAGTATCAGGAAATTGAGTAGTAAATATTTTTGTAATCTTTTGTAATCAATGAATATTTCACTAAAATTGAATTTAAAGATATTCTGATTAAATAGCCCCTGGGAGTCACTGATGCCTCCATTTGAGAGAAACAGGGGGTGGCTTTGTAGAGAAAGCATTTGGAGGAGCCCAGGATCAGAGTTTCTTTTGACCAGCTACATGATTATGATGTGCTATAGGTTTCTCACCTTTACAACTGATGGGTTACAACTGCACTATCAACTCTACGGAATGTCCGTGGTAATAAAATGACAAAATGAATGTAAAATGGATTTGTAAATTGTCAAGCACTGTGTCAATACAAATTGTTGTCATTATAATCACTGTTCTTGTGTTTATACGTAATTGGTTCTCTACCTCATAAAATATAAATTAGAACAAAGTCACTAATTCATATTTGAATAATAAAAAGATTTCCGATTATACGGGAAGTATAGTTTTAGAAAATAAGTGTTAAGGTATTGTATTTTCCAGCTTTTATAAGTCATTTCTTCTATGAATTTTGAAGATGTTATCTGAATATCTTATTAAGGAGAACTATTAATAATCCTATTTTCTAATATTTCAGATTTAATTCAATCATGAAAGAAAATGATAAATTGTAACTTAACCACCCATCTAGGAATCTAATTCAAAGACAACATTCTTGTTATTTTTTTATTAAATAAAATTGGAAAGAGTAAATAGGTTATACTTGAGCTTTATGTGATTTGGTAAATGTGTTTGCATTTCTTTTATTCTTCCTCTAAATAATGATTTCTCAAATTGTTGATAGATGGAATTAATATGAAGGCAGTATCCACACTATTATTTTTTTTAATTTTACATATTAGGTATTTTTTAAAGTAAATTAGTTGAAAATATATGGCATCTTCTTTGAAACTCAGTTGGACATACCTAATTATATGAATTATATTGCCAATGTTGGTAATAAAAACCAATGATCCCTGTCAGAGTCCAAGATAAATTTAAGGACTTATTTTCTGGGAAAAAGTCCAAACTCTGGGATAATGATTATCAAACTTTATTTTGTAAAAAAAAATTATATTCATAGTCTAATGCAACGACAATTTCTGAACTCATTTTTAGGACTTGGAAATTGTGTTTCAGCAAGTTTGAGGTGAAGCCCAGAAATCTCTTTGAGAAATACTAGTCTAGAAAATTTTTCTGCCAATCCATAATAATACAGAGAGAAAATCATATAAGTTATTTATTGGATTCATGTTTTATAAAGCATTGTGAACAGTTCTGAACACTTAATAAAGAATGATATCTGTAAAATATTGAAGATCTACAAATTAAAATTGTTCATCTTATCAATATTTTCCTAACTTCAATATCTGTGCTTAATATTGGGGCTAGAAATTAATCATTCAAATAATGAGTACAACCATTCCTATTTGAGATCTCCCATTTGTCTGAAAGTGACTTTTACATTATTTACTACACTATAAGATTCCACTATGAAATAAGTGATTCTTAAGCCAGTTCACTTTTTCCCATCGCTAATAACAAAATATTTTTTTTTCCCCATGGATTAGGGCTCACCAGGAGAACGTGGATCAGCAGGTACAGCTGGCCCAATTGGTTTGCCAGGGCGTCCAGGCCCCCAGGGTCCTCCTGGTCCAGCTGGAGAAAAAGGTGCTCCTGTAAGTAATTTCAAGGAGAAAATATATTATACTGCCATTCTGCACAAGTTATTACTTTTTATTCAAGGATATTAGTTCTTCATACTCCACTGCCTTCTCTCTGCATATGTGCCTGGCATAGAAACACACTTCTTTTTATATTTATAATAGAGAAAATTTCAAATTCAATTAAATGAGATGACATTTTCCCATACTTTATAAAACTCTAAGACCTGTGAGGGAGTTGGATATTATTAATGTAAAAGGCTTCTGATTTTCCTCCTTTTAAAAAATAAAATTGGAGTTTTGATTAAAACTATACTTTGTTGCTTTATATTAGAAAACTGTGCACTTTTCACTCTTTTTGTATTACAACTTCATATCCAGTATTTCCAAAGTCTGTAAATGAAACCCACAGAAAGTGGCTGCCCATCTCATGTAATTTGAGTTTTGATCTACAGTGAATGAGATGGGAAATATCTAACCGATTATTTTATCTTATATTTATTGGATTTAATAATTTTATTTTTCAATGATTGTGGGCTATATTCTATTCATTAGGCTTATGTTTCTTTGTCAAGATTTCTTCTCGGTTTCTGTTTCTGCTTTTATTTAGTCATATTAATTTTCTTAAAAAATTCTCATTCTCCAAGATTAAAACACAAACTCATTCAATAAATGTGGATAAAATGGTTGACCATAATACATAAAAATAGTTCAGTATTTTTGTATATATTTAAGTCTTAATATATATATATATATAATATATATATATAACCTAGTTTAAACCTAACTGATTTATTACTAAGACTTTAGTTTTAGCAAGTTGCTTTCATTGTCCATGCATTTTTCTCTCACTACTGTTTGTGATATTAAGTGTTTCCAAATTAAAATGCTTGTTCTCTGTGATCTACGACCTTTCAGAAATATTAGAATGGGGTCATACCACCTGTAGATAGATTTTTTGGTGACAAAAAAAGCACTTTTATTTGCTGAGAAAATTTTTAAAGCAACATATTTCCAACTTAGTAAATATGTTGAAAATGTAGACGTTTTCTGAGATGTTAACAACTATGAAAAAATCATTCTTTGCCCCCCCTTACAAACTGTGTAACTTCCTATGGACTTTTATAGTATGTTGTGCATGAGAAAGGAATAGAAAAGACAGACTTAGGCCTTCTCATACAAGTTCACTCAAAAACCCAAGGTACCCATATCTTGGCACAACACAGTGAAGAAGGCATACAGAATAAAAAGATATACATTTCTTCTTATACAAATTGAAAATACACTAATTAGAGAAGTAAAGGATTTTATGGAGATAATATATTAAAATGCTGGGTTTTAAAGAGGTTAAATACCTTGGTTTTATAGAGAAAAAAAGGAAAATATTGAAGCAAAGAAAAATATGGAAAAGTTCTGAAAGTGATAATAAGAGATTAATTTTGTGAAATAGAGGACACATTATTAACAGAAGGCCTTCCTTGTAAGAGCTAAGATTTGGGCTTGGGTTTCACTGGTGATTGATGATACAATGGCTAAGAAGGGGAAAAAGATCCTCTGCCCATTTGTCCTCTCTCAATTATTCGCACCACCAACAAAAATTCCAAGATGTTCCTTCTATTTTCCTTTTGTTCAACAAATAGTTCTTGAGAACAACTAAGTGCAGTGCACTGTATTAGTTAGTATTTTTGAAGAAGGTGTCTAGTTAGGGATAGTAGCATAACATGGTTATACAAGTGTTAGGGGAAAGTACCCATTGACCTCTATGCAGAGGTTTAGCAAAAACTGATGAAACTGTTGGCTAATATGTTAAGTGCAGTCTTTTACTTCTTCCTAAATCCAAATATAAATTTGGGATCTTAACTCCTCTGAGCAACTTGTGTTATAAAAATGTTATATAATTATTAGTAGGCTAAGGCTTGCATTAGAAAAGGATAAGATGGGAAGGTCTGTGGAAGGCAAGTCCTTGGCTAACTTAACCACCAATCTACCTCCTTGGAAGGAAGAAAATGGAAAACGAGCGCCAGGAATATCCACATGACTTGCTTATGGCAGTAACTGTGGCCTAATCTCTATCCCCAAATTAATCAGTGTTAGGATTGTAAATCTGAGAGTTACGTAGAATAAGAGCAATGTTAGGAGGCATATTGTTGAATTCCCATGTTATGCAGTATTGAGGGAGGAGAATAAAGGTTTAGACTCTCCTTTAGGGGGAATCATAATGGGTAGGAGTTTTGAAAGACTCAAGTAAGAGAGAGATAGTGTAAAAGAGCCCATGAGCAAGAAACAGACTCTTAACTACAGAGAACAAACTGATGGTCACCAGAGGGGAGGTGGGGGTGGGTGGGTTAAATAGGTGATGGGGATTAAGGAGGACCCTTGTCATGATGAGCACTGGGTGATGTATGGAAGTATTGAATCACTATATTGTACACCTGAAACTAATATTACACTGTATGTTAACTAACTGGAATTTAAATAAAAAGTCTAAAAAAAAAAAAGAGCCATGAGTGATAGAAAATATATCCAGGGCACACCATCATGTAGGCCTGAGAGTAAAGAGTCTCCTTGTTGAATATTGTAAAAGATCAATAATACTCAAAGCCGAGTAAAAGCAAAAAGAGAGATGGGGACTCGGCCTGTTGGGCATTTGTGACCTCCGGGTAATTACAGTGGGATTCAAAAGAAGGCAGGTGATTAAAGGAATGGGATCGGTACATGCAGAGCAACCCCAGTAAGCCATGTGGCTAAAAAATACGGGGCAGTAGGTAGAAGTACAAGCAGAATTGAATGTATTTCCTTTTATTATGATGATACATATATATTTATCCGCTTAACCAATAATAAGAAAAGTATCAGTGAAGATTAAGGAAGTTAAGGGTGTCAGAGTAAACTAGAGCTGCCAGCTTCAGCCAATCAGAATTGGACTGGGAATTCAGGTCTATTATTTGTTTAGTTCATGATCTTGGCTAAATTATTAAATACCCCAACGCCTCTAAAAAGAAGATATCCATGATATTTTGTGAGGATTAGATGAAATTATAGTCCTAAATTACTTTGTAGAATTGTGTTAATAAGTCTTCACTGAACCATCATCATCATCATCTTGTGTGTGGGCCAGAGTTGTCATAAAAAAGGATGGGTTTTAACCAGAAAATAGATGCATAAATTGGCTTTTGAATAAGGAGGGATGGATTTGGTGAATTATAATACAAGTTGAGGGTATAGGTGCAGGCTAAATACAAGATCATGCCAAGTCAAACATAGGACATAGGGATGAGTAGCTGCTTCTGTCAAAATTTTAAGCTGAGATTCAGCTATTAACATTAGTGAAAGGGTAGAAGGGATGAAATAAAGACTGCTTAAGGAAAGATGGATGATGTTTCTGATAGTCCTGTAGATTGAAGGCCGAGAGATGCATACATAATGGAGGAGGAGTTTGTCATCTTGTAGAGTTCTAGATGAAGAATCTAAATTTAGTGTGGTGTAGAGCAGTTGGAAGATTTTTCCTGACTCCACGCAGAACAGAATCAGAAGAAATAAATGGCAGGTGGTTCTTGGCTAGAGATCATGTGTACAATAATGAAGGCAGATAAGAATTAATCTGTCTTATTTATGGGTACTCTTGTATAAAACAATCGATTTTTGGGGTTTAGGCTCTAAGGAAATCTAAATTTAAGGAAAAGTATCTGAATCAGCTGATGTGTTTAAAATGATGAAATTCGCTATGAATAACACAGCACATCTTACAAGCATAAATAGGGTGTGAGATATTGTAATATTTGATTTAAAGGTAATAAAAAGTCTCCAAGGTGACATCAGGGGTATGTCTTAAATGGTTTAAATGGTAATTAGGGCTAGTTTTGAAAGACAAGAGCATATGGAATCTAGGAAATGAATAAATCAGAGTTCACAAGTTAACTTTGTTTTATAGATAAGTTGTTATTTTTTGTTGTCATTAATAATTCAACAAATATTCCCTAAGTGGCCACTCTGGGCCACAGGCCAAAGGGATGCAATGGGTTGCAAAAACAGACAGTTTCTGCCCTCATACGATTTATTATCTGATGGGACAATTAGATAATAAGCAAAGAATCACTAAGTACGTGTATAATTACAAACCCTGGTTAGTGATATGAAAGGAAAGAATCACTAAGTATGTGTATAATTACAAACCCTGGTTAGTGATATGAAAGGAATGTACTGGTATATGTCAGCTTGTAGCAGAGGGAACTGAGCTGGAATCAGGTCTTTTGCTTGGACAGGACACCGATGATGGAGTGTAAAAGATGAAGCGGAATTATCTAGGTGAAGGGTCCTCCTAGGCATCTTCAGGCCAAGTAACAAGAGGGTCATGGAATCAGGTTTAACTGAAAAAAAGGTCTAGAGGGGTTGGAATGCAGAGAGCAAGTGCAAGGGGAGGCTAGATGCTGCTGGGCAGGTAATAGGAGGCAGATATGATGTAATATATGGTGATTAACATAACAATAAAAAAATAAAAAAAAAAATAGGAGGCAGATAATGGTAGGCCACACTAGCAGCATGGTGTTTATTTTTAGGAATGGTAAACGAGTAAATTGAAGAATTTTGGTAAGATGATCTGATTGTCTTTCTGATTACAGCATACAAACTACAGAATAGTTTGGAGGTAAGAATAGATGTGAGAAAGGATAAAAGGTTAGTTTAGTCATTCAAAAGAAGGCTACTGGTATTTTGGGATAAGGTGTTAGTGGTGGAGGTAAAGTGAAGTAAATATATTCAGGAGAAAAGACAGATAAAACTTAACCATTGTGAAGGGACGGGAAGTGGTAAGGGAAGCGGGGCTGGGGAGCAGGGTAACACAAAGGCAGGAACTAATGACTTGTGGATTCCCAAACCTTGTAACAAGAGAAATGAGTCACTGAGAGCAATCAGGTATATATACCTTATGCAAAACTGAGGAAATCTTGACTTTTAGGAAATAATTTATTTTAAACTCTGTAAGAACTCTTAATGGAAAATAATGTCATTATCAAGGCACTATTTTCTTGAATTACACAACAGAGGTAGACTTAAAAACGGGAAAATAATGCCATTGTCAAAAAATAAAGAAAACTAACAGCCTTGTCATTTTGAATCAGTAAAAGCAGCAATGAATTAAAATGTAAAAATCTAGGAAAATCCATGACACATTTGTTAAAAAGAGAAAAAGCTGATGCATAAAGCATAAAGTTGGGGATATGAGCAAATGCATTTTATGATTTTCTTTTGTCCCAGCTATTTCAGTAACCTCACAACTTCAAGCATCTGACTTATCAATATATAATACTTGATTAGAAAATATGTGTTTGAAGGAAAAATTCTCAGTTGAGTCTTAATTACTTTTGCGGACCATAGCCTGAGATTTAGAAATTGTTAACAAGGATGGTATTCTTAGTCAGGAAAGAATGTAGGGATCTTTGTGTCGTCATTTGCTACTTGAACATATTTTTTCTTGGTAACATTAATTTCTTTCTCAAATATGGAACCCAGAAGCTGACTGATGAAGTTGCACTTAAAAATTGTAATAAACAGCTAACTTACAGGTTTCTCACAGCAAAGTAATGGTCTGCTGGATTTTCAATACAGGGAGAAAAAGGTCCACAAGGGCCCGCTGGGAGAGATGGAGTCCAAGGCCCTGTGGGTCTCCCAGGGCCTGCTGGGCCGGCGGGCTCCCCTGGAGAAGATGGGGACAAGGTTGGTATTCTTTACCCATGTTAGCACCTCCTGTGAAAATTTAATTTTTTTCTCAAGAATCCTAGATATGTTTCTGAAGATTAGATAACAAATCTTAAGATGGCTTTTTTGAAGTTTCATACATGTTCCATGTGCTCAAAGGTTTCAGTTTAGTGTGAGTAATATCTATCCACGAAATAGTATGTGGGATGTATACAAAAAAAGAGAACACAAAAACAAAGGTAGGGCGGAAAATAGGAGACGCCAAAATTGCTTATTTATTTAAATATATAGCTTCTGAAATAAATGTGAAACTAATTTAATTAATTATTTGTATATACTTATGACTTGTGTCTTGGATATTGCAAAAGAAGACTTAAGAATGGGTCACATACCTGTTGGCTAATACTGTACTGAATACAGGGCTGTGTTGTTAAGTGTATGAATTTAATGTGTCTTCTAATATTATTGTGAAATGCCATAACACAATTTATGAACCAGTAATCTGATAATGTGCAACATTTTAGCATTTGGAAGACCAGAGGAAAAAATTAAGTAATTTTTGATTAATGTGTAATTATATTCTTGTAAGAATCAGTGTACTTCCATTATCAGTTTATAGTGATGATTTCTTAGACAAAATTGATTTTGTGAATTAAAAATCCAGTTGCAATATTCCTCAAAGGTCAGTTGACTTTTGGTTGTCTATATATTAGTCAACACTAGAAAGAGAGAAGCAGAGAAAACCCATGATTTTACAATTTCAACAGTGACATTAAACACCAGCACATAATTACATTAAAGTAAAACTTAATAATGGGATGATAGTGATGACAATTGCAATGGCAGGCATGACATATTAGAAATAAACTTTAACTTAAATCTTTCCAATACAGGGTGAAATTGGTGAACCGGGACAGAAAGGCAGCAAGGGTGACAAAGGAGAAAATGTGAGTTTCCTAGTTCTTACTGAGGGACATTATTCATTCAACTTTTTTTTTTGCTATTAACCATGGATATTTTTCCATAGTACTAGCTACTTATAATATCCATACTATATTACCTTTTTGGCAACTATTCAGTTGAGATTCAGTCAATTCTAATTAAACCTCTTTCTGATGTTATGTATTAAGCTGTGTAATAATTCCAACCCTGAAAGCCTCGCAATGAGACTAAGTCACCAAAGTTTACCCTCCATCACTTTTGCATCATTAATTCATATATTCCTGTGGCTTAAAGAGAAATCATGTCTTAGTGTGGTTATGAAAAGGATTTTGACCTGGTGGAAACGTGAAAGTGTCTCAGGTACCCCAAAGATGTATGAACTGTGCTTGCAGAATCTTTGCTTTAAGTACTCTTCCCAACAGGTGGCAGTAATTATGAACAATGACTGTTTTTCTTTAGTGCTCGGATCTTTTATAGTGACTGATCAGTTATTTATGTAAAGAAAGGGCAGTTAAGAAGAAATATTTATGCATGTAAGACTCATAAACATATTGAGATCTATTGCTCAAAGGGAGGAGTTCTGGTATACTTAATATATAAACTAAGTTTGCATGTGTTTTCATATGAAGGAAATGCACATTTTTATATTATCACTACATTCTGTCTGTATAGAATCCCCCAATCCCAATATTCATTTAGAAGATAGTGTTTAGACAAATCTTTTAAGTGCTCTGAATCATGCGTATCTCATTAAAGAAATCTGGCATTTTGAAAAATTTCAAATATGAAACTTCAGTGTCTTAGCATAAAAATCCATTTTTAAATATCCACATTACAGATGAGAGTGCTTTCAATAATAACTAGCAATTTAAAGCTGATTGCAAATATACGCCAGTCTGAGTCTCAAGAAGTAAAACAAATAATGGTTGACTGCACTAAATGCAAAAGGTTTCTTTTCTTTTCTATAGAAATGTGGAGATGCATAATAGATTCTGATGAACCAAATGTTCTGTGCTATTATAGCTGAGGCTCTTCTGTCTTCAGTTTCAAAATTACTGATTTTTATCTCACCCCAGGGTCCTCCTGGTCCCCCAGGTCTTCAAGGTCCTGTTGGTGCCCCTGGCATTGCTGTAAGTACTCTTCTTGTTCAGCAAATTTCTGTCTCCACAGTTCCCTGATTAAATTTATGAACTGTCACATAACCAGTTGATTTTGTGTGGTGATGAGTTTCTACGTTTAACATTGAATCAAGTTTAAATTATCTAATATAATAACCAAGCTGATCTTTATAAACAAAAGATGTTGTGACTTCGTTAGAAAAAAAAATAATAACCAGTTGAAAGTACTTACTTTGTAGTAAATTCTGAACATCATTTCCCCCTAGTTAGACAGCTTTTATGCCACTTGGTATACGTGAGAATATCAAAATCAGCCATACTTCAGAAACAAAGAATGTAAACCGGACAAACAATGGTGTCTTTATAGCAGATAATGGAAATTTAATCTTTTTACTTGGTTACTTGTAAAAAGACCAGCTTCGATTAAATTAGAAATGGCTATATTTTTACGATGACTTGTATCAGAATCATGATGTTTCCAGTCAGTTTGTGATCATTTTCATGGCTCTATTCTAGGGCGGTGATGGTGAGCCGGGTCCCAGAGGTCAGCAGGGGATGTTTGGACAAAAAGGTGATGAGGGTGCCAGAGGTTTCCCAGGACCTCCTGGTCCCATAGGTCTTCAGGTAAGATGCTCTCTGCATTATGTATTCAGTCATGTCTACCTACTCCTCACACCAGCTTTTCCAGTGCACGGAAAACAAAGTAGCCTTCCTTGTTCTATGTAGGAACTTGGATACAATGTTTAGCCATAATGACTGTTTTACTTAAATGTTAGCCCCACCTTAGGTATCATACCTCCTTTCTTCATTCTCATTTTGCTTAAAAATGAACTACGACATTTTTTAAGGCTGATCGTTAAAAGTGAGAGGTTAGAAGGGTGCTTTTGCAGGTCTCGCAGCAAAAAAATGAGTACTTCAGATAGCCAGCAAAAATTAAAAGCATTTCGAGAAAGAGCAAACCGCCAATCACAACTACCAACAGACACTGTCAAGAGCGAATTTTGAACAATAATAGGTAAAATAAGCAATTAACAATGGATCAGCCATTTAAAATAACTTATTTTAAATTATGATTTGCATTTTATGAAGCATATTCAAGACAAGAAATATGAAATTGCAAAACATTCAAATTTTCATTCAAATATGTCTTACAACTGGACTCTTAGGCAACACTGTGCGTAGTGGACATCTATTCTTAGTTGTTTTTCCACTCTTCCATGTGATGTTCACTGCTTCCTACAGACTTTGGAAACATCTGGCTGTCTTCTTTCACAGGCTTATTCTATACTACCTGGTGATCCTCTGGAAGATGACAAAATTTTGTTTTAAATGATATTTGGGTACCATATGGGTATGAGCTCTGCCACATTAGCAATTTTAGAAATGGTTAAATTAAATCATCTAGTTCACTGTCCTTAGCCATTTGTGAAGTCGTACAAAAGTAAATAAAAGTTGAATTTATATAAATTTATTTTTTATCTTTATTTTTATAAGTAAAGTCACAGAACACTGGTTTCTAATATTAAAAGCTTATTATATACATAATTATACAGATTATATTATAAATAATATAATTAATTATATTATCATAGTTATTATTGTTCTAACAGTCAATGGATGTCCCCCAGTGAACATGATAATTATAATTTTCCGCTTTTATTTTAATGCCAAAATAATTCATTTTAGACTTGGAAGTGCAAAAACTTCATGTTCATATTTGTGTTTACCTCTCTTATATTTATTAGACAAAAATAAATGAGCAATTATGAGTACAAAATATCAGCATGTGTGAGAAACACACATATTTGAAAACAACAACAAGGCATTCAAAATCAGATTGCCCGTGGACATGTTACCATTCATTTTCTGCTTTCTCATTTCGCTGATTACCCTGATTCTATACGGTTGTAATTTAGGAGTTTAGTTCTCATGATTAAAGAAGATGCCTTGCAGCTTGTATTTATAAAATATTAAATGAAAAATCACTTTCATTTCTACAACATAAGAAATGTGCTCTTTGATGAGGGTGACTCAAGAAATTAGTTCACCACAGAATTGATTATATTTTCCCACAGCTACCTCTTTAAATCAGGAATCTGAAAAGATGCTAATGTAATTAACATGTTCACAATTGCATCTGTATCCTTTAACTGAGTCTTCATAGCAGAATAGATATTAGCAATTATAATACATAAATAATAATAATCTAATATTCTGGTTAAGTGATTTGATTTTTCAATTTGATGTTTATAATTTATATGCATTTGAAGAAGACCTATAGAACTATAGTTCTTGGCTTACATTTGTTTTTTTTTATTTTATCACTTAAGTGGCAAATGATTTTAAATTGACAGACCTTTAAACAGAATATCTCCATGCATAAATTATTCCTTAGGAGAAAGTTGGGGCATATGAAAACTGATTAACACTGTAGTACCATTTAGCACATTTAGTTTCCAGCAACAAAAGAATTTGACACATTATGTCTCTATTAATTTTAATGATAAGAACATTCTGTCTTAATCAGCTTAAACTATAACCAGACTTCATCAGAAAGAACGAAAGATTTCAGTGTTTTTCTATTGGGAGGTCTCTACTGAGCTAATATCAGGAATACTCATATGGGGGCACCTGGGTGGCTCAGTCGGTTAAGCATCTGCCTTCGGCTCAAGTCATGATCCCAGGGTCCTGGAATAGAGTCTCACATTGGGCTCCCTGCTAAGCAGAGAGCCTGCTTCTCCCTCTCCCTCTGCTGCTCCCCCCTGCTTGTTCATTCTCTCTCTCTCTCTCTCTCTCTCTCTGTCAAATAAATAAATAAAATCTTTAAAAAAAAGAAAAAGGAATACTCATATGCATGAAAAGAAGCTGGCAATGCAGAGCTGTTTTTGTTATAGAAATAAAAGAAAACTATGAACTCTACTATTCATATACTATTCAATTTGGGGATTCCAAATCAGATTTACTCTATGCTAAAAGGACATGGAAACATAGACAAAAAAATAAGGAATGTGATTACTAATTTATGTAGTGTTTATGAGAACTTAACAAACTTTAAGAACTTATAAATTTTAAGAACTTATAAACTTTAAACTATAAGAACTTATAAGAACTTAAGGGGTGCCTAGGTGGCTCAGTCAGTTAAGCATCTATAATTATAAATATATATATATTTTAAATATAAATATAAATATAAATATATATAATATATATAATAATATAAAATACAAATAAATATAAATATAAATATCAAAAATCACCATCTAGGCATTAAAGGTATTATTTTTTTAAACTCATCTTTCAACCATTTTGCATGTGCACAGTTAGGGCGTAATAAGTGAAATTTATTTATTGCTGTGGGTCATGGTCAAATAATTTGCAGCCACTGCAGTGTAGTGCCAAGTCAATAATTTTACTAAAGTACCAGCACAGATTTAGAGCTTTTGTGCTGTGTATTTTTATTTCTTAAATAGATTATATCTGAAATGCTATTGTACAAATATTAAAAATAAAATATGTGTAGAGTGTATAAGGTATAAATAAATAATGGTATAATACTAAAACACTAAAAAATTAAAACAATCCATAATCTTACCATATTAAAAACTCTTGCCACTTTCACTATTTCTGTCTAATAATTATCATACTTATTTTAAACACATATTTCACAGATAAATTCATACTATGCATATTTACTTATATATATTTTATTATTTATTATATATGCTTAATATTTAGGTATTAGTATCATATTAATAGTCCTATAATATTCCATTAGCTTATGTAACCAAATTGATTTAGCTATGTTTTCTATGATTAAAATTTTGGAATAATAGAGAATTTTAATTGTCATCGCTCCTGTTATAATAAACACTTTATTGCATGTAGTTTTCCTGTTGATTTATTTTCTTAGAATTCATTCATTCCTCACTAATTCAACATTTTATTGAAATCCTAGTTTTTGCCTGATCCTCTGCTAATTGCTAGAGATAAAATATTGACACTTACCGTAAAGTAGCTTATGATTGTAAGTACATAAATAAGTGGCATCGTTGTGTTTTTAGGTATACAATTCAAATATGTGCAAAGTATTGTTGAGATATGGAAGAGGAAATATAAACAATTTTGCATGGAAGAGCTAGTTCAGAAGACCAAGAGGAAGTAAAATAATTTTCCCATAAAGACATAGGTAAAATTTGAGTGTAACATGCTCTGTGAGTTTATTCTGTAACATAAAGCCCTTCCTAAAGCAATGACACTGCACCTGGATATAAAGGAAATGAATTTGAGAGAAAAAAGGAAGTACAATACACCAGGTTTTATGACCTTGTAGATTTCTAGGACTCGAAGTCAAAGTAGCAGGGTAAAAATTCAGAAGATATTTATAATCCTGGAGATGTATTGGAATAACCCTGGAATATTTATTTTCTTTTTTTTTTTTTTTTAAAGATTTATTTATTTGAGAGAAAGAAAGAGAGCAAGAGCAGCCGGGGGGCAGGGCAGAGGGAGAATGAGAAGCAGACTCCTGGGCTAAGCAGGGAGCCCATGGGGCTGGATCCCAGGACCCCGCGATCATGGACTGAGTGGAAATCAAGAGTCAGTCGCCCAACAAACTGCACCACCCAGGCACCCCTGGAGTATTTATTTTCAAAAGAGTTTTGTCAAATTGGTACATAACTATAAAAACCTCACTTGGATAGGGTGTTCTAAAATAATTTGGGACAAGATTTTTCAGAAAATCCTTGCAATGGCAGTCCTATATACTACTTATAAAAGATGGAACAAATGATTAAGTGTCCATGAATTCCCAGACTAAATTATGTATTTGGTGCTTGTAACTAAAATCAAACAGTATAATATTATACAAAACATAAATTTTATTTGTAAATATAGGTATAAGATTTTATTATATGTAGTTAATACTTGCATTGTAAGCATTTTGACAGATGACAGTTTCTGTTTCTTAGTTTTCTGTTTTTATTTGCTTTTATATCTAATTTTGGCTTTATACTAGAAATTGGCCAAAAGTTTCTTTTTAAATACATGAGTGACTTTTACTGTCTTCCTATTATATTTTCTTAGGGTCTGCCGGGCCCACCTGGTGAAAAAGGTGAAAATGGGGATGTTGGTCCCATGGTAAGTTTATATCTTTTAGGATATTATGGATATTGTGAATTTTCACATTATTGATATCTTTCTTCAGGTTTAGTAATAGGAAAAAAGTAGTCCCAAAGGCATTGATTTTTCAGATCGATACCTCCCCCTTCCTCCACCCAACATGTACCTGTGACCATTGGAGACTCTCAGCAAATATCTCTCTTTCTGTTCTCTTTCTTGCTTTTGAGTAATGTTACATATATACATGGCATTACTGGTTGATATTTTGTTATCTATATTTTTATTTTTAAGTATGTGTATTATTGACATGTATATAAACTGCCAAACTTCAGTTCTTTATCAGTTTTTAGCTTCAGACTTTGAAGTGGACCAGGTAAAGAATAGGTAATAGTCACCCATGATTTGGATAATTAGCAAATGTTAACACAGTATTAAATATTAATTGTACTTTGCAACAAATTCTTAATTTAATAAGGAATTCCATCTGAATTAGAATGTTATAACAAAATAATTTGCACTTATTGATTCTGGCGTTCTGCTCTAAGTATACATCTAACAGTTCACTGAAACTTTGAAATATATATATTTGTTTATTGAGAATTACCTTGGATAAGGAAACAATCATCCAAGGTAATTGAAATCTATAATGAAATGTAATGGATATATTTCCTAATCGTTCCTTCTTTTCAATAAACATTGCCCCCAATTCTTACTTCCTTCAAAATATATATTTTGATATTTTTACACTTGCATTTTAGATTTTATTTTCTTCAGATATCATTCTTTTTATCACATTAAACTAAAAAACAGGGAACATAATACACATTGCTGACTCAAAGAACTGACTAATACTCTAAGCAGCATCAGGTAAACTGAGAGCTCCTTTCTAGGTAGGACTGCTAAGGTTCCTTGAATCATTAATGCATTTCTCTCTGACATATTAGTAATAGCTAATAGTAAGGACATTTTGAGCAATGACATTAGAATAAACTGTGACCTTTAGAAATAATTCTAACTCCCTGGTATTCACTACAGACTAATTTAATCACAACCTTGAGGTAAGGGGTCTGGCCATCAGTATTTTGCAAAAAGTGCCCTGGGGTAATTTTAATGCATGACCAGGGAAAAGAACATTTGTTTTAGAAAGACAACTAAATAGTTAATCTTATTTCAGTTCTAACATGTAGAACATAAAAGCTGACATACACAAAAAAAGAGTATACAAATAAAAAATGCTTTTATAGGATTAATAAATTCTAAATCTACTCAAGCACAATTTCTTGTTCCAACTTTGTGTTCCTTTTTTAATCTAACACTCTAGCATATTCTACTATAACATATTTCTGTTGTATTATGAATTCATTGTGCCAGATAGTAGTAATAGCCTAATTTTCTAATTTTTAATCAAATTGTTTGCCTGCAGTCCTAATTTCCCCATAGCTTTGTGTAGAAAGTCATTTGCTAACATGATGTCGTACCCATCAAGAATGACTTATAATCCTACTATGGTTCACTGGTTATGATTTTGCAGCATGAAACTTCTTTTAGTTTTCTTGATTGAAAATGAAAATATCAGAAATGCAGTTGTGTTTGGTCCTCATAAACTTTAATATTCATCTCTTATAGGGTCCACCTGGTCCTCCAGGCCCAAGAGGCCCACAAGGTCCCAATGGAGCTGATGTAAGAACTGTGAAATATGTGTTAGTTATTTTTAAGTTATTTAAGTGTCAGTATTATTTAATGGCAGATGGTATGTAAAGACACAATGGAGATAATTGCACTATTGTTAAATGTTAAGTGGACAAGAGCTCAAAAATCATCTACTCACTACATTTCATTTTACAGGAAAATAAACAGGCTTTATAGGGAACTAGTCACCACAAGTACAAAAGAAGTTCAAAGTTCACATTCGATACATGTTAGAGAATTATGTGCATGATAATATGTGCACCTTTTACTTGTAAGGTGCTTCCTCTCAATTGTATAAAGACAGTCTCCCCCATGTTTAATAATTGACCCACTGTTCCAATATTACAGGATTTGAAATGTAATGCCATATTTATCTTACTGTCACCATTAACAAATGTATAGAATTTGATGTTATCTCTCTTCTGATTTCACAATGAAAAACTCCTTTATTCTTTTTTTCAATTGCTCTTCTGTTATGCTTGCTTTTAATTTGGTCAGGCCGGAACTGGGTAAAATAGACTAGCAGCAGATGTACTAAAAGAGGTTTTGGGTTTTAGTTCCCCTTAAGTAATATAAAGGCTAAGAAATGGTTCACACACTGTGTTTTGCATGGATTACATAATTCTTAACCAGAGTCGTACTTTGATCTACTCCAAAAATCTACAAAATTATCCTTTATTCTGGCCTATTCGATGGGCAAAGAAATTGAAATAATGTTCCTTGTATCCACCAGCATGACTAGAGTTGGAAAGTTTTCTGCCATATCTTCAAAATTCTCGTGAATTTGAAAATCACTTTAATATAATTAATTGCCAACCAGTAAATTTGGCAACTCAATAAAGGGCATCACTTTGTCCCATCTTTCAAATGATTTGGAATATTCTTGCATAAATTTCTCCTTCTTTGAGAACTACTAGACATATATTTATGAATTTCTTATTTTTATTGCAAGAATAAGGATAACTGTATACTCATTTTCCTACGCTGCAGGGGCCACAAGGACCCCCAGGATCCATTGGTTCAGTTGGCGGTGTTGGAGAAAAGGTGAGGAATGGGGCCGCCTGGGTGGCTCAGTCGGTTAAGCGTCTGCCTTTGGCTCAGGTCATGATCTCCTGGTTCTGGGATGAAGCTCTGCGTTGGGCTCCCTGTTCAGCAGGGAGTCTGCCTCTCTTTCTCTTTCTCTCTCTCTCTCTCTCCTGCTCTGCCCTTCCCCACTGCTTCTTCCTGATCTCTCTCTCTCTCTCAAATAAATAAATAAAATTTTTATTTAAAGAAAGGCGAGGAATGTAGTGATGCACAGTTTGCCACATCAAGAATTGATGACTTTGATGATATTGGCTGATATTTTAAGTGCTTTGAATAGTTCTGTCTTTCTAAGAATTTTACACATAGCTATATGAATTGCACCCCATCTACTCTAGTAGTTAAATAATGAGTGGTAATATGATTTGGGGATATCATGTTTTTTTATTGCCAGGTTTTGTGCTGAGTAGTGGACATAGGTTATTTCCTTTAATCAACACAATGATGATGGTATTATTATTATCCACATTTTAAAGCTGAGACAGCTGAAGTTTAAAGAGTTTCAATAATTTCATCAAAGTGTTGCCATTCGAAACTAAGTCAGGATCTACCCCTATGTATGTCTGACTAGACTAAGTATCTCTAACAACACTCATTCCTGAAAAAGAAGAGATTGGTTGATGTAACTGACGTAAACAGGAAAAAGGAATCCTTCAAATTACAAAAGAATTAATCATTCATTTTGTCATATTTGGAGTTACATTTTCATTACTAATCATATCACCCATCTTTGGCACTTTTCAAAATACTTGGCGTGCGCCATGATATCTGCTCTCAAAGTAGCTTCATTATCTCATGAAAATGATTACACTTACATCTCTTTCTTTTTATGAAAATGTCAGAATGATTCTCTGAATTCTTATTTATGCATTCATGCTCATTTCTTAATAGAATTTTTAAGAAAATTGAAATTGTTATTTGTTTTATTTAAAAAAATAAGTTATTTGCCAGTTTTGAGGGATGAAAATTAAATTTCATACCATAAAATATTACACAGTGAAAAAATATAGGTTTTCTAGTTATTAATTAGATGACATAAGAAGTATAGACTTGCCCTAATCAGAAAAATGATTCTGTTGTTTGGTCTCAAAGATTTTTGACATGTCACATATTGCATTTAATTTATTTTAAGTAGAAGATTTAACGCTCAGAAAAAAGAAATGTGATAGGATTAGAATGTAGTATTTTGATATGCATAACTGCTGAACACATTCTACCATTTTGATTATAATTAATCCTATATGGTCAACCATTTAAATAGTTTCTTCACTACTAAATTAGAAGCATTTTAAAATTATTATCTAATTCTTACTGCATAAACAGTCAAATTTTTTTTCTGACTCTTTGTTTATATTTTTAAATTTAATGCTGTGTGTTGAAAACGTGCAAATGAGTTGGGATGGAATTTAAAGAATATTTTCCATTGAGCGCAGTTGTCGTAGGAAAACTAGCAGCAGAGATAACTGGTCTTTGATGGCAAAACTGTAGGAGACACATGAAGACAGACACAACTTTCCTTTTTCTTCCTTCGGCATCATCCCCTTCTGGCTGTAATGTTGACTAGATAGTTGTGAGAACAAGTCTCTAGTTTTAGTTTTCTCCACCTAGAAAATTCTGAAATAATTCCTAATAAATAAATTCTAAATTTAAAAGCCTTTTCAGCTTATCTTACAGTTTCCTAAAGCCCGAGGGTGCAGTAGGAATAAGTTTAAGTAC
The DNA here is from genome assembly GCF_037043125.1 of Eumetopias jubatus. Taxonomy (NCBI): domain Eukaryota; kingdom Metazoa; phylum Chordata; class Mammalia; order Carnivora; family Otariidae; genus Eumetopias; species Eumetopias jubatus. Next base: position 20,593,696 of record NW_028274810.1, read on the forward strand.
TTCAGTTACTGCTATGGTTTCATCTTGTGTTATTCTTGAAGATAAATATGGATGCCAGAGGTTTGGAGTTTGGGAAGACTCTTTTTTCGTATTGTTTCCATTTGTTTAAAGGCTATCCGGTAACACCTAGCTAACTTTGAGTCTTAAGAGAATACAGTATTGTTAACTATATTCACATTGTTGTATATTAGATCTCCAGAACTTATTCATCTTGTGTGTCTGAAATTGTGTAACCTAAGACCAACATTTCCCCATGTCCCCCACACCCCAATCCCTGGTGACCAGTATTCTATTGTCTGCTTGTATGAGTTTGGCTATTTTAAATTCCACATATAAGAGAGATCATGCAGTATACTGTGTATATTTAAAATATAAAGCATTTAAATTGGACATTTTATAGTTGATTTGAATGGCAAACTGCTTTGGTCTTATTTCAGAGATATGAATAATAGGTCATAAAAATATTACTTATATATCGTTTCATCAACCCCAGATACGTGACTGATTTGTTGCTTTGTAAATAATATATGTGTAATATTTTATTTGTAAGGTTTATCTAAAGTAACAGGTAGAATTTGCTAGTCATCTTGAAAGAGAAAATAATTTACACACAATATGACTACTAATAAATTCCTAGAAAATACTTGATATCTTCCATCACTATGAAGATAATTCAAGAAGTTAAAATATGTGCATATTCTTGAAGAATCAGAAATTAGGTACACTGAATAGCCTATCCCCTGGAGTTATGTTTATATTTAATATGATGCATTTCAAACCAGTTTATGAGCAATGGGTTTATACCAGTATTATTGGAAATAGCAGAGTTAAAAATTAAAGGGAATTCAAACCTGCCATTTTTTAAAACATTTAAAACAATTTCCACTTCAAAATTTCTAGTTCCACTGATTTTGTGTAGAAACATGGAACATGAATATACTGTGTTATTTCACTTGGATGATTACTTGAATAAAATACTATACTTTTCTTACTGTAAAACATTAGTAACAGACTTTCATAACAAAAACCTAATAGCCTAGGAGGTTTATTTATTGTCTACTGAGCTACAAAACAGCCATCCCTATTTATACAGGGAGAACATAAAAGCTAACAAATTTATAATATGTATATCCTCAAAAGGAGCAATTTTAATTAGTATCTAAGTATCTTTATGTATCTTATAATACAGGATTTTTCTGTGTTCTTAGATCTCTACTAAATATATTTTATAGGACTATCAAATACTACCAAATGATTTGCTTAGTTGCTATTGTAAAGATAAAGTAAATTAATATTTTAGTAAAAATGAAAGTTCTTTAATCAATAAGCTAAATTGTAATATGAATACTGGTACAGAACAAATACAGAACTTGTTAGGAAACATGCAGATGTCTGTTTTGTGTGGTTTGGTGGTAACTTGAGGTTAATGCTCTATTAACTAACTGATGAGAATTGTAGCATTCAGCCTACCCTGTTCTGCCTTCTCACTTGAGAAAAAAAACCACTGAGGTCAGTAATAAGAAAAGTTCCTTCCTCTTAATAAAGTCTTCTAACTGCCTTTTAAACAATATAATGATTTAAATTCTAGCTTTAAAATGTCATGGTCAGCATTGAAGACAGTTTTACAAATGTAAAAACATCATTTCTGTGTTGTTGTGGTTGTGTTTATTTGTTTGTTTGCCATTTCTGTGTTTTGAAGCTCATTTGCTTTCCTCTTCATAGGGTGAACCTGGAGAAGCAGGGAACCCAGGGCCTCCTGGGGAAGCGGGCACAGGTGTAAGTGCTAGTCTATTGTCCATGTAGGGTGTTAACAGTTTGGGAATTCCTTTTTTAGGGTATATTAAACATGTAACTTAACTCCTAGCTGTAATTCAGTTATTTACTTTTCCTTCCCCATTAAAAATAATCACAAATGCAGAACCTTTTTGTTTAATAATCTTGTATATCCTGTGCGTATTTTGATTTACATAGAAATTGAAAAAAATGACATTTGTTAGACGTAAGTTAGAGCATTAAAACTATAAGCTGTTTATACATTTTTTCATGGACTGTTCACAAAAGAAACAAATAAACCATGCTACATCAAACAAACATGTATGAATTGTGTTAGGATTGTATTCATTCTAATTTAGATTGGTTCAAACCTGGGGTGAATTTGACCCCCGGGGACACATTTGGCAATGTCTGGAGACATTTTTGGTCGTCACACTTGGAGGAATGTCACTCTTGATATCACACGCTGGGATCAAATTAGTAGAGACCAGGGGTGCTGTTAAACATCTTGCAATGCACAGGACAGCACCCCCCGCCCCCGGCCCCGGGAGAGTTGTCTGATCCAATATGCTGAGGCTAAGAAATTCTGATTTAAAGCTTATAAGATCTAATCGTTCTTTTTCTTACGTGGTTGTAGGGCCCCAAAGGGGAAAGAGGAGAGAAAGGAGAAGCTGGTCCGCCTGGTGCTGCTGGACCTCCTGGAGCTAAGGGACCACCAGGTGATGATGGCCCGAAGGGTAACCCGGTAAGTGAGCTCGGTCCCCTTTAAAGTGGCATCTATGTCAAAGCCACGGTGGAGCTTTTCATAGAAGGGTTAGAAATCATGAAACTCTGGCCCATAGCTGGTGAAGCTGACTTTTCATCATTTCATATATCGATTAGCATTCTCCATTAATTTCATTTTTAAAAAAATTTTCTAGCAGAAGGGAAATCTTCTCATATGGTTTTGCCATGACTTAGCTCTTAAACATCACAATATCATGACTTTATGAAAATGTTTTTATTTATCTTCTCTCTTTTAAAAACATTGTTCTAGGGTCCTGTTGGTTTTCCTGGAGATCCTGGTCCTCCTGGGGAACCTGGCCCTGCAGTAAGTATCATGGGGAAAGAAAGAAATTATTTTGATGGGGTGGTTCCCAGTGTCTCTATTGTTAATAATTAAAGAAAATTCTTGATGACTTCGGTGGATACCCCCAAAATAGAAAGGAAAAGAAAATGTAAACCGCAATCACAGCTACAACAGAATCCATATAGTTGAGGACAGTTAGACCTATGTTGCATGATTATTTTCTTCATTTGGGTTAGTTTTCCAGACTTTGCTGGGTTGTACAAACTGAGTAGCAGCATTACTATTATTTCAAAGCTACGGCATCTTTGTTTTTATTTCAGCCTCTCCTATGTTGTAATTCCTATCTCAAAGTGTGCCATATTTGTTCATGGTGCAAGGTGCACTGCAGTTCTAGGCTAATTACATCCTCTTTCTTTTCTTATATTAACAGCATACTGTATTTTAAATTTAATGTGGTGGCAGTTTCACAAATCTTTATCGAAAGAGTGAGAGATACCACAATCCTTAAAATACAATTGAAAGATTTTAGTAATACTTCTATCTGTCCATTTCATAATGATTTATCTCAAGGACTCAGAGAATATATCATACCTTTTTGTTTTAATAAAAGTGAACTCATAGTGAGAAATATCTGAGATCACTTTCTATTGCCCATCATAGGGTCAAGATGGTGTTGGTGGTGACAAGGGTGAAGATGGAGATCCTGGTCAACAGGTAAGTAAGCACACTATTTTTATTAGATCTTTACATAGTCTCAAGACATTTTAAAGACATAATCAGACTTTCAAAAGCATAGCTATGTGGGTACACATTTTTTTGAAAGGATTATCAGTTATATTTGAATTTCAGTTCAAAGTCAAACTTACATGGAGTCTCTTACTTGATGTGATTTATAAGTATCCTTCATAATAAAAAAAAAATGTAGTAATACCATAGTTGTGATTTTGTCATACTATGTCAAATATAGCTCTCTATCTCTTTGTACTGAATAAAAAGTTATTTTAAAAACACAAATAAGGCTGAAATGAAGACAGCCATGTTATCAGCCTATCATTAGCATGACTGTACTGCAATTACTAATCTAAATGAATTCAGCATTGTATTGGACTATTACTATTATTATTTTTTTTTAATTTGAGAATGACTCAGTAGGGGCTTTGGCCACTTATGGTTATTTAGGGAGAGGTAAAGGAAGGCACAAGCTAAGTAGGAGCCAAAGACAAATCACACCCCTAACATAACATTATCTCTAGAGCCATCCCCACTGGATATTTGTAGGCTATTCTGTGTAGATAGGACACATGGTCATATCCCAATGTGCTGAGTTCTCCTTGGCATAGAAATGCGAGTTCCATACAAGAAGAAATGTAGAGGTAACAGTTTTATGGTTTCACAAATGTATGTGATGTGAGTAAAGTTATTAATCATATGATTCTGTTCATTAGTATGTCTACCGGCTGCTTGTCAGATATGTTAGCACTTTTTAAAAGAACAGTTGGAAGAAGGAGGAATTTGATTCACTTTCTTCCAGCTATGGAAAAGTTTTCCATCTGAGCTTACCAGCTCTAATAATAGATATTGAGAGAAAGTCTAGGTACCTGAAACAGAGATGAGGTTATCAAGGAAAGGTAGATGTGGGGAGATGAAGAAAGAAGTTTGGTTTCAGTCCAGATGTCCAAGAATGCTCTGAGCTATAAAACAATACTCAACTGCTTAAAAGGTATTTTTCACATTTATAGGGTCCTCCTGGCCCATCTGGTGAGGCTGGCCCACCAGGTCCTCCTGGAAAAAGAGTAAGTTCTTAAAATTCTTTATTTGAAACATCCACTCATTATCTACTGTGTGTATAAACTTACATAATATTCTTCAGCTGTAGGCAGCACATTACAATGATGCTGAAATATGTAAGTCGTGGAGAACAGGGTAATTTCGTACATTTGTCAAAATTCTTATTAAAATAGAACACACTTCGACAGATTTAATCTGTCACAATGAGAAGTATTTTCCCACTTCTCTGTGCTAAGGTCTCCCCTCTGTACAAACGGAGGCCGCTCCAAAAGACGGATGGAAGCCTGAACTTCAGCTCTTGGTGCACTACAGGGAGATGAGATGCCTAAGTCTAGCACTAGCTAAAAACATGGTAAAAACCTGAATGCAAGTATCAATAGAGTTCAAGAATCAGTCTGCACATAATGTTAGCTTGCTTTACCTTATCAAGCTTCTCTGATTTGGAAACATGGCCAGATTTTAACAAAAGATGACAGGAAAATAGAAATAAATAGAATTGTTAAAAAAATTGGCTCCAGTAGATCGTAGGAGATTTACTTGAACTGTCTTTTTCTTACAATTGTACTATTTTCATAATAAAACCATGTTTGTTGACCTGCTTCTTACAGCACTTATATCAATGTACATTGTTCCCCTGCACCACCTTTACTCTATTTTCTGACCTCCCTGCAAACAAAATACATTTCTTAGGTTCATTCCCCTTTCAGGAATCCAAAGGCACGGAGCCCCTGGGATCCTGTTGTTTTCTAATGGTAGCTTTGTTTTAGGGGGATTTTCATACTACACATCCTCATGTACATATTTTATGAACAGATTTTCATTTTGTCCCTCAGCAGTATAAATTCGAATCAATATTTACAAGCATTTGTCTTTGCCAGAAATGAATTTAGTTTATATTAAACATCTTTGCTGACCAAGTGTTTTTTTGCCTTCCTCCTTCCCCCTTCTTCTTATATTCTAACAACATTCTAAATAAGATTCTTATTATTTTGTTTTGTTTTTGTTGTTGTTGTTGTTGGCAGCCCTGAAGCATGGTCTCGTTAGAAAAAAAAATGTATTACAAAACAACCATTGGTCTGTTATTCTTAGAAAGTAATTACAAAGTGTAACATGATATTTTGAGGTCTATTGCCTATTTGCCTGCAGTCTGAATGCCATTAAAACTTTCTAGATGGATGAGTAAATGATAATAAACCTTCCTAATAGAATATTGATCAGAATGTTGCGAGTGGCAGTGATACTGAGAAACAAGGTTCTGTTATTGAACAAGTAGGAAAATTAAGTTGTCATTTGTAGTACATGTACATTCTGTCGTGTATTTGTAATACTGAAGAATAAATGTACATTTCCTTAAGGCACTAGAAGATTGTACAGTTTGTGTCAATAAACCATGGAATTTTAATCTCAAGTTATCATTCTAGCTATTTGAAACCAAGAGCTAGTTCCATGCTCTTTTATTGAAAAAAACTCTGAGAGGTCACTAAAATAATTTAAATATTATAATATGCACAAAATTTACCTGTTAAATGGAATTTTAAAGACTCCAACTCATATTGCCAGAGGAAAGTTCACAATAAAAAATTAAAATAATTGATATTATTAATTGGTAGAAATAAGGAGAAATATATATATATACACACCATATAATGTTTTATGTTCTTATTATATATGCATGTTATATATGTGCATATATTCTTATTATATATTCTTTCCATCCCTATGCTCTCATGCATAAAAGTGAATGGTCAAAAGATAAAGTGTTAGAAGGAAACATCCCACTCACATTTACCCACACTAAGATTCAGATCAGAGATTAGATTCTTAGGAAAGCCTTCCTTACTGTCAAACTAGAACGCTGTGCCTATTTTATACACCTACCTCATCTCTGCATATTTTATAACGTACTGTCTTTGTTAATTTTGATGTCTATCTTCATAACTAAACTTCATGAACTCCTTAGGATTTCACAGGGTTTTTTGTTTTTGTTTTTGTTTTTTGTATTCTCCATGCACATTTCTGGCACATAAGAACAATTTAAATATTTTTTACATGAATGGAAGAATAGAAAAATTATAGAATAATGTTGTAAAATGTGAATAGTGGAGAGAGGCTTAAGCTGTGTATTTAATATGAAGTATATTTCTCATGGTGAAAAAAATTTGTGTAACAGTGGCTACTGGTAGAAAATGAACTGGGCCCTGTTTTATTGTCTCATGTTTTAGGAGGCGTTTTCCAATCAGAACACGCATTAGTTAATGAAATTACAGCAAGTAGTTTGCTAGATTAAGTCCTTGACCATCTGTTTATGCAGATATATAAGAAATAAATGACTAAGACAAGAATTTGTCCATACGCATTATTAATTTTTTCCTCTTCTCCTAGAAAAAGTGTGTTTCTCTGTTTTCATCCCAGTCTTTCTTTTAAAAAGAATCTGTACCATCTGGAAAAAAACATATATATAAGAAATAGGGACGCTTGGGTGGCTTAGTAGGTTGTGTCTGCCTTCAGCTCAGGTCATGATCCCGGGGTTCTGGGATCAAGTCCTGCATCGGAGTCCTGCATGGGCTCCTTGCTCAGCGAGGAGCCTGCTTCTCCCTCTGCCTGCCACTTCCCCTGCTTGTGCTCACTCTCTCTCTCTGACAAAGAAATAAATAAAATCTTTATAAAAAAAAAGAAAGAAATGAAAATGGGAAAAATGAGATAAAGAACAGAGAAAATCCATTTAATATAGATTTCCACCATGACAGATATCAGGCATTCATTCAAAGAGGGAAGAAATTATTTTGGGTTGGAGAAACTCTATTTGAATCACAATTTTGTGTTTGTGTTGTAGTTTACTTGTATTTAAATTCTCTAGCTTCCTCAAACTCAGATTTTCTTTTCTCCCTTGCAGTAAAAGCAATATTTTTGTTACATTTTTAGACAGCTGATGACTTGCTTTTTTTAAAAGCCAGATATTTATAAATCTTCTATTCTATAATATTCATGTGTGTAAATGCAATCCTTTGAGAAGACTCCATACCTTGATGCCACTAGTTTAAGGAAAAACCTTCATAGAATAAGGAAAAGCCCATTGTTCACCTGAATCTCATAATTTCTATATCCAAAATCATAAGTCATTATGGTTGTTTAGATTTGCATATGTTAATATGTTAAACATCACACCAAAATAATTTATGACAACATTTTTACACTAGGAATTATTTGAAGTTGATGCTTGTTTACAGTAACCCTCTTTCATAAATAGCATGAAATTAAAAAGAAGCACTTAAGTTTTAAGAATATATTATTCTTGGGGCACCTGGGTGGCTCAGTCATTAAGTGTCTGCCTTCAGCTCAGGTCATGGTCCCAGGGTCCTGGGATCCAGCCCAGTATCAGGCTCCCTGCTCAGTAGGAGGCCCGCTTCTCCATCTCCTTCTCCCCCTGCTTGTGTTCCCTCTCTCTCTGTGTCTCTCTCTGTCAAATAAATAAATAAAATCTTTTTTAAAAAAAGAATATATTATTCTTAACATAATGCTGCTGCCTCAAGAGACTGCTTCAGAATTTGTACATTTCTTCCTTTGGATTGAGGCACAATATATGTCTAATCATATTTGGCATTACTGTGATGATATTGAGAAAATAATGACCAATGCTACGTTCATTGATTCTCTCTGAGATAAATGAGTTCACAGAATGCTCTGAGTTTGATGAAGTGCTGTATACTCATTTCAAACGTGGATTTAAAAGACCATACGAAAGACTAGCATGTGCTTACCATTAGCATATTAATATGGCATCTGAAAGAAAGTCATCCTCCTGCCTAACCTTATTTTCACCAATTAACACCATCTCCACTACCCTCCCCAACCTCCAACCTCAATTTCAATTGCTGATTTTGAGTACAATTCATTGCAAAAATTGAAGTAAACAAATGGAAAACAGGAGAGTCTGGGGAAAAATGAAATGTAATTTCTTAGAGACCATGGAGTTTCTTTTTTAGACTGTACTTATGTTTGAACTTGTGCAGAAAATTTCAACATTAGATTGAATCTTAATGCTTGTTAAGGAGTAATAAAAATTCAGTTGATTAGTGGACATGAAATATTTCATAATAAAATTGTAAATTTTATGTGTCTTAGAATAAAGTATTGCAAATGTATATTGGGGGTAGTTCTAGAGGCCAAAAGCCTTTTTATTGTATTCTCATTGGGCCATCAAACCAAGTGCCCTGTTTTTGTTGACTTGAAAGGTACTAAGAAATGGTGTAAGTGAGGATCTAATGTGATTAATAGAAACAAAATTTAGATATAATGGGAATTATAACATCTATTTAGCTTGAAAAATTGATGATTTCTTTGATACCTTGAATGTTAGTGTTCATATTATAAATGATTCTTTTCTCATCATTTTGTTACAAGATTTAGAAATGTCATGTTTTATATTTCACAGATGACTATGTAAATGTAAGAAGAAAATATGACTATCAGATTTCAAAATCTGATTATGTATTACAGGATCATAGTGTATCTTATATTTTAGCCAACTCAAAATTTTCCAGTTAAAACAAGGAGTTTCAAACATGGAATTTGTATTTCTCAGGTATTATAAACAGCATGTATGGAAAAAGTAATTTGTTGACATGGTGGCTACAAATGTATTTTGAGGTTTGTTTTGTTTGACCTGACTCTTAGGTTGCCAACATGGTGAAAAATATAGGTAAAATACTTTAATGTATAAGAAAAAAAATCTAATAATCTTAGTAATGATAGTAACAACAGCCAATGTTTGCTCAGTGCGTTTTTATGTCCCAGGCACTGTTATACACCATTTACATTTCTCAACTCATTGAGTTCTTATGATGACTCTGGGAAATAGCTCTTATTATTCTCCACATTTTGCAGAGAAGTAAACTGAAGCTCTGACGTGGTGTATAACTTTCTAAAGATCACAAAGCTAATTAGTGGCAGAGCCAGGATTTGAAGCCAGGCAGTCTGAGTCCAGGCTTTACGCTCTTAAGCACCAGATTCCATATCTGCATTTGCTACCACTACACTGGAAAGCTTGAAAAATACTTTCATATGTGTTATCTCATTTAAATTTAACAACAATTCTATAGCAAGAGGATTTTATTGGTAATATTTTATGGATAAAAGAACTGAAGTTCAGGAATACTAATAAATTGTTAAAGTCACAAAGCTAATAAAAAAAGAACTAAAGAGAATTGGGTTGACAGATATCTTACAAAGATATGTATATAGTCGAGGAGCAGTATTACGAATAGATTTAAACTGATTAATAATTATCATCTCTCCATAGCAATCTATGGAGCTGTGCAAAAGTCAGGCAAAGACCAGAATATTCTCTTAAGCTGTTGGATGCCATATGGAGTGTGAAGGGTTTTTTTTTTCCTGCTCTTGCTCTAATATTAGATTTTAAAAAGTGATAACTATTTTTATGTCACTTATTTATGTGAATTGCATAGTTCCGGAAAATGAAAATAAAATTTCTGCTGACAGTCAAGATTTTAAATGTTGCGCTGCCCTAGTTTGAACATGATCGTATAAGAATGCATAACATATGGATGTTCTAAGATTGAGAAAGGAGCAAATCTTAAAACCCATTTAAGGATGGAAGGGAAATGTAATACATGCAATTAATTCCGAATTACACAATATAATAAATGATACCTGAGTATTCAACACACTAAGGGTGACTAAGTCATCAGCATTTCTTAAAAAATGTATCTTCACCATTTCCTTACATTTATATGATGTGATTATCTGTCAGTCTGTGCTTCATTTATTTTTAATAACATAATAAAATTTTTAAAAATGTAAAATAAAAAATATGCTAACTGCAAGTTTTTATCAAAAAGGGTTTTGATTTTTCTTTGTGTTTTAAACCCTAAATAACTGTAGACAGCCACAATTTATTAGAATCTGTTACAGATTAAACTGGAGTATTTGTGAATAAGTCCTCAGTCACGTTACTTTTTTTTTTTTAAATATGTTGCGTTATTTGTTTCAGAAGTACAGATCTGTGATTCAACAGTCTTGCACAATTTCAGTTACGTTACTTTTATATGCAATATATATATTTTAAGTGCAATTTTCTGTTTATAGGGTCCTCCCGGAGCTGCAGGTTCAGAGGGAAGACAAGGTGAAAAAGGTGCTAAGGTAAAATATACAATGTTTGAATGGCTTGTGCATAAATTGAACAACATCTATCTCAGTACTCTTAATAACATAAAAAAATATCATTTCTCATTATTAACATGTTCACACATTTTATTTTCTAACAGGGAGAAGCAGGTGCCGAAGGTCCTCCTGGAAAAACTGGCCCAGTTGGTCCTCAGGGACCTGCCGGAAAGCCTGGTCCAGAGGGTCTTCGGGGCATCCCTGGCCCGGTGGTGAGCATCTCTGCTAAAAGATGCCATTTTGAAAATGTTTTATTTCCCCCCCAAAAAAAGTTTTGAATGAAAATGTTTATGTCAGTATTATTTCATAAGGTGTGGATGTTTTATGGGAATTCCATAAATATTATGTAGTGATTAAAGCCAGATACTCTTCAGATATTTAAATATGTCATTTATTTTAATAAGTCCAAGGTGAAATTCCAACACAGAAAGGCAGAATAGACACTAAACCCTAAGAACTCAAAGATGTACAGTTTTTATTCATACATCCATAGAGACATACCCCATGTAAAAAGATTCAAAATTGCTTATAACATTTGTAGATGTTCTCCATGTGATTGGATTCATAGGTGATGTTTGCTTGCTTGCTTTTTGGATTTCCAAAATTGAAATAAAAAAAGATATGTATGCTTTTGTTAATTAAAAAAAAATCAAATATGCTTATTTTCTGTAGGGAGAACAAGGTCTCCCTGGAGCTGCAGGCCAAGATGGACCTCCTGGTCCTGTGGTGAGTATGATGGTTCCTGTTATTTAGCAAGGGAGAATTCCAGAAATAAAATTGTTTATAAGGTAGAATTTCTGATGTTTTATATCGTAAATAAGTTTATATTTTGTACAATATTCAGGGAAGCGTATTACTTAGACCTAAAAAGGGGAAAGTAATCCTCACTGATAGGTTATTTGGAAAATATGCCACTTGATCAGATCTTTCCTTTCTTATGTCCTTTGGATAAAAGAAAATATTTCCACTCTGAATAAAATGCCACTAATGGTCTAGCCAGTTTTTTTCCAAATGTGGACAGTTTCCCCAAATGCAGGCAATTACACTTAGTTTCCTGGCACTTCATTTAAAAGAATGACATTGGCACAGGCATATAGTGATTCCTTCACCAAATAAATTGTTCTATTCATGAGTCATACGGACTGAAAGATAAAACATTAACCTCCATTAGTGAAAAAAGGCATAATTATTATAACTGGAGCCTGGTTACTATCACAAACCCTATGTGCAAACATGCTTGAGATATGCAACAGAGCATTTAGCTGACCAGCATACTGTTCATAGATGGGAGTTTATTATAGATTCCAAGGCTATCCTCGCTACAGAATTTAGGCAGAAGTGAGAATCCAAGCCTTGCCTTTAAAATAATTATTTTCTGGGACGCTTGGTGGCTTAGTCGGTAAGCATCTGCCTTCAGCTCAGGTCATGATCCCAAGGTCCTGGGATCAAGTCCCTCATCGGGCTCCCTGCTCAGTGGGGAGCCTGCTTCTCCCTCTCCCTCTACCTGCTGCTCTGTCTACTTGTGCTCTCTCTCTCTCTCTAATAAATAAATAAAACCTTTAATAAAAAATTATTGTTTTCTGGGTGACAGATTCTATATTATGGTAGAGGCATTTGAAATTCATTGTCCAAAAGTAGTTGCATGTAAAGGGATTAATCAAAATAGCTAATAATACATACAGCATTATGCAAGTATGATGCATGTTGGTTCAAATAGTCAAATGCTTCTGTAGAGCAATTTATATTTTACAAAAATACCTCTTATCATGAACATATTAGTTACCTCAGATATACATACTCACAAAGCCATCAAAACTGGGATTCATAATCTTAATTATTGTGGAGGAATTTTGACCATCCCTTTCAGTAAAAATGCCACAAAATATACCAAATATTTCGTGTTACAGAGATTATTTTTTTTAAATTTCACTGAAGAGTTAAAGATCATTTATTTTAGTATCAAGATAAAAGTTATCAAATTTTGAGTGGCCTCAAGCAGGAGATTATCAAATCTGCACATGACCCCATTAGCATGGAACAGGGACCTGGCTGAAGCAGAGTGGGCTCCATGTCTGCGCCACTATTTAGGGAATATTCTCCTTAGATATGGTAAACTCTTAACTGTAGAGTCAGAGCCTGGAAAAAAAAATAATTCACCTTAATATCACCTTAAAATTTGCCAGAGATTTTTTTTCTTGTTATTTCAGATTTTCCAATAAGTATTCTGACCTTTCTCCAGATGAAATAAAAAACATCATGCTGGAGATTTCCTTCAGATAATATTAAAAATAAAACCATCAGACATACCATCTGACTCCAGCTTGTAAAAGTTTATATTTTTGACTCTTAGGTAAATGTGAGTTTACCGAGCAAGGGACAGAACAACTCATACCCTTTTAGGCAGAGTGAAGTGAAAAGCATCAGAATTTAAGAGTGTGGGTGCCATGCCTTTCTCTGGCTACTTGTTTTATCAGAGAGCACTTATAATGTGAATAGATTGTAGCTTTTTCAAGGCATCAATTAATTTGACAATATCTAACTTTAATGAAAATGCTAGTTGGTTCTCATGAAGTGAGGATGGGCAGAGAAACCATCTTCAGGATGCTTTTTATGGCAATTTAATGAGCTTTTCAACTCAGCTAAGAAAAATTTATTTTAGTAGGCAATTTTTGATCATGGTTATTGACTCTCAAGTTAAGCTCCCTAGTTTCAAAAACAAACACTTCTACTTATGTGCTAGATGACTTTAGGAAAGCTATTTATTTATTTTTCTAAGCTTTAGATTCCTGAGCTGTAAAATTAGGATATCAATAGCATCTATCTCATGGGATATTATGAAGTTTAAGTGAATTAAATGAAGATATTAATATCTTCTACCCATGGGATTCTTATGTTAATTAAATAAGTTATATGTAGAACACTTAGACCATTAATTGGCAGTAGAAGCACCAAATAAAGAATTATTAATTGAATGAAATGATGTTTTGAAAAATAAACAATTTCATATTCTTAGTGAAAAGTAACTAAATTTGGGGTGCCTGGCTGGCTCAGTCCATACAGCATGCGACTATTGATCTTGGGGTCCTAAGTTCGGGCCCCACATTGAGGGTAGAGTTTACTTAAAAAAAAGTAACTAAATTTGACCTCATTCATGCGTATGTACCATCAATAAACTTGTTTGAAAGACACTGACTCTTAAAGCAAATATAAAGGACCAACTAATTATGTGGACTTACAGCAGTTAGAGTATAAAGTAAGTAAGTAGTATAATAGAATCAAGCAGAGAATGCTAAATATATTCAGAGTAAGACTGTTAAAATGCCCTTCCCTCTGGGGACCTTTCCTTCATCAGAAGTATGGTAAGATTATTAAAGAAGGAAAAGAGAGGCTTAAATGTGTATGTTAGGCTTAAAAATGTGGGAGGTAAAAATAAGAGGTTTCAGAACTCATACGAATTTTCATTTGTCTCTGAAATTAATCCATATGAAATTCATCTGAATATTCTCTCCAGAATGTGTTTTTCCTCATTATAATTATAAATATATTCACATCCATATCCAAGTCTACACATGTTTCAGAAGCCTGTTTATCACTATATTTCTGCAACTACCTACTGGGTCCCTTTTCCCCTTCTAGAAGGTGCCTGAAACTTCTTGCTGTAGGGTCCACTAGTCAGAAAACATTCCCCTTTCCCAACTTTTAAACATAACTTAGCTGTTTAGTAAGTACAACTTACAGTGCTTTCATCATTCCAGATAGGCAGCTACCTAATTAGGCAATTGCACTCTATCTAACAGAGCGGTTAGCAGTATGGATGTCTTTCCTTTTTCTCTGGCTTTTTGTTTTATCAGAGAGTATTTATATACCTCCTTATACACTTTCTTTACTTAAAAGGTATTTTATAGGTATTTTATATACAACTTTATATTAACCTTTAGAATGGAAATTCTTTGGGGTGAGAGTGAAACGGATCTTTTAGAACATTTAAAATGATATGCGTTTGGTGCTTGCCCATTCTGTAATCAGCTGTACTAGAGTTTAGATACGGTACAGTATTTTTCACTTTAAAAGTTAAACATTTTTCATGGTAAAAATTAAACTTCTATAAATGCATGAATTTTATGTACATATATATTTAGAATCACCATATGGAACTGAGGATAGATTAAATAGTACATATGAGAGCTAACAGAAAGCTAAGGACAATGATGAGATTATATAAAGAATAATAAAAGGGTTTTTTTTAAGTTGAATCAAATTTTTGAGTAGTCAACAAGAAAAAGAGGTGAAAATTTACCATAATTTAATTATACATTCCTTCTTTTCACATACTGATAAATAAAATATCTGATACCATTATTTTTCAAACCGTAAGTGCCTGAAAAAAAATGGTAGGATGGCTTACTGAATTTCAGTTTGAGTTTTTTTAATGCTACCTTTGAACTATCTGTAGACAGGGTTGAGACGTGTAGCATTCCATAATGATTCACCAGGTTTAAATAATAAAGCATTTGCTTTTCACCAAACTAAACATTATTTCACAATATTACATTCTAAATAAAGTGCAGAATCTACCGTTTCTTTAAACTTCAATGCACTAGAGTTGTGAGATGCATATTAAAGCAAATATTCTGTAAAGCATAATACTGCAGGGAAAAATGTTTGATTGTATATTCTGGACACTTAAGAATGTACCATCCCTGTTTTCCTTTCCACTTATGAATTATGTATTTCCCTAGGGTTTTTCAATTTACAATATCCTAAATAGGAAATAGAAAATATGTACTTGGAATAACATTTTTAGATGCAGAATTGATAGTTTTGATATGTTACAAGTTCAGACGGTTATTTTTAACTGCGATCAACATCATAACTTTACCAATTTCTATTTCCAAATGATGAAAATGGTAAGAACCTGATTTTGTTTGGTAAATTCATCCTCAGATAATGTTTGCAAGTTCATAAGAAATTATTAGCTTAGAGGAATTAATCCTCATTTCCTCTCTTTTATGTACATTTATAGAAATGATTTAAAATGCATAAACATAGGGGCGCCTGGGTGGCTCAGTCGGTTAAGCGGCTGCCTTCGGCCCGGGTCATGATCCCAGGGTCCTGGGATCGAGTCCCACATCGGGCTCCTTGCTCAGCAGGGAGCCTGCTTCTCCCTCTCTCTCCCTCTGCTTGTGCTCTCTCTGTCAAATAAGTAAATAAAATCTTAAAAAAAAATAAAAAAATAAAATGCATAAACACAATGTCTAGTGTATTTCTCATTAAGCCTGAGTAATCAGAATTCCAGTATTTCTTCTCTTCCTCCTCCACTTCTCCTTTTCCTTCTTCTTTGCCATTTTAGCTTCTACTATAAGAATGTGGTGAGAAGGCTGATTGATAACTGACTGTAACTTTTCAAAAATGCTATACTTCACTGTTTATACAGTACTTTTGTAGGTCTGGTTGCTCTTTCATTATTACACTGCTATGATACAGTTATTACTATTACAGTACCTTCATAAATGAAGCTCAGAGATAATAAGTAATAGATCCAAGGTCACCCAACTAATGTGTGGTTAGACTTGAGACTCTGAATGAAGCAGTGATTAGAATATTGATGTCCGGCAAGCAGCGTTCCTATCAGTTCTCCCACTTACAGCAAAATTGCTGTAAAGTATATCATATGCTTAAAAAAGTTTGAGTGCAAAATGAAAAGTTAAGAAAGAAAAAAATCTGGCCTGTACAAAGTTTTGTATTTTCAGTCTGGAGAATGTACTTACTTTTAATTCACTTATGTCAGGTTTAACCAATATTCTTAAAAGGTTTCTACTTCGGGTACAAGCATATGGTTCTTTCATGCAGTTACGTTTTTATTAGAACCATTTTTTTCATACTTTTTATGCCACCTTGTTCTAACATGTAGAGTCTTTGGCATTTATCCTGGTGGTGACATGGTCGCAAGAAATTATTTAAGTGTTTCCATTACTCATTGATATTATTCCTTTTAAAATGTGCTATTGGGGGGTGCCTGGGTGGCTCAGCTGGTTAAGCGACTGCCTTCGGCTCAGGTCATGATCCTGGAGTACCAGGAGGGAGTCACACATTGGGCTCCCTGTTCATCAGGGAGTCTGCTTCTCCCTCTGACCCTCCCCCCTCTCATGTGCTCACTCTCTCATTCTCTCTCTTTCAAATAAATAAATAAAATCCTTAAAAGAACTACTTTAAACAAATAATAAAATGTGCTATTGGGCAACATTATTTTCCTAATGATTCATCATGCATTTCTGATAAAATCAGAAAAGAGTAGATGCGAAATATATTCCCTTAATTTAGAAATTATTAAACTAGTAGAACTAAATAGGTAATGCTTTTATTTTAACATAAATGAGATCCTTTGTGCTGTTCAGATTTGCATATTGATTTAACCTGATTTGGGACCTAACAACACAGAGCCATGTCTCTCAAAGCATACTGAGTATCAAACCTATGAAACAGATCCCTGGTCTCTTAACTCCAGAATTTCAGATTCAGTTGGTCTGAATGAGGCCTAAGAGTTTGCTTTTCTAATAAAAAGTTCACAGATGATGCTAATGCTGCTGGTCTGAGGACGACACTTTGAGATCCACTATGATGGGGTGTTAGTAAACAAGATGAAAATCTGGTTTTTAAACCCAGCCTTAGAATATACTTGGAGGTAAATTTGGTAATTTCTTTCTCGTCTACGTTTCGTCTGTCAGAGATTTAACAAAGTGGCATGATTATTTTTATACAAAAAAAGTCAAACTGAATTAATATAAACTTATGTCTGATGATTAATAATTTTCTCCTTATTAGAAGAATATTATTAGGAGTGCCTAGATGGCTCAGTGGGTTAAGCATCTGCCTCCGGCTCAGGTCATGATCCCAGGGTTCTGGGATTGAGCCCAGCGTCCAGGATCCTTGCTCAGTGGGGAGCCTGATTCTCCCTCTCCTTCTGCTGCTCCCCCTACTTGTGTTCTCTCTCTCTCTGTCAAATAAATAGATAAAATCTTAAAAAAAAAAGAATATTATTAGGCACATTCACATTTAAAACTGCACATATTTTCTATGAAAATAATTTGTATCTATTGTTAATGGAATGATGTAGGGAAATTGTCCACTTTTATATCAATATACTTAGAGAATTTCAAATTCATTCAATAATTAAAACAAATATAAATATATATAATATTAGCCCAAAATACTATTGTTACACAGTACTAATTGTACGAACCCTATTCTTACTTTCCCCTGATGACCAGGAATTCAGTTTAAGGTGTAGATGTGAGAAATTAAGGAGTGCAAAAGGCTCATCTACTCAATCTCAGGAGACAGGAATTATAATCCTCAATCTATAGATGAGAAAACTGAAGCTCTTTTTGGTTAGCTAATTTAAATTGCTAATAAGAGAGGCTGGCTTCTATCCCAAGTCTATCCTATTCTGAGCCCATACTTTTTATTTTACATCATGCTACTTGGATCACATCCATGGCTCTTAATACTTTAAATTCACAGAAATGACGGACTGGGACTTAACATGCTCTTTCACATGGAAGATTCTAAGTGTCTGGGTAGAGAGGAAAAAAATTGCTCATGGTAGCCTTGAAGAAGATACAATAGTGAACACTCATGGTATAGTTTGGTAAAAGTTAAAACAATTTGTTTTCTAAGTGCCATGTTAAAAATCATCAGTGAAGCTATAATTCTAAAATTGAATTCGATATAAATAATTCAAACTCATAGAGATACTGTAGAAATCTTTTGCTTTGTTTTTCTGGCTGCCTTACTATTTCAGGTAGTAATGACCAACATTTTGAAGCCTTATATTGGCTCTGATCTCATCAATCACATCCTTACATTCTTTTAGTGTCAGTTACATTTCTCCTGACAGAAACTCTTGCCTGCATAGTTTCATTTGTCATTAATTTCAGAACAAGGGTCATATTTTGTATTGCCTTCACTATGGAATACACTATTCTATAAAAACATTTGTTTCAAAGTCATCAATATGAATGATTCCATGGGTAGGGGTCAAAACAAAGAGTTACTTGTTGAAGTCATGCCACGATTTTCATAAAAATATAATTTAGCATAAATGGATAAATATCTTGTCCTTGGACATAAGAAAAGGTTAAATTGGTAAAATAGAGATGTTTATATGAAAAAGCTAATTGTTCTGTTATTAAATTTACAAATCATTTAGATGAAAGATTCTTCAGGAATTACAGTTAAAAATACTGTCTTGGGAGTTTGCTTAGAAAAAGTGGTTATCAAAGGTCATTTGACTGCCAAAAATTTACTGAGTTTTTTTTTTTTTAATTTTACATGAAACATTGTAATGTATTTCAGCTTAGCACCAAAATATCTGATTGAGTTGATGTATGATTTGGAAATCCCTTCTTCTAAAATTTGTGTATTTAGTGCTCACTTTGGCAGCACATATACTAAAATTAGTGTATTTAAAAATGTATCCTTCTTTTTCAGTTTAAAGACCATATAAACCATGTCTTATTTCTAATTTCATATTTCTGTGGTCAAACATCAATATTATGCTTTATAATTATAGTTAAGTATTAAGCCATGGAGTTTTAAACAAGCAAATTTATTTTGAATCCTGAAAAATAAGCACTAATCATTATTAATTATTTTCAAACTCTGTCATATTACCCAAACCACATTTGCCCTGTGGATAGTAATATGATTCTCTAACTCATACCTACTCTATGTATGTTTATTATTTCTCATTATTTAGGGACCTCCTGGCTTACCTGGCCTCAAAGGTGAACCTGGCTCCAAGGGCGAGAAGGTGAGAATAAAAGCACATGTTATTACAATTTTGACATCCTGATAGCAGAGACAATAATTTTGCAGATTGAATCACTCAAAAAGAAATTTCAAAGAATATCTTTGTCCTTCTAACCAAGGAAAAATCTGTCAATCCTCTGCTTCCCAGATGAATTTAGAGAAGAGAAAATTATAAAAAGTCATAGTGAAAAATATATCAGCATTCAGTGTTATATTTTTTCAATGTCCCCTTGTAGGAACCATATGGAGAAAGCATATGGTTATACTAAAATAACCCTTCAGCAAATAAACAGATGGAATAACAAAATGCCCATTTTTATGTTTTTAAACATGAAAATAAAAAATTTAAACTAAAATACCTTTGAAATAGTAATTTGATCTTCCAGAATGTATGCTGAGTTGCAACAAATAATTAAAGAAAATAAGCCTTTTTAGAATACCATTAATGTTTTTTGGATTGTTTTTAAATCTCCAAATGTCTCTTAAAGACTACAGAGTCTCTTAAGAGTAGAAATCATTTCGTATAAAATATGATGCTTATTAAAATAATGACTTTTCAGTTGTTTATTTCATCAATATTACATATGGCCATTATTGGTCTCTAAGTTGAGGGAATTCATTTTAAGTAAATGAAGCACCAAAGATGTTATTTTTAGAACACATTTCATTGCCTAATAATCCTCCCCACCAATAAAAGCCTCACTTAATGTAAGCAGTAAATGATCCTGTTAGGTAAGAGAAAAGCACGTTCTTAATACTACATATCCTTCAGAAAGTGTTAAAGTTTTTATCTATTTTTTTTTACTTTTATGTTTCATAAATTTAGTGTGCCATTATTTTATGACCATAATTTAACAGATGGTTGTAATTCACGTATTGTTAAATTTCTTCTCTCTGCCTTCTAAAGGGACATCCTGGTTTAATTGGCCTGATTGGTCCTCCAGGTGAACAAGGTGAAAAGGGTGACAGAGGACTCCCCGGAACTCAAGGATCTCCAGGAGCAAAGGGAGATGGAGTGAGTAAAGATATAAATTATTCTCCTACTCCTTTCCAGTCGTATACACACACACACACACACACACACACCTGAGCACATTCCATTAAACATGACCAAGGAGGTGATTTAGACCATCTTTAATCTCTTTAAGTCAATGATGTTTTCAAAAAGAAATTTACTTAACCTTAAAGTAATAAATTAAAAATATGACAAGCTAGAAATCATAAAAATTACAGTTCAGTAGTTAATTACACAAAAATTTATCGAATCCCCAAAATATACAAATCATTATTCTGAAGGCTGCTTTATATCTATAAAGATATAGACATTAAAGCAAATGGGAAAAAATACAGATTATCTTGCTAAAGTTATTTCTTAGATTCACAATGGAAAGTTTTAGGTTATTCTTACATATTTTGCATAATCAAAAGTTTGCAGTGTGTTTTGTTCTGCAAAACATGGCATAAAATAGCTGAGGACAACTCTAATTTGGATGATTCTCTCTATAGGGAATTCCAGGTCCTGCTGGTCCCATAGGTCCACCTGGTCCTCCAGGCTTACCAGTAAGTGCAAGACAAAAGAATTTTATAAAATAAACTTTAAAATATACCAAGGAGTCATGAATTCTCCACAAAGGTAAAATCTGCACTTTTACCTTTGCCTTTTTTCTAGGGCCCTCAAGGACCAAAGGGCACCAAAGGCTCTGCTGTAAGTACTTTTGCCTTTGGATTTTCGTTTTTCAGGGAAGTCCACTCAAATGCCTTATTCCCCATTCATCTTGTTCCTTTTTATTTTTCTTTTTTTTAAACAGGGACCTGCCGGCCAGAAGGGTGACAGTGGTCTTCCAGGGCCTCCTGGGCCTCCAGTAAGTGCAGAATAACAAGACTGATGTGCTGACATTTAGCATCCTGAGACTACCAGTGATTTCTCTGAATTTGTAAGAAGGATGGAAAAAAAAAAAAGACATTCTGTCAAAGTGCTGATTTTTCTAGGAAATAGCACTATATTAGTTACATAATCAGGTTCTCATGCCAAGATTTTTCTTTTAATTGAATATAAGGATCCATTAACCATGTATTATGATAGTCTTGTTTTTGTTTTTCAAGAAAATTATATACTTTCTTATATCACATTTTTATGAAAGCAGTTGATTGTATGCCACAAAGATACATATATGTCTGACCACACTAGGAATAAAAACGAAAGTTTAGATACTTGGCATTTGTTTTCCTACTATATATAATGATCACCATAAAAGCAATAATAATTTGTAACATTTGTTAATGCTGACATTTTCCAGGCTTCACATAACTACTAAGTGATAGATCCGCTTTGCTAGGGCTGCCATAACAAGCACCACAAACAAGGTGGCTTAAATAATAGAAATGTATTATCTAACAGTTCTAGAGGCCACAAGTCCTAGATCAGACTATGGGGAGCATCGGTTCCTTCTGAGGACTGTGGAGCTGAAGGTCTGTTCCATGGCCCTCTCCTTGGCTCCTAGGTGGCTGTCTTCTCCTATCTTTTCCGATCATCTTCTGTCTATGTGTGTCTTTGCACCCAAATTTCCTCTTTTTATAAGGATACCGGTCATATTGGAACAGGATCCACCCCAATGCCCTTATATTTACTTAACTAATTATATCTACAGCAACCCCATTTCAAAATGAGGTCTTATTCTAAGGTACGGGCGCTTAGGACTTCTACCTATGAGTTTTTGTGGGACATGATCCATACCAATATGGATTTAACTATTTGGTATAGTTCTACTCTTGCCACATATGCAAATTCAAGTCTGGCTGCATTTTTTAAGCTTTTTAATTTATGCAGTTTTAAGTTATATTTTAAATAAGTTAATGTGTATTTTTCAAAGTTTAGTGTTTCATAATATAAATTATTATCAAGCACAATAGACAACTCATTAAGTAGCATAAGAACCCTAAAATGGTGTTTTAATCTTCAGAGACTAAAATCTAGTTGCAGAGATAGGACACATAAATGAGGACTAGTTAATAAATAAGAAGGTAATGCACATATGTCCACACAAATCTGTGCTACATTACTTATGTAGAAAAAGGTCCAGAAATCATCTGATTTGTGTGTCTACCTCAGTATCCCTACTAGATTCTTTTTAAAAGAACTTACAGAATTTACACACCAATATTTATATATGTGTATATGTATGCAGTAGCAATTAGAGAAAACTTTGAAAATAGGAAAAACATTGGAAAGCTAAACCAACTGTAATTTCTTATAACAATGACATAACCAGTAATAATTATGCAGAATCTTTTAGCTTCAGAAGCAATTACATGCACATTATCTCTTTCACAGGGTCCACCTGGTGAAGTCATTCAACCTTTACCAATCTTGTCACCCAAAAAAACAAGAAGACATGCTGAAAACATGCAAGCAGATGCAGGTGATAATATTCTTGATTACTCAGATGGAATGGAGGAAATATTTGGTTCCCTCAATTCCCTGAAACAAGACATCGAACATATGAAGTTTCCAATGGGTACTCAGACTAACCCAGCCCGAACTTGCAAAGACCTGCAACTCAGCCATCCTGACTTCCCAGATGGTATGTTAATAATACATGACACAGCAAATGTACTGAACCTCTCAATTATGATGGTGCATTGTCAGCTCATTAATTCTAGTTAAATGTTTAATATAGAACCTAAATAAAACTAAAGCAAATGATTATTCTTTCCAATCTTGTAGACAGAAAAGGTCATTTACACTGTGCAATTGAAGATCTCTTCGGAGAATCCTTGCCTATTACATAAGGTTTCATTAAATTATGACAAGATCATTTTTTATTGACTATAGATAACATAAATGCATTTTCCCTGTAGTAACTATCATAGAAAGGGTTTTGTGTGTGCACGCATGTGCACATTAGTATATAATTATTTATATCCTATAACCTAACTTATTTTACATTGATATGAGTAGAGTTAACATGAGTAATAGCACAACTGAATCATATTTGACCTATCAGTTTAGCAATGATTTGGTGAACAGAATATTTAAGAATTCGGATATCTTGGGGCAAAACTTTATGTCATTGTTCCACAAATAATCAGAACTGTGAACAATTTATTTGTAATAGTAATCAGGATAATTTATTATATCTACCATTTAACATAAACGTTTATATATCCATCCTGAGAAGGCAACAGTTTCAAGTATCCTGCGTTAGTTAATAAACTCACATAATTACTAAACTAACAAGAGGCAGATCTTTATGTGATCTTAAATTTCCCACTTTATGTGGAAATATTTTGTTACTCTTTTTACCATTGGGACAATATTATTTTGCTCTGTCAATTATACAAGAATGCTATAACTGAGAGCTAAATAAATCAGTACAGAGAGAAAAGTTCAATGTGATTCAGAAACAGCCACCACCATAAAGGAAGAATGTCATAAAATCATCTTATCTTAATCAAGCATAGCCTGTTAAAACTAAAACACAGGTAGCTATTAAGGGTTCCATACAGACTGATATCCAAGGTCTTCAAATTTATGATATGTGTATTTGAAAAAGATATGTTTAGTTCAGTAGTAATGCAGTGAGTTATAAGAATGATTCAGACTCCCGGTCTAGCTAAGATAATCATACATTATTGAAATTCAAATGTGAAAGATCACAACATGTACTGAGTTATAAAACAACATATGATTAATTAGAACCTGAGAAGTCAAGGAAAATTTTTGTATATTTTGGAAATGGGAAGTTCACTGTGGGCTACATTTCCCTATGGTTTCCATATAATAACTAGCATTATTAATTCTTCAATGTATTAATTAATTGCAATTAAATATTAATTAATTTAGCAGGGCCAGGCACTGTTCTTCAGACAGAGATTCATAGATATGCAGAAGGAATAGTGCCCTTGAGCTACTATTATCAAACAATGGAGACAGCAAAATCATAAGTATTAATAATAACATATTATGACAGATACTGTGGAAAAAATGAGTATTTATATAAGTAAGAGATGATTCGATTTTGGGTAAATAGGATGTTAACATTTAAGGAGGTGACTTTTAAGTGAAACCTTTCAAGAGGTAGCCAATCATGCAAGGAATCAAAAGGGTATTCCGGGCAGAGGATATGGGTCTCTTGAAAGCTTTGAAGAAGACAAGATCTTGGTGTCTTCAAGAAACCGAAAGGTCTCTGTGGCTGAACGATAGTGAGCAAAGTGGAAAATGACTTGAAGTGATTTGGAAGAAAGCAAAGTAGAATCAAAGGAAGCTGGTTAAGGAGCTGTTGGATTAATCTAGGCAAGAAATTGTGGTGACTTGATTTAGGGATCTGATAGTAAGAATAGGAGATGAATAAATTAGAGATAAATTGCACATGGTATCCATAGTATACTGAATTTATTGAACAAAGGTGTCTTAGTAATTAAGTTATTATTATGTTATTTGAAGAAAATTAATGACAATATTAACTGAATAAATCAAGATAAAAAATACCACAGAATTTCTAAAAACCATAATATATACCATTAAGAGTGGTTATCCTGGTTGGTAAAATCCTGGATGATTTTTAACTTTATTTTATGTATTTTTTTTTCTAAGGATTTCAGTTGGTTCCAGATGTGAATCTATAAGTGGTGCAATCAGAAAAAATGTAAATGTTTTTGTTAAATAAATATTTTAAGTGATCTGACATATAGTAGAAGCTAATTGACTATTAGAGTACTTTCCCTGTTTATATACAGTAGTAGTAAAAGATAAAGCAGATTGGTATTGGATTTTTTTTTTAAGATTTTATTTATTTATTTTTGAGAGAGAGAGAGAGAGAGGAGAGAGATCACAAGTAGGTGGAGCATCAGGCAGAGGGAGAGGGAGAAGCAGGCTCCCCAGGACCCTGGGATCATGACCTGAGCTGAAGGCAGACACTTAACCGACTGAGCCACCCAGGCACCCCTAGTATTGGATTTTTTTTTTAAAGATTTTATTTATTTATTTGACACAGAGAGAGAGAGAGACAGCGAGATAGAGAACACAAGCAGGGGGAGTGGGAGAGGGAGAAGCAGGCTTCCCACTGAGAGGGAGCACCATGCGGGGCTCTATCCCAAGACCCTGGGATCATGACCTGAGCCGAAGGAAGACGCTTAATGACTGAGCCACCCAGGCGCCCCTGGTACTGGATTTTTAAGAGTTCTAGTACTAAGTTAAGCAGTTAGAGATTTCAGAATATTAAAAGTTAATAATCAGTAGATTCACATAATTCAAACTAATATTTAAAATGAAGTGGCAGCATAGAAAATGGTAGGAGGGAAGCAAAGTATCGTCACATGTAAATCAATGCTGTCTCTCAATAGCTGTTACCAACAAAAACCATATTGTCAATTATTTTAAAATAATTTTATTTCCACTACTTACCATCATTACTCATCTAGCACTAAATTAATGGTCACAGTCATTCACACGATAAAATTTGTTCTGCACCATTTAGATAATGACATTAATAGCAAACTACATTTAAATATATAAAATAGACCTTTTTTTAGGATATGAGTACATTTACTACAAGAAGTTTATGCTATAAAGTAATGCAAAAGTATGATCCCTGAGGCTAAGTAGATACTATCACCTCCATTGTTACAGATGAATAAACCAAGGAAAATATAGTGATTATACTCAGACAATTTAAGTAGTAAATAATACATATGAGATTTAGAGTTAAACTTATCTGATTCCAATATACATGCAACTTATTACGATGGATAAATTGAATGTTAATATTTGAGGAGGTGACCTTTAAGCTGAAACCTAAAAGTAACAGACGTGCTAGGAACCAGAGTGTTCTGGGTAGAGTGTATGGGCAAAGCTTTCATGCAGACAAGACAAAGGGTCACTCTTTTAACTATTCAAACACAAACCCCAATATGACCAAAGGCATAAAAGTGATTCTCGTAGGAAAAAATCCATCAGTATTAATTTTTCTTTATTTCTCTTTCTAATAAAATTTGATATTTAATGCAATCCATTTTTATATAAATGTATTTGTATATGACATATTTTTTCCTACCTCTAGGTGAATATTGGATTGATCCTAACCAAGGATGCTCAGGAGATTCCTTCAAAGTTTACTGTAATTTCACGTCTGGTGGTGAGACTTGCATTTATCCAGACAAAAAATCTGAGGGAGTAAGTACCAATCTGTTTTGGTGGTGACTGTTGACAGTTCTTGCCATGTTTTTGCAATATTGAAATAAACAGGAAAATTATACTGTCATATTTTCATTTATCTGCTTTTCTTACAGGGTAATTAGAGCATTTCATTTGCATAAACATGAATAAGACACCAATGTGGTGCACAGAGTTAACAAATACTTCCCTCCTTTATCTTTTACCCAGATGTATTCTTTATGCACCTGCTTGTGCTCTCGGGTTCTATGGCTTTTCCATGACACAGCACAGCTGATTTCTCAAATTTTAGTACATGTATAGTATTCTTCATTCCAATTACCACGTGATAGAACTCGCAGCTGTATATGTTCAAAATACACAATTTATAATCTTTTACATAAAATAAGAGCATCGTTTGCCTTTGCGTGCTTTTTAAAGGTTTAGCCTCATCAAAAACATTTATTGATTTTCACCCAGCAGTATCAATATATTTGAGTTCTATCTTTAAAGCTATAAAGACAAATGACCAATACAGGGAAAGATTTCTCACTAGCATAATTATATTCTCCAGTTTCTGGTGATAAATGCTGCCTTTGTTTGTAATCTTTTAATAAATCACATCCTTCTTAGTAAATGGTGTGGGCATACAGAGGCACAGAAAGTGCTTAAGGCAGCTAACGTCCTTTAGGTGTGGCTAATCTCTTTAGGAGAGAGGTTAAGTTTGTGAGAAAAGGGTGGGTAGTAGGGGCCGGAGACAAAGCAACTTCCGTTTCCGTGGCCAGTGGTGAAGCATAATAAAATTCCTGGAGCCCCCAGACAAATGAGGGCACATGGAAAATGCCTCCCCTTACACTGATAACTCAAATTCCCTACAGTGAAGCCTTAGATACCCTTATATTTTGCTGATGTTTACAAAGCAAAATGATAAATGCAGATCTATTAAAAATTCTAAACATTCTTCCCAGCAGGAGATGATTAGGCTTGCTTCCTGCCAATGACTTTTCCATAGCACGGCACCCTTAGTTACTGGCTGAATGCTTTCAGGATGCTTCCCTTCACTATGGAATACTGATGGTACTTGCCTTGATGGCTGATTCCAACTGGTATTACGAGGGGTTCCTTTGCAAGGGGTTTTGCCTAAGAGTTCCACCAGTGTCCCCTACAGCTCTTATTATGCCATCGGCAGGGTATTCCCCCCGACCCGCCCTTCTTTTTGAGCAATTAAAGAAAACAGGAAGAAAATGCCTCAGTCTTCACTAAGTGGGAATTCACAGGCTCTCTCTCAAATTTTTCTCTTTATCTCATTTTCCGTAGTTCAGGATAGACTGTTTTAAAACTTCTTCGGCATCTTAGTCTTACTGAAAATTACTGATATGTACGTAAACAATACTGCTCCTAACTTTTACCTACTCTCTAATTTTCCTGTTCCTTTATGACAGGTAAGAATATCATCATGGCCAAAGGAGAAACCAGGAAGCTGGTTTAGTGAATTTAAGAGAGGAAAACTGGTATGTTATTACCTCAACATGAAATGGTTTGTCTTACACTTCATAAATGAAGCTCAAGGGCGCCTGGGTGGCTCAGATGGTTAAGCGTCTGCCTTCGGCTCAGGTCATGATCCCAGGGTCCTGGGATCGAGTCCCGCATCGGTCTCCCTGCTCAGCGGGGAGCCTGCTTCTCCCTCTGCTTCTCTCTCTCTCTCTGTCTCTCATGAATAAATAAATAAAATCTTAAAAAAAATAAAATAAATGAAGCTCAAATTATATATCTCTAGACCCTGACTGTGAAAGTCTAAATTATACTATCTTGGATTCCATGTGTTCTCTGGCTTGCTCTATCTATATCTCTTAGACCACTGTGGTATTTTAGAGAAGTCTAAATGTTTTGTATCAAAATACATGGAAATATGCTGAACTTACCAAAATAATGTGATCAGATAAAGTATGCATTGCACTAAGTACCTGATAGATGTCATAAAAATAGATTGTTAGAAATGACAGGTATAGAGAATAGATAAATTACTTTTTGTTCTCTATTTCAATAACAACTTTTGGAATGTGAAATGTTTTTTCTATTTGCTACATGTAGATATAAAGTGAACTGACTGACCTGACCTTTTATTTGGATTAGAGCACAAGTTCACTTAGATATTTTCATACAATGACCAATTCACTATTAATAATTTGTTATAGGTATTTTAAGATTAGGTACCAAAACTAAATTTATATTATAAAAGCTGTTTAAAAATACATGTGTGTTAAGATATTAATAAGAATGTATTTTAAATGAAAGTTTCTCACTTATCCAGGTAATTATTCAATTTTTAATGTTCTTTAAAAAGCTATTATTTTCCAATGATGGCTGTTTTATGGTTATCATCCTATGGGAACCTACACAAATTAATTAACAATTTTAGTGAAGTTCTCTAGTTCACATAATTCTTCAGTGCAGTCTTCAAGTTACATTAAATGTCCATGGGACATCTTACCAGTGTAGAAGTTAAAAATTCATACACAGAACAGTGTGTGTGGTATTATTTTTTGTTGTTTTGGTTTGTTTTCCTTCGTGGGCATTTCCCAAGTGGCCTTTTTTTCTTCAACCAAACAAGGTTCCTCACTATCTAAGCTATTAATCAGTAAGGATTAAGTAAATTCAACAGTAAGGAAGAAAGTCATAGATAACTACCTCTACATCGGCTAAATCTATAGTCTAGGTAAATTTCCTACTCCGTTTTTAAAAAATCTAGGTTTATATGTTTCAGCTGACCCCTGTATTTCAATTATACCCAGTAAAACAATTTACGAATTTAATAAAGAGTTTTAGTAATTTTCAATTATCTTCCTGCTCTAAATACAAAATAAGTATTTACTAGCTTTGCACAGTGGCAGTATCATAGCCAATGAGGTTTATCCAAGGTGCGATTATTGCTAATTGAAAACTTTTCACAAAATAAGTATTTACTGACTCAACAAATATTCACTTGTGTCACCTGGGGCATTATGTTTGGTGACACAGTGATGAGTAAGTACATCATCTAAGAATGAACAAACAGGCAGGTCTGTGCAGTAAATAGAAGCCCAAACACCTTAGAAAACTATGGCCCCAAAATAAAAACTGCAGGAACATGTTTAAAATTTTGGGCCAAGTGGATATACTATGAAATGTTTTAAAGAAGTAGGTGAGATTAAAAAAAAAAACACTAAGGGGTGCCTGGGTGGCTCAGTCGGTTAAACGAGGACTCTTCCTTTCAGCTCAGGTCAAGATCTCAGGGTCGAGAGATCTAGCCACCTTGCGCTCAGTGCTCAGCAGAGGTGGGAGTCTGCTGGAGGTTGTTTCTCCCTCCCTCCCCTTCCCCCTCTGCTCCTCCCCCCACTCATGTGCACTATCTCTAAAAAAAAAATTAAAATAGGTAACCTTTGCATTGCACCAAGATTCCTCAGTCCCCATTGTTTCACTATTTTTTTTTTTAAAGATTTGATTTATTTATTTGACATAGAGAGGGAACACAAACAGGGGGAGTGGGAGAGGGAGAAGCAGGCTTCCCGCCGGGCAGGGAGCCTGATGTGGGGCTCAATCCCAGGACCCTGGGATCATGACCTGAGCCAAAGGCAGAAGCTTAATGACTGAGCCACCCCAGGCACCCCTGTTTCACTATTTAAAAAGGTACACAAACAGAATGAAAGATACTTCATAATCTATAATTTAAATTTATTTAAATTATTAATTTAAAAAGCTACACAAATAAAATGAAAGCTCTCTTAGAAACAAAAGCACTTTTTTGGAACTTTTTAATGGGTAGGACAATGAAGCATAGAAAAAAGTGATTTTTTTCAAAGATAAGTAGTGCTTACAGTAACTCGGGTGGGCGTACAATTCATAAAATCCTGTCTCTGGGTCTTCTCACCCTCTGTGCCCACTTTCTTTCCCTAAGTGAAAATGTGCCTATGGATTCATCCACGTGCTTCTGGGATCACAGTTCACTGTCAACAGTGATTTTTATCCTTTTATAACATGAAAGAGTAAAAGAATCTTTACGTGTCTTTTTTATTCTTTTATTCCCAGCTTTCCTATTTAGATGTTGAAGGAAATTCCATTAATATGGTGCAAATGACGTTCCTGAAACTGCTGACTGCCTCCGCCCGGCAAAATTTCACCTACACCTGTCATCAGTCAGCCGCCTGGTACGATGCGTCAGCGGGAAGTTACGACAAGGCACTTCGGTTCCTGGGATCAAATGATGAGGAGATGTCCTATGACAACAACCCTTACATCAAAGCACTGTATGATGGCTGTGCAGTGAGTATCCTCGCTTTTGCCTTCTTTCTCAGGGTAAGAGGCAGTGTGTAACCACCTCAGTCTGGCCCTAAGCCACATTGCTCTCTGGAATGGATGGCAACTGTTAAGATCTGATGCTTAACACTGGCACTAAAATACAGTATCTTAGAAGCCACTGATATTCACACACACACGCATCCACACACACACGCACACACTCATGCACGCATGTGCACACACACGCGCGCACTCATGCACACACACACACACACACACACAAACTCTGAAACATACATATAGACACATATTCCAAAAGCCGTAACGGAAGGTAATCTTAGATCACATGCTATTTCTATGGACTTATTCCTGATACTGGAATACTATTGTAGCTACTTATTCTTGAAATAAAAAAAATAAATCAAAAACTTTATTTCATTTGTCTCCTTCATCCATGATTCTAAAATGACAGATAAAGGAACCAGCATTATACCATTTATACCGTAGAGAAGTCTTGCCCTTGTATTTTGTTTGTAAGGAGCTTGTCTGTTGGTTCTGTATTATACAAGTTTAGGCAGTTATTATCATTTTTGGTTATTTCTATCCTCCGGAACTATCCTTTTCACACAAATGGGAATTCTATTTAAGAAAATGACCCAGAGAGCACACTAAAAAAAGTCATTGTTTTAGCTGATGACTGAAGAAGTCACAGTTACGAAGAAATAGTCCCATGCCTTCAACGAAGTGAGTAGGGTACCCACAGATCAAAGAAGAGAAAATAAAACATATTAAAAGTAGCAAGTGTTTGGATTTCCCAATAGTTATGTACTGATAATCATTCATAAAATTAATATATAGCAGCAGAAATGCTTTGACTTTTGACCTTGTCCACTATAATTTCTATACTGTATCTTAAGAAACCTTGAATATTTATATAGTATGATTACAATGGTAATATATTATTATGAAGGAGCCCGACCCAATTTTAGCATCAGTTTTCATATTAAACTGTATTTATCAATTCAATAAGATTCTCTTCAACTGTGCAATATATCCGAATATTATAGTTGGGTAATAACAGCTAAATATTAAGCATTCAAAATTTAAAACTACACATGACATCAGTGATGACAACAAGAGTTAATTGCACGTAGATAATGGCAAATTTGTTTCTTACTCTCTTCTTTCTTACCTTCTCACCTCCACTCAGAGGCTTAAGAAAAAAATAACATATATGTTAAAACTATGAAATGATTGTGTAACTTTGTATTTCTGTTCAATTTTACAGACCAGAAAAGGCTATGAAAAAACTGTGATTGAAATCAATACACCGAAAATTGATCAAGTACCTATTGTTGATGTAATGATCAATGACTTTGGTGATCAGAATCAGAAGTTTGGATTTGAAGTTGGTCCTGTTTGTTTCCTTGGCTAAGATTAGGACAAAGAACATATGAAATCAACAGAAAAAAATACCTTGGTGCCACCAACCCATTTTATGCCACATGCAAGTTTTTGAATAAGGATGGTATAGAAAACAACTTGCTACGTATATATGTACTGATTAGAAATACCGATGCCCTTGTGGGGGCAGAATCTTTACATGACAAAAGCTTCGAAAATCATAAAAATACAAGATAGTGTGGCTGAGATGGAAAAAGGTCTTATTCTTGATTCCCAATTTTCATCTCTCCTTTTCCTATTTGGATTTCTTTGGTGCTGTAGAAAAAAAGAAGAGAACAATATATATTCATAAAAGATATGGTGCTCATTCCCATCCATCAAGGATGTGCTAAAAGTGTGTTTAATAAATTGTAATTATTTTATGTACAGTTCTATACTGTTATCTATGTGTCCATTTCCAAAACTTGCACGTGTCTCTAAATTCCACCTGACTCTAATTTTATGACAATTGAAGAACTATGATGGCAATAAATATATTATGAAAAAATAAAGTTGAATTTCTGATGACTCTAATTCCCTCTCTTTGATTAATAATAAAATGCCTTTGTATATATTGATGTTGAAGAGTTCAATTATTTGATGTCGCCAACAAATTTCTCAGAGGGGCAAAAACCTAGAAGACTCTCGGAAGCACACTTGGATCAACTCTTCTCTACTGACAGTAACTTTGCTGAATTTCAGCCAAAAATATCATGCATTTTGATGCTTTATTCAATGCTATACCTCAGCCTTTTTCTTTTCAGAGTCCAGGATTTCACAGGATCCTTGTATATATGGAAAATAAGCAAGTTTATATTTTTGGACAGGAAAATGTGTATGAGAATCTATTTTAACAAACTGATGCCTCCATCAAGCAAACAATCAGATGTACAATTTTCTTACTACCTTATCTTATCTCATCTCATTGTTTTCAGTGTGCTTCAGTCATGCAGATTAATATTAAAAGATGGGAACTAAGCAATTATTTATGAATTTGTTCAATGTTATAATTTTTAATCGATCAGCTTCTTGAATTTGATTCCAAGTTGCATATTATAATAATCTTCAAATATTATTTTACCTGCACCTGCCCAACAAATACTATTTCTTTTCTTTCAAAATAATATCATACATTATTTGACTTGCCTAATTCTTAAACAGCATATGGGTGGATTGTTACTAACAGTGCTTGTTTTAAAAGTCATACTTATTAAAGCAATCAAAACATTTTTTTTTCCCACTAAGGTATTTTCTTCCAGGTAGCTTGATATAGCAGTAAAATTTTAAAATTACAAATTGAACTTTGTATCTATTTTAAGTAATATATGTAAGACTCAAAAATAAATGTTTTATTTCTTATATGGAGTATTAAATTAATTGATACCAGATTTCACTGGAACATTTTCAACTGATAATTTATCACAAAAGAGTATACCTGTAATACTGGAATTAAAACGTGAACACGTGTCATTCAGAAGTTCTTTTACTTTTGAAATCAAGTTTGTAAATGTCCTTTCAAGAAGGGCGATATGAATCGTATAAATAAACTCAAGTCTTGTCTACCTGGATTGGTCATTCTCTTTCTTAAATAAGTTCCAAATTACTCTCTATTGCAGAAAAGGCTTTTGATTCTGTTTCTTGACCATCCAGATTAGAATCATTTATACTTTTGGAAAAGAATATTTTCCTTCAGAGATAAGTTGTTTAAATTCTCCACATGTCTAAAATAAAAACACCACATGGTAATACTCTATTTACAAAATTAAAGTAGGTTATACTTAAAATTGCAGAAAGATATTTTTCATAATTAAACATTTTGCAAAGTCTCAAACATATGTTCACAATTTCAGAACTAGAAATATTTCCAGAACTTTTACATAGTCTCTAAATTATACATAAAGTAATATTTTTTATCAAGCAAAATTCCATACATCAGCCAATTTAATGAATATATAGCAATAAGAGAGAATATTTTGCATATTGACCTGTCTTGGGGAAGCTGTATTATTTGCCCATTTAAACAAAACAGCCTCAAATTTGGCACTCAATAGAATTAATGAATAAATAACTGAATTGCCTATCCTTTTTTATTCCTTGCACATATAGATGGTCTTCTTTATTGCTTTGGATTTTTTTCTCTCCCTTACACCTGATTTAATCTGAACAAGAAGAAGCTCAGTGGAAAAGAAAAAGCGTATTATATGACATTCTAGTCTTGGCCCAAGCATGTATAAACTCTGGAGAATAATGTTGATCCTGGATGGATCCTGGCATGGGTGGATCCTGGGCCTGATGCACACAAAATTTGGCTTTACTCTTTAAAAAAAAAATACAAAATTACAAATACAAAAAAATTACAGAATTTATAATTTTAAATGAATGAAGGTCTTACAACAAATTATTAATTATAAAAAATGGACCCATACCAAAAGTATCAGACAATCGGGAAAAAAAAATCAATGTTTTCATTAATTCTCTGAAGTATGTTTGTAATACTTTTATTCTCTTTGTTTATTTTTGGCTTCAATCTCTGAGTGCCTCTTCATATGAGAATTTTGTAATTTAATTTCTAGTAGAAAGAATAAGTTTTTCTAACATGTTAGATTAAAAAATGTTTCTTATCAATCGCTTAGAGCTGTTTCAATTTCACTTCTTGTTATTGGTAAGTATTTTAAAAATTTGGGGTTATTTTAAATTTAGGAAAAGCTCTATACATTTATTTCATATATGTACTATAAATATGTGAGAATTTTTCACAGTCTAGCTTCTGATTTCTGTACATTTTATACCTTGTTTTCTTTCTACTACCAATAGATTTCAGGCTCTGGGCACCACAAGGCAGATGCATGTCGTGATACAAATTCTGTCTTCCTACTTTTTGTGTTATAACACAGTGGGTGATAAGATTATTTCAGAAAGCCATTCCTACACTAGGATTACTGGCAATAAGTTTACATAAATATAAATTATAAGCCATATAATTATACCTCACCATGTAAACCTAGCCTATAAATCCTGAATAAATGAGTCCCTAATTGGAATTCCCCCTTGCTGCCTCTTTCCACACCACCCAACACAAGAAAAAAATGCCAAAGAGAAGTTGGAGTGGAAAGATAATATTCTTAACAGATCACAGTTAAAGGATCTTACTTGGGCAAATTTTTACAAATTATATGATCATGAGAACGTATTTCTAGCAGATCTCTCAAGGGCTTAGATGGTGTCCATGAAAGACAACGATCCTGAAGCTTAGTCCTCTATGCTGAGTAATTGTGACATAAGTGAATTAATGAAGGGCCTAGCACACTGATAAATACCAAGAGCTGAATAAATAGTTGCTACTGCTCTGGATTTCCTACCTCTACTAGAAAGTTCCTTTCTAAACCATAGCTAAGAACACATGTGCTATTTACATCACAGAACGCTTATAAAGATTTAATTTTAAAAAAGGAAAACATTATACAAATTGCATGATCATAGAGGCCCAAAGTAGCGAATAGGATCCCATAAAATCCAAGCTTTACAAATGGGTCACAAACGATACAAAACAGGAGGAGCTGCATAAGCCATGTAAATACCCAGGAACGGCACACCCATCAGACACAGCTTCTGAAATCCTATTTTCCCAGCGTGTGTTTTGCTCTCCAGAAGGATGAGTTGAGTAGTCTTTAGAGTCTCTCAAATTTTACCCATTGCTAGGCCTCTATGGATGGAAGGGTCATATAACTAATAATTCCTCATGCAGCTGCCCCTCAGAGATCCAGAGATGACAGAATTATTTACAATTGAAAATCTTGCAGAAGTGTATCCTGCTAGAAGCATTCCATGCTCAAAATCAATACATAGCAACCCTTGCAGGATCCCCATTTACCTTCTAGCTAGTAAATCCATAGTCAATATTTATAAGGAGATTGGTCAAGATCAAAGCAGAGGTAGAAAAGAATTACAGAACCACTGTTAATGCTTTCTTTCTAAAAATATAAAATGAGGGACGCCTGGGTGGGTCAGTTAGTTAAGCATCTGCCTTCGGCTCAGGTCATGATCCCGGGGTCCTGGGATGAGCCCTGTGTTGGGCTTCCGGCTGAGCGGGGAGTCTACTTCTCCCTCTCCCTCTGCCTCTCCTACCCTGCTCATGCTCTCTCTCTCTCTCTGTCTCTCTCTCAAATGAATAAATAAAACCTTTTTAAAAAAGTAAATTGAAATAACGTCAGAAATGTTTTATGTAACAACTAAGACTTATTTTATAATAACCTTATGATGGCATTTCTACCTAAAATACTATGTATATGAAGTTACACAAAAACACTGAGGAATACATTCCTATTTTTAAATTACCTATATATGTCTATGAAGAAATAAAGAAGTAGGCCTTTTTTTCCATAATGGAAAGATTTTGAAGAGCAGACCATATGTCCTAGTAGCAGATCTTATTCTAGGGACAACCCAGGGCACGAAGTAAGCTGAGTCTTCCAGCTTGATTCACCATCAATTTAGGGTCTCAGGTATAAATAAAATGTCTGCCTGCTATTTTTCAACTCCCTGAGGGAAATGAGTAGGTCCAAAGCAAAAAGACACTTTCTCCTGAAGCAACATACACTTCTGTGCCCACCCTATGTGGGATGGCCAGACTAAATTAAGTGAAACAAACAAGTCCTCTAAGAAAGAGATGGATTTGCAGGTCCCTCAGACCAACATGGTGGAAAGGTCTGTGTAACCAATTCTTTAATGACACGAGTTTTGGCATCTTATCTATTTCAGGAAAATGAAATTAACGAGTAAAAATAATCATAGCTAATATTCTATAAAGTAAAATGTAATGTAAAAACCCTGAATTGTATTTTTATGTAAGTAAAATTTCTTACCTATATAGAAACAAAGTTTGCATACTAGATAAACTATTACCTAGTTATTTCCACATAGCTGTACAGATTTTTACCTCACTACTGAGAAAAATAAGAGTGGAAAAAGAAAACCAGTGATAACAACAACAAACCCTAAAGGTATTAACTATTTAACTAAAAGTAGAAAATAGATATGACTAGGTAAGTTAATATTTTACTTTAGATTTTTGGTGAAAGAGTTGAAAATCTTACCAGAATTTTTTCTCTGTGCAGGGGCCTCCCCTCCCCAAACTTCCAGACCCGACCACCCCACTCTGGCCCTTCAACCCGCAACCCAGGAATAGAGTGGGAGAGGGAAGGGGGAACATGACAGGGTAGGAGGGAGATAGCCAAGTAGGGGTAGAGGGGTAGAATTTGTAAGTAGATATTTTCTAAAGATAGAGTCAAGTGGTTTTGAACCATGAAATACCGATTGATATCAGAAATCTTGAGTCATTTAATTATCAATTAATCAATGACCAAGAATATAATTTAGCACCATGATGAAGACAGGTCTCTATCAAAGATATATATATCAACTTTATAAGAGAATAATGTCATAAAATGTCTGCACTGTATCCTTATTTATAGTTTAATAAGAGAAAGAAAACCATCACATCTAAAAGAACAGTTTATTATCAAGGTTCTGACTATACAGAGACCTTTGGAGGACTTGAAGGAACAATAAATGTTGGTTTGTAAGTGTGTTTCATGAGAAAGATGGTAGGTCCACAAAATGTCTGTAGAAACCGGATGTGAGTGTCTGAGGGAGAAAAGGAAGACCACTTTATGGAGGAAATCCAAGAGAGAATTCCAGAAGCATATGTGAGTGCTGAACATGAAGAGGACAAGGAGTCTGATACAGCCCCAATGGCATGGTGTAATGTCAAGTCCTATATTTTGGGTTGGGTTATAATGGCTTAAAAATCATACAAAGAGTCTGGATATTATGCAGTAGGTAATAAAGAAGGAATGTTGGTTGTTGAGTAAGGCAAAGTCATAATGAAAGTAATGTTGAGAATGACTATCTTGGCAGTTTCTCAGACCTGCCTAGTGGGCATCTTATGCTGCTGGATGGATCTATAAGTTGGGTCAGATGATAAGGACCCAATGCCATAAGGCTGTTGATGAAATTTAAGTGAGCAATAAGAAGGATTTGGATTACAGTAATAACACCTGCATGACTTAAAAGGAAGGACCAGTATAAAATAATTGGAAAGAAGAAAGTACTATATTTTATCATTTAAAATATTCTAGAGCCATTTACTGGATACATCTTTTTTAAAATTTTTTATTGTTATGTTAATCACCATATATTACATCATTTGTTTTGGTGTAGTGTTCCATGATTCATTGTTTGTTCATAACACCCAGTGCTCCATACAGAATGTGCCCTCTTTAATACCCATCACCAGGCTAACCCATCCCCCTACCCTCCTCCCCTCTAGAACCCTCAGTTTGTTTTTCAGAGTCCATCATCTCTCCTGGTTCGTCTCCCCCTCTGACTTACTCCCCTTCATTCTTCCTCTCCTGCTATCTTCTTCTTTTTCTTTTTTCTTAAAATATGTTGCGTTATTTGTTTCAGAAGTACAGATCTGTGATTCAACAGTCTTGCACAATTCACAGCGCTCACCGTAGCACATACCCTCCCCAATGTCTATCACCCAGCCACCCCATCCCTCCCACCCCCAACCACTCCAGTAACCCTCAGTTTGTTCCTGAGATTAAGAATTCCTCATATCAGTGAGGTCATATGATACATGTCTGTCTCTGATTGACTTATTTGACTAAGCATAAGACCCTCCAGTTCCATCCACGTCATTGCAAATGGCAAGATCTCATTCCTTCTGATGACTGGATACATCTTAAAATAAGCTATACTTGCCTAGCCTTTAAGGATATAAGTCATAAAATCAGAGAAAAGTTATATTTACTAAAATCTGAAGAGTTAATGGGTCCCAGGGAAACAAATGACATCTGGCACAACCCTATCAATTGGCTTTCTATCTCCTATTGTATCTCATATAGTATTGCAGAATACATATGAAAACAACTTGTTATTGCTTAAACAATACATGGTTATATCACTATGGGCAAGCACCTGTCTCCTACATAAATAAAAGTTCATGTACATTATCAACCACAGAAAACACATTTACAGAGAAATCAACTGCTAAAACTTATTATATAGTTGTGTCTTCTGATGTTGAAATTTTCATAAGTAAAAATTGGGACGTAAAGAATAAGCAAATATATGTAAATAATTATATATAATTTATATGAAAAATATTATCTAGCTGTAAAAAGATCATGGCATTGTAGGCACACAATATATATTTAAACATGTAAATAGACAAATGAAAAAATCTTATCTATATGTCCTCTGTTGCCTGACCTTTAAGATGGAACTTTTTTTTTAAGATTTTATTTATTTATTTGAGAAAGAGAGAAAGAGCATGAGTGGAGGGAGGATCAGAGGGAGAGGAACAAGGAGACTCCCCACTGAGCAGGAAGCCCGATATGGGGCTTGATCTCAGGACCCTGATCCCTGGACCTCGATCCCAGGACCTGAGCTGAAGGCAGACCCTTCATCGACTGAGCCACCCAGGTGCCCCCATTTCTAAATTAAAAAAAAAAAAAATCAAAGAGTCTAGAAAGCATCAACTTTGATAGATGGTTTTTCTTATTTTGGAGGTAAATGGAGCTTCTGCTCTTTCTGTGTTTCTTTTTTAACCATCACATATTGGGAACAAGTTGCACAGATACCCTGGTCCTGTCACCAGCAAAAGGCATGGCAATTAGTTATTTTCACATGAAATTCTCATTTGTAACAAAAAGGAAAGATGAATCATAGACACCAAAATTAAAAACAGAAGATCTTCAGGCTAATTCTAGTGACTTCATTCAAATAGAGCATGTGGAGGCAGGCTCGGTGCTAGGTTAATTGTACCCTGGCATCTGTTACTAAGGATGTAAGCCTTCTCAGCAAGAATCCTTCACAGTGATGCAAATCTCTATCTGTCATATGCATCGTCATCTGAAACACTAGGCTTCCTGAAGTCTCCACTTTGTTGCCACCATTAAGCAACACGTCTGTTAAACAAAAGTAAAGCTGATACACAGATGTAGATCTTCAGAGAATCCCAGGAACTGAAGAATCCAAGGGAAACGAAGACATCATTTCTTCTTTATCTGTTCTTCTTCGCTCACTAATTTTTACCTAAGTGTAATGTTTTCTCTTATTTTTTTTTATTTTTTTAAGATTTTTATTTATTTATTTGAGAGAGAGCACGAGCGGTGGGGGGGGGCAGGGTGGAGGCACAGAGGGAGGAGAGGGAGAAGGAGACTCCCCACTGAGCAGGGTTCCAATGCAGAGCTGGGCTCCATCCCAGGACCCTGGGATCATGACCTGAGCTTTTGCAGACGTTAACCGACTGAGCCACCCAGGCGCCCCTAATGTCTTCTCTTTTAATGAATGCTTTGTCTGAGAAGAGTTCTTTATAAGCAAATTATCATTTTCTAAGGAAATTTGGTGAAGGAAAGTTTACATTATACACATTAACATAGACCTATGTAAAATAAAATTAACTAATCATCTGATGAGAGATGTTTTTAAATAACCCAAGACTGCCATTCTTCTGTCCTCGACGAATATATTCGTGACCGTTAAGCTATCAAATATTCAAAATTTTATCTTCACTTCTTGTTAGAACAAAGAGTAACTCATGTCTTCATTGTTGTTATCTGTGGGGGTGTGCTTCCCATGCTTGTCTTGAAAGCTCCCTCCCTCCTCGGATGGCACATCCTTTGAAACGAGGATGCAGATTAGATTAGGACAGGTGTAAAGAAGCCCTACGAGTTTGGCAGCTGGACAGCAGAACTGTTTCATCTGACTTTATCTTTGAACATGCTCTGGGACTGGAACATGTGGAAATCTTACAAACTGAGAGACCTAAGTTTTCTTATGCAACCTCTTAGCTTTTGCCATAACAAAAAGTCAAGCTTCTCTCCCAAGAAGCAGGATATCTTTGGTGTTTATATTTTAAACCCAACGTCCCCACCAAATACTTCATTTTTCTGGAATGTTTAACAGTGGTCATATATTTGATTAGAGTTTATCATTTCTAGAACCCCAAAATGACTAGGTTTATCTTGACAAAGTGACAAAAGAAATAGCTTGAGGAAAGTTCTCATGTGAGCCACAGAAAATCACTTTAGAACTATGTTTAAAGGAAAGGACAAAAGTTTATCTAAGTATTCGGCAGAAAGCCAAATAAAATTCCTTAATTCTTCCCTCTCATTGTTTTTTTATTCACAAACCTTGCCTGTTTTCTCCTCAAAATGTTTTTCATGACTCCCTTACCTATATAACTGTTATTAGTATCCTAGTCTGAGCTCCTTCTTAGATCAGTTCCTTAATTTTTACTCTGTATTCTAATTGCCCATCTCTACTTATTAAGTATTTATTATTGTTCACGAGTCTATAGGTTAGATGGGAGGATTTTCTGGCCTGCTAGATCTGGCTAGGCTGATCTTGCTTTCTTGGGGTCATGCATGTGTCTGCAGGCAACTGAATGGTCTTCTGAGGGCTAGTGATCACAAATGACCTTGTCTGTGGTAGGCTTCCTTCACATGGTACCTTATCCTCTAGCACACTATACTAGGCTTCTTCACAGGTGATCACAAGGGAGAGATAGAGACAGAGGGACAGAGAGAGACAAAAAGAGAGAGAAAGAAAACACAACAATCAATTTGAGGCCAGGGTCAAAACTTCTATGGTATTGATTGGGCCACATTCCATTAGTGAAAGTAAATCACAGACCAGCATATTCACTGCAAAGAGAAAATAGTCTTCACCTCCTAATGCGAGGACCTGCACAATTACATAAGAAAGTTCATGAATGCGGGAAGGAGTAAAAGATTGTGAGGATTTCTGCATTCCACCACAATCACTGTCAATCTACTGCCCAAAAACTTTCAGTGACTTCCTATTTCATAGCTGATCAATTGTAAACTCTGCTCCCAAGATTTCAAATACACTAGGTGCTTCCATTTAGCCTAACCTTCATTTCCCACCTAACTTAACCTTCTTTTCTATTTTTCTTCAACATGCTTTCTCCACCTGCACCGGCTCATCTACTCACTGCGACATGAATATGTCTTACACTTTTAATCACTCATACTTCTGTGCTCTCACCCCTACCTTCTACCTTATATGCTATTTTCCATCTCTTATACTTCTCTAAATTCTATATTAAAGTTCAGCTTTTTGTTTTTACTGTTTATTGTTATCAGAGTCTCAGATGTTTCCTGATTACTCCAGTACACATTACTATTTTATTTATTTTTTATTTTTGAATTCCTAGAACATAAAACATATTTTCCACACAATTTTAGCCCCAGTTACATAGTTCTTTGTATCATACACTCTTTCTTAATGAGTGTTGGTTTGGTCTACCCCATAGGAGTATGAAATGCATATTCCTTAGAGTCTAAAAATTAGTTCTAATCATATAATAGGTGTGTTATGGGCTGAATCGTGTCCTCCAAAAATTCATACCTTGGACTCCTGATTCCCAGTTCGTTAGAATGTGATCCTATTTGGAGATAAGGTCTTTACAGAGGTGACCAAGTTGTGAAATGAAGCTATTAGGGTGGGCCTTAATCTAATATCACCGTTGTCCTTATAAAAAGGAG
This sequence comes from Eumetopias jubatus, assembly GCF_037043125.1. Lineage (NCBI taxonomy): Eukaryota > Metazoa > Chordata > Mammalia > Carnivora > Otariidae > Eumetopias > Eumetopias jubatus. The sequence goes on from NW_028274810.1 coordinate 20,636,762, forward strand.
AAACTTGGACACAGAGACGACAAATACAGAGGAAAGACAATGTGGAAGAGACACAGAGGAGAAGACAGCCCTCTATCTACAGGCCAAGGCGGGAGGTCTGGAACAGATCCTTCCCTCATAGCTATCAGAAGGAACCACCGCACCTGGATTTTGGACTTCTCTTCCGCAGAACTGTGAGAAAATAAGTTTGTCATTTATACTACTTAGTTTGTGGCACTTTGTTAGAATACGCTTAGTAAACTAAAATGAGGTATTAAATAAATAGGCTGTCTGATTAATCTGATGAAAGGCTCATAAGTATAAACTATTAGTTCTATCTTCTTCGACAAGAGACACTTTGACTGAATTCCCAGGACCTTAACATTTCTGAATCACACATTCACAATACACAATACAAGGGATTTTGTTTTCAGAGTGCATCATCCAATATTAAACTTTTGATTGTTAAACCAAATTCTCTACCTTATATTTTAGAGATGAGAAGAAACACATATAGATGGAAAGAGTAATGATGACCAACAAGTATTAATTGGGAAAGTAAAGTGGGCTGTTTTACTCTGTGCAACTATAAAATAATAACAGAATCTGAATGTTCTTAAGCTGTATGAAATTAAAAATTAAATATGAATAAGGTTATATGAACGTGGAATAGATTCGGCTGAAACATACACTACTTCTTTCTTCTCATGAGTTTACAGGGAATGAGACTGACAGAACCTCCTTTCCTTTGAGACCTTAAAGGTATGCCATATATTATCAAAATTAAATATTGATAATAATAATAATGAGCAATTAATTTTGTGATAGGCAAAATGTAGGGAGGAGAGGCCATCTGCGGTAGGGGTTCTAACCCTGATTAGGACCCCAGGAAAGTATCTGTGAGTAAATGAGACCCGAAGAATGTATAGAAATTGCCCATCTCAATGACAGTGACAGAAAGTGTGTTAACTAAAGGAAATTATATCATGAATCTGGGCAAGAAAGAAAAATCTTGGAAGACCAAAACACCTGAGCATTATTCTTTTTCTTTTGTAGTATGGTTAAACTGATTTCTGTTTCTTCCTCCTTTTCCCACACCATCCAGTTCTTCCGTGTGGTTCTGCAACTTTCTGCTAGACTGGCCGCACTTCCCGCAGGCTGCTGCCCAGCCTGGACCCACCCACTAGAAACACGGACTAAAATAGTAAGACATGCCTCAGAGACTTCCTGGAACTTCTGCAGTGAGGAGAAACACGGGTCTGACCACCCAAATTGAAAATCCAACCCAGTACTAAAGAGATAAAACGATACCTGAAATAGGAACAAGCAATCATCAAGAGAATGATTGAAAGCACCTGCTGATTATTTCGTCTCAGAGCCTAACTCAGGCAGAAGAAAATTCAATAGTGTTCAATGAAGTACATAAAGTATTAAGGAAAATAAAATCCTGGTGCCTAAGAGAACAATAGTATTGATGTCTGCAGGCTCCGTGACAGATGCACTCGCCCGCTGCGCAGAGGAGGCTGCAGAGCCGTGTACCAGCTTGCGGCGTCATAAACTATTCAATATGGACAGACTCACCCCCAGGACAGAGCGATCTGGGCAGTTATCCTATGTCCTGTCCTTGGGAGGAGCCCTGCTCTACTGCACGCAGTCCGCTGGGCAGTGATTCTTTGAGCCGGTGGGAGGGGTAGGGGTGGGGGTGGGGGTGGGGGTGGGGGGCTGTTTGCCAGACGGACCTAAAAAAAGACCTACGCCAGGATTCCACCATAAGCAGGACTTAAATTGGCCTGATCTCCAGAGGCAGCTAAGGGATATTAACAGGAGCCACCAGGAGAACTATTCGTATACTAACTAAGCCCTAGCACCCCTGGGAGAAATCATTAAAGGGATTATGGTAGAAGTCCTCAACTGGGGGCCAAAGAGCCAAATCTGGCCCTGAGACCTGTGTTGTTTGGCTTGAATAACACTGGCTCACACCCATCCTTTTTAATTTTTTTTTTAATTTGTTGCTAACCTTTGGAAACTGGAATGTCTGTATGCTCTTGAAAATGTAGAGGATCTGACAAAATGCGCATAATTACCAACTGCGTCTTTTCGATGGGGGCACACATTCTCTAATTTGCTAGGGCGCTACATTGTTAGAATTTGTGTGGGCTGGCCCTCCTAGACATTTGAGTCCTAAACCTACTACCCATAATTTGAACAAGAAGAGGCAAAAGAGGATGGAGATTAGGAAATTTTGACCAGAGAGGGACTTCATTGTCCAGACAAGAAGCAAAGGCCCTAACGCCGTTATATTAATTAATTCAGGAGAAATTGGAAAGATTACTCGGATATCAAGGAAAGGGAATCAGATCTCATTAGAGGTAAGACATAAGGCAAGGAGATAAAATGGGCTATACTGTGGGATGATCTGGTGAGGGCCCTCTTTCTGGCTTGCTGCCTGTTCACTGGGCCCTTACGTGCTGAAGCTCTCAGGTGTCTCTCTTTTTAAAAATATTTTAATTATTTATTTGAGAGAGAGAGCACGCATGAGAGGGAGACAGAATGAGAAAGAGAAGCATGAGCAGTGGGGAGGGGTAGAGGGATGGGGAGAAGCAGACTCTCCGCTGAGCAAGGAGCCCAACACTGGACTCCATCCCAGGACCCCAGAATCATGAGCTGAGGGGAAGGCAGACGCTTAAGGGATGGAGCCACCCAGGCGCCCTCTGGTGTCTGTTCTTATTAGGGCAGTAGCCCTATCATGAGGGCCCCATCTTCATGACCTCAGCACTCCATAGTTGCCTCTCAATAGTTCCATTCCCAAAACACATTGGTGCGTTGAGACTTCAGCATATGAATTTAAAGAGTGGGCCATTCAGTTGGTAATAGTCTCCATCAAAGCTACCCTTACAAAGTTATCTTCTCCTGCTTGACCCCACATGATAATGGCATTATAATGACAACTGTATCAGTCAGGGTTCTCTAGAGGAATAGAACCAGAAGAACCATTGGCATAAGTTCTAGTCCAAGTTCAAAGGTTTGAGAAGCATGAGTTTAGGTGGTCTTAAGTCCTACCCCAAGGCCAAGAGATCAGTGTTTCAGCTCATGCAGTCAGGCAAAGAGAAAGAATTCTCCCTTCCCTGCTTTCTTGTTCTATTCAGGCCCTCAACAGATTGAATGAAGTCAATCCACACTGGGGAAGTCAATCTGCTTTCCTCAGTCTACTGCGTGTTCAAATACTAATCTCTTCCAGAAGTATCCTCATAAATACATCCAGAAATAATGCTTCACCAGATATCTGGGCACCTGTGATCTAGTCAAATTGACATATAAAATTAAGCATCACAAAAACATATTTTGCGAATGAAGTGATCAGTAATTTAAGATTGGGCCATCCCTAGTTTATTTACCTCTGCATTAAGTATCTGAAGAAGACTTTGTGGAGAGTTTCTGCCAGAGACAAAGAACAATATCATGAAAGAGAAAATATGACTTTCACACATAAGGGGTTACCTGAGTGTCTGTCCTTCAGAGGGTTTTGTGAGACTGCTGAATGGCTGTTACTCTTTCAGACTCAGATTAAATCAGTATAAATAAAAAAAATCACTGCTGTTTGTAAAGAAACTTAAGAAATCTAAAACTCTGGACTAGGAAAAAAAAAAACAAAGATATCCTCTCAGGGATTCCTGTGTAAGAATTTGGAACAATCTAGATATAACTGACTGGACTACTCTCTGCCTTCAGCTCAGGTCATAATCCTAGGGTGCTGGGATTGAGCCCACATCAGACTCCCTGCTCAGCGGGGAGCCTGCTTCTCCCTCTCCCTCTGCCACTCCCCCTGCTTATGCACGCTCTCTCTTTCTGTCAAATAAATAAATAAGATCTTAAAAAAAAAAACCCTCCATTGACCATTGACTGGCATGGAGTATTATGCACCTGGGTTGGAACCATGGTCTGAAAGACCACCTGTGCTGAACATCCGAAAGGGGCACATCATGCAGTCTGTTATATTTTTACTTAATTTCACTTTTTTTTTTTTTTACCATGTCCTCCCTAAAAATTTCTTGAGGAAAAGAAAAAGTTAAAGATGGAGGTTAAACAGCAAAATTTTCTAAAACTCCTCTGTAGTTTACAATTTGGAATGACTTGTGAGCTACTGGGAAGATGGAGTAGAGCTACTTTTTCCTATTGCTCCCACTAAGCACAACTGAAAAACCCTATACATTTTAGGTAAAGCAAATATAAGGAGATTCTGAAAGGTCAAAAGAAGAGAGCAGATTATCTAGGGGGGGACACCTTGTTACAGGCATAGGGAAATCAGGATCCCCTCCCTCTCAGTCTCCACTGATATGGCGAAGTGGTTTCCTGCTGTGCATTGATGAAGGTCTTCATTCTCCATTGAACCTCTGACACCCCTCCAGTGGAGACAGATGGGAGCCTCTTTACTACCAGTGGGAAGTGGAAATTCAGGCTCCCATTGGCTTCCCTTGACAACACAGGTGAGGTGGGGGTGCAGGGAGGGCCTCATTACCAACCAGTAGAGATTAAAAGTTCCAGTTCTCTAGTTTGTCCTCTCTGACACTATTCCAGTAGGGATAATGGGGAGCCTGTTACAACCTGATAAGGGTAGAAGTTTACCTTATTTGTCCTTACTCAGGCTTTCATTGTGTCAATGGATATAGGGCCAAAATGTTTTGGTTGGACTGGAGCAGTTATTGTTGCAAAGTTTTCTGCCTTGTTAAACTTCCCCTTTCATATTCCTTTGGGTGGAGAGAGCAAGCTTTTTTTTTTTTTTTTCTTTTTTTGAGGAGGGGATATATCTAGTTCTGTTGCATAAAATCCATGTTCACTTAGAACCTCAGAATATGCCTTTATCTGGAAATAGGGTCTTTGTAGATATAACCAAGCAGATGAGTTCACTTAGATTGAGGTGGATCTTAATTCAGGAAGACTTAGGTATACTACAAGAAAAGGGGCAAACACAGATACAAGGAGACACAGATTAAAAAGGAAGATAAGATGACTGTCCACATAGAAACTCCAAAAGAATCTATAAAAATAAAAATCCTAGATCTAATAAATTAATTCAGTAAAGTTGAAAGATATGAAATTAACATACAGAAATCACCTGTATTCCTATATACTAGCAATGAACACATGGATCCTGGGATTAAAAATACAATATCATTTAACACTTTTGAAAAATGAAATCCTTAGGTGTGTAAATCTATCAAAATATGTACAGGATTTGTAAGCTAAAAACTACACAACATTGAAAGATATCAAAGAAAGTATAAAAAATTGATATACTGTGTTCACGGATGGAACATCAACATAGCAAAGTTGCCAAACCTCCCCAAATTGTTCTGGGGCCCAGAACATGAGTCTGTAGCAAGCGGCATTTCCAAATCTGATGAGCAAAGCTTCAGTCGAGCTAGAGGAGACAACATTCAGATGGGACCAGAAGCAATGGTTGTGGTACTTGGGATCCATAAAGCAGTCCTTCTTGGTGTTCCATCTAGCTACTCATATCCCCAGGTAAGGCAGATTAGGTAAGGTTTGCTGTCTGTCATTATGTGGCAGGCTGGTGGAGATGGGGTTCCGATGACAAGCCTGAAAAGAGTAGCCAAAACCAAAAAAAAAACACAAAAAAACAAACAAAAAAAACAAAACCCAAATGGGAATGGTAACATACGAAGAGAAGAGAAATATGCATATTCTTGCATAGGGTTTATCCATGCTAAGCTACGTACAGTTCTCTGATACACCATATCATTTCACTCATTATCACGTGTTTGAGAACATGGGTGTTTAAACAAGATAGCCTCAGACAGCCTAGCCGCCTGACATATCTTAGAAAAGCTACTACCTCTTTGGGTCAGAGATTTCACACCTCTAAAGGGAAGTGGTAATGCCTATTCTTTAGAATGATTGCAGGGTAGTGCATGTAAATTACACATCAGAGAGTGTCCCTGGGAGCACAAAATAGAGGCTTATTTGTTTGCCCTTTGTCATGCTCTGTCCTCTGCCAGGAAGTACCGATCTAACATTTCACTCCTCCTGACGTTATTTACCCTTCAGTTCTCATTCCTAATTACTTCCCCAGTGAATCCTCATTCCAACTCTCATTTTGGATTAGTTTATACTGTTACTAGAATTTGATACTATAGTTGGATGTTACAATGTTAGTCTTTCTCATTAGAATATTAGTTTCTTGAAATCACTGACTAGATTTTATCAATATGTGTAGCCCAAACACTGAGCATAGGGCCTGGTACAGAGTAATTATTATCGTTTTGCTGAAATGATTTGAACTAAATGTATGATGACTCATATCAAAAAGTCTTGCCTCATTTACTTTATTATAAAGCCCCCAACCTGCTTCGTACAGTCTCACTGGTACTTCATCCTTACTTTGTACTTTTCAGCTTGCAACTAACTCCAGTGCGCTGCAATGTCTGTTTCTTTTTTGGACACTCTTTGAAAACACAATGTATGTCATCTAATTTTTTGGAACCCCTGCCTCCACAGTACCAAGCACATTTTCAGTGCCCAGTATGTGCTCATTAAGAGCTTAAATACGTTAGTGGCTGGATGGTTGAATCTATCAAGAAAATAACATTTAAAAACTAGGAAAATGACATGTAATGAATGCTTACCTTTTAAACCAGGATTTATAAATTTGCTATGATATAAAATATAATGAATTTTTCATTACGCCTTTCTTGAACCATGAAAAGAAAAGGTAAATTGTCAGATATAACCACTTTTGATCTATCAATTGGTTCATTTTCATCATCTTCAAAACAACTTTTATGTTGGATATGATTCCTATTTCATGAGTAATATATTTTACTGGCAGATTATTTTGCTCAGTGGATGGTGGTAAGAAAACTAAATTTTCTTTGTCTTAAAAGCCTATTCATTTGTTTGTAAAGACAATTATTGTCTAGTTTTACCATTCTAATATATGTTCATATGAACACAGGCTTATAATGTTGCATTTACTGTTCAGAATGTAATAATGTCCCATCTACATAGATCATGGCTTAGTGATTTAAGTTGTATCTCTCCAAATCTCATATGATCATGTCACAGCTCAGCTTAAAGCCTATTGTGATCCAATTAGTACATATAGAAGAAATCAATACAGCCTTCATAGTGCGGCCTACATGGTCTTTCACGGTTTCATCTTAATTCATTTCCAGCCTAATTTCCTAAAAGTCCTATCGTAAACCTGTGTAATAGCCACCCTGAACTCCCCATTCTCCATATGTGTCAGACTCTTCAAAAAGTCTACCTTTCTTTCATTTTTCTTTCTTTCTCTTTTTATTTTCAAGAGAGGTCTTTCTTCCATACCCACTCCTATTTCTCTATTCCAAGGGTCCATCTTGTTCTACCTGGACACCTGTGGTATCTCCCCATCGGTCTGCCCACATGATTTTTAATTAGCTTTCCAGGGTGTACCCAGGATAAATATTTCAAAACAGAACTCTGAAAATTGCTCACAATACATTATAGAACTCCTGTTGTTCATAGGATAAAGATTAAACAAGGTGTGGGCATGGCGTGACCTGCCCGACTTCTCCAGTCTCCCCCAGTCCCATCTTTATTTCATTATCTATGCTCAACCACCTTGCTCTCATTGCTCCTTTTCCATCCACTGTAAATATCATGCTCTTTCATAACACTGCATGATGTCTCTTTTACCGGAAAATCTCTTCTGGCATCCCCCCTTTCACTAGTAAACTCTGACTCATCTTTCAAATATCACCTTAAGAATTATGATTTTGGCTTTCCAGTTTCTTCTTGGATTAAAGAGAGGTGGAAAGAGTGCTGCCATCACCCTGACAAAAACAAAAAACCCAGGCAAAATGCAAGTCCATAACTTTACTGAACCAAAGAACTGAGGTCATGGCACAACCAACTAATGCAAAATCTGAGGAGAGAACAAAGACTGTGGGAAAAGACAGGACATGAGCACTTCTTCACCTGGGATGAGGTAGCCAAGTACTGATAAGAAGAACGCAGCTTGAGATGCTAACAAATTAGCTGCTGAGAGCAGGTTAGTCTGAGTTTGGAGGCCTCAGGTGCTGTGTGTATAGGGGAAGGTCAACACCTACTTGTAGGTTTTTCTACATGCACCTCTTAAGATAGTCACAAAAAGACTGGTGACAGTTCTGAGGAAGAGTCCCTCATGGTGCAGGGTTAGGGAAGAGGAATGGCAGTGTCAGTAAGAGAAGCAGCACAAGCCCCATTTGAATACTCCTTCCCCATCTGCCCCTACAGAACTTACTGTGGCAGAAGAGCAGTGAACACCACAGCTTTCAGGGCATTAGTGAAAACTAGTGAAAAAACAGTAAGGGAAGGATCAGAATACATGCTTGTCCAGAATTATAGCTGGAGAGGGGTGAGTACACTCTACTACCAGACTAAAAGTTAATGAGTAACAGATCAACAGTTCTCCTGGAAGAGGACCAGGATAGAGCAAGACTGGAGAGGAACTCTCTTTCAGGCGTACCTCAAGGGGAAGATCTACAGCTGAGGATGAATCAGAAAGGATAAAACCATAAAGAAAACCACTCCCACCCTGAACACACATTATCTCCAGAGGAATTAGGTGACCAAGGTGCCCTGAGGGTAGCAATAGCAACCACTTCTCTTTAGATGGCTTCAAATCCACACAGTAAAGATCTAGTAGAAGGAAAGGAATGCTAATTTCTAGCCCCCCCAAATATTGTTTACCTCAGCATCTACTCTCTTATATAGAATGTCTAGTTTCTTTCTACAGAAGATTACAAGGTTTATGAAAAAGCAAAAAATGGACAATGCATTTCCAAAAGACGAAGATAATCAATAGAACTGGGCTCATATTTGAGACATATATTGAAAAGCTATGAGCAGAAATTTAAAATCAATGTTATACAGTTTACCCTTGAACAGCATGGGTTTGAGCTATATGGACCTATATTTACATGGATTTTAAAAAAAATACAGTACAGTACTATAAAATATTTTCTCTTCCTTATGATTTTCTTAAATCATTTTCTTTTGTCCAGCTTACTTTATTCTAATACAGTATATAATGCATATAACATACACAATATGTGTTAATCAGCTATTTATGCAATTGGTAAGACTTCCAGTCAACAATAGGCTATTGGGCAGCAGACTGCTTGCAGAACACATTGGGTGGCTCTGGATGCTCTACGTGGACTCCAGGAACCCCGAAAAGCCATCAGGGTGGGGAAGCCCAAGCTCCACTATCCGAACAGAAGAGACCTGATGGAATCCACAAGATGGGTTTTAGCTGCCACTGGAGTCGAGTCAGAGGAAGTATTCTTAGAAACAGAAGAACAGTTGCAGAAGTTGCAGGATGGTAACCACCTGCTGTTTCAACACATGCCAATGGGTGAAATTGATAGAATGAAGTTGGTGCAGATTGGAAGCATTCTCCACTACATAGTGGGGAAGCACCGTCTCTTTTGGGGAAGACCTCAAGGAGAGAACCCTCATTGACATGCACGTGGAAGGGATGCTAGATCTGCTGGAACTGATTATCATGCATCCTTTCCTGAAACCAGATGATCAACAAAAACAACCAGTTAACATGGCCTAGAAGGCTATAATTAGATGCATGTCTGAGTCTGAAAAGGTTTTAAGGGATCATGGCAAATGATTTCTTATTGGTAATCTGCTGAGCCTTGTGGACATGATTCTGCTCCAAATCATTTTGGCTCTAGAAGAAAAAGCCCCCACTATCCTGTCTGCATCTCCAGTAGTTCACAGTGAAAATAAGTAATATCCCTACAATTAAGAAATTCCTTGAATGTGGCAGCAGGAAGAAGTCTCCTCCGGACGACATCTACGTACAGAAGAGAGACTTCTACATCTCTATGCTGTAAAACATCACATATATCTGTGAGTGAAGGCTAGCCCCTACAGATTTCTGTGTCCACAGTAGCATTTTAATTGGTGCCAGGCTGCCGTGAGCCCAGCTCTGTCATGGTGCTATGTATAATTGTTCTTAAGTTGGGTCTTTCATGTCAAGACCTTTTCTAGAAACATCAACATTTTTTGTCCAGTGAATAACTGTTATGCGACCTTTTTTTGAAAACCTTTTCGGAGAAGCTGGCACTTAAGTTAGATCTGACGTGGTTACTCATTTCGGATAACAAGGCTGGGTAGGACTTCATGTTCTCCCTTGAGTTTCTGCTCTCCTCTCCTTATCCCATTCCAAATAACCTCCAGTTTTTCCCTAATTTTTAGTGTTTAATAACAGCGGAATAGCTAGTGAATAGCTCCTCTCAGCCATAATAAATCCGTGGTAGTAGTGATTGCAGTCAATATTAGCCAAAATAAAGAATTTACAAATAGGGGTGCCTGGCTGGCTCAGTCATTGAGTGTCTGCCTTAGGCTCAGGTCAGGATCCCAGCGTCCTGGGATCGAGCCCCGCATCAGGCTCCCTGATCCGTGGGAGGCCAGCTTCTCCCTCTCCCACTCCCCCTGCTTGTGTTCCCTCTCTCGCTGTGTCTCTCTCTGTCAAATAAATAAATAAAATCTTAAAAAAAAAGAATTTACAAAAAAAATTACAATAGACTCTTGGGGGGGAGTCAAAAGTTATATGTGGATTTTTGACTGCACAGGGGGTTGGTGTCCCGACCCCAACTTATTCAAGATTCTACTGTAATATGATAAAATCTCTAATGAAACAAGTGGACAACATGCAAGATGAAATGGGTAAATTTAGCAGAGAAGTGGAATCTATAAGAAAGAAACAAATGAAAAAGCTAGAAACAAAAACAGTAACAACGATAAGGAATGCCTTCAACATGTTTATGCCCAATACAGCCAATTAAAAATAGCCCCTATGCTCAACGTAACCCCCCACAAAAAAAGAAAAAAATTAATGACCTCGAAGATAGGTAGGTAAAAAACAAAAACAAAAAAAAGTATGAAAATCAAACAGAGGATCCAAGGGCTGTTGGACAATATTAACTGGTTTAGTAAATGTATTCTTGGAATCCCAGAAGGAGAAGAAAAAGAAAAGGGAGAGGAGAAATAATTGAAGAAATAATGGCAAAAATTTTTCCAAAATTGTGACAGACACATACATACAGACATGCTTCACACCTTCTTGTTATATTCAAACTGCTGAAAATATGAAAATGGGGAAAACTTGAAGGCAGCCAGAGAAAAAAGACACGTTACATAAAGTGAACCAAAGAACTACAGTACACTTCTCATCTGGAGTCATGCAAGCCAGATACACTGAATTGTCATATTTAGTGTTGCAAAATAAATAAATCAAAAATGCCCACATAAGATTCTATACACCCCCAAATATCTTTCAAAGTGAGGGAAAAAATATCTGCTTTATACACACACACACACACACACACACACACACACACACACACACTTACTCACAATTTATTTCTTGTAGACTTGCATCACAAGAGATCTTAAGGAAAATTCTTCAGTCAGAAGGACTATGAAACCAGACAGAAAGGGGGATAAACTAAAAAGGATGAACTCTGATATGGAATAAATGAATAAAAGCAGGGATTTCAGTTTTTTTCCTTACTTTTAAGAGCTGTAATAGATAGTTTTGTCTAAAGCATAAATAGTGATATATTGTATGCTTAAAGCATATGTTAAAAGTAAAATGTATGACCTAAATAGCACATGGGTTTGGAGGGAAGAACTGATATTTTTAGCTGTGAGCATCTTGCTCTACACATTAAGTGATATAATATACATAAGTAGACAGCATTAATGTTACATAACATATTATGTAACACTATATGAAAGAGCTTCAACCCTAAGAATGACTAATTTTTTTAAGTTATAAATAATTCCACAGTAGAGACAAATTAGGATTATAAAACATGCTCAATTGACTCGGGAGAAGGCATTAATTCCGTTCATTATATATACTTATATTGCTTTATACACTTATTTCATCTTATAGCAACACGTTTTTGAGTGATTTATTAGCTGAACACATTTTTTTCATAAATCATAAGCTTCATGGAAGCTGGGACCATATATGTTATTGCCTTAGATTATATCCCAAAGTCTAGCATGTATAATGGGCTCAATAAATATTTGGTGAATAAATGAATAAAACCTACTCGCTTTTGCAAACAACTTTCTCTATCTCAAATGCCCTTGGTCCATTTCTCTGCCTGGAAGAGCTTCTAAGCTTTCAAAACATGATTAACTGCCTTCTCCTACTTTGTTAATTTCCCATTTGTACAATACTCTTATTCAGTACTTAATTTCTGCCAGCACTTGGCAGGGCATTGGGGGTTAGGGGTGTTCAATTATGAGAAAAATATGCTCCATACATTAAAGAAGTGCAGTATAGTTAATTGACATGATAATTAGGTAACCAATATTTGCAATGCAATGATAATAATGCAAATATAGTTAAAGGCTTTTCTTGACATCTGGAATGTGAGAGGATAGAGAAAACAACTACTATGAAAGACTATATTATACTATTTTTTTAAAAACTATTAAGGAATCACAATTGGAAATTCCACTTGTTGCCAGTGTATCATTTGATGGTTTTATTTCCCTGATTTTTTTTAGAAACAGATATTGTCTAATTTTAGAAAAAAAATGATTAAATGGCATGTGTGTAATTAAGTACATAATAATTTTTTCATGTTCTCATTTGGTAGGTTTAGTATAAGTTGTAATTACAGTATACACAAGTGTATCCTGTAGGAGTAGCTGAGATCTGGTGTAGTTACACATCAGTTCTAATTATTATGTTAAAATTAGCTACAAAAAGAATCACAGAGGCACCTTAGATTGAAATCATAAGCTGAAGATGTAAACATATGTATGGAAAATTATTGTTATTATGCAACTTTGAATGCTTTATAACTTGATATTCCCTTTAATGTTGGGAAGAGTAGCACTTCATACACTCAGATTATTGTAGAAGAGGACTTCTTCTTTTTGTCCCTCTTTTGCCCATTTCTAAAATACATGAATGATGATATATGGAACTTTTAGCTTGCTAGTGCACCCTGGGTTCCAGCAGCAGACAGAATTGGAAATGCCCTTAAAAAAAGACTTCTGCCCTAAAAAAAGGCACCTGGATGGCTCAGTTGGTTAAGCGTCTGCCTTCAGCTCAGGTCATGATCTCAGGATCTTGGGATCGAGCCCCACATCGGGCTCCCTGCTCTGCGGGAAGCCTACTTCTCCCTCTCCTTCTGTGATCTCTGTCATTCTCACTCTCTCTCAAATAAATAAATAGAAATTTTTAAAAAGAATTTATTTATTTATTTATTTATTTATTTATTTATTTATTTATTGGAGTGGGGGAGGTTAGGGGTGGAGGAGGAGAGAGAGGGAGAGAATCTCAAGCAGACTCTTGAGTCCAAGGGACTCGATCTCAGATCTCACCACGCTGAGATAATGACCTGAGCTGAAACCAAGAGTCCGATGCTTAACCAGCTGAGCCACCCAGACACCACTGGAAATGCCCTTTAAGTGAAGAAATCTAAGACTAGTGGGGACTCCTAGAGAAATATAAAACAAAATATACTCTTACTTATCATCAGTTTTTCTCGCACAAGATGAAGACTTCAATTACTCTCCACTATACTCTAAAATTTCAACATTACTAGCCTGTCATTTCCTTTTAATTCACTCCCAGTTAACAAGTATATATTTACATTTACATATATGTATTCCCTTTGTAAAAGGAAATGAAAATAGACATTTTAATCCCAAAAAATATTAGCAGGTAATATCCAGAGATGTATGAAATGGAAAATACACATCATTACCAAGTGGAATTTGTTCTGGGGATGCATGATTTGGAGAGAAATTTGTAGTTTTAAATACCTATAATAGAAAAGAAAATTATAAAAATTAGTGACCTGAGATACTTACTACCTTAAAAAGTAGTAAGAAAGGAAGTAATTTAACCCAAAGTAAGTAGAAGGAAGGACAAAATAAAGATTATAGTATAAATCAATTAGAAAGACAAAAACAGGAGGAAAAAGGATATCAAAAAGTTATTTCTTTGAAAATATTAATACAAATCTCAAAAGTTTAGTAGAGAAAGAAATTACAAACATTAGAAAAATTGAATGTGCGATGATGGACTCTGAAAAACAAACTGAGGTTTCTGGAGGGGAGAAGGGTGGGGGGATGGGTTAGCCTGGTGATGGGTATTGAGGAGGGCACGTTCTGCATGGAGCGCTGGGTGTTATGAACAAACAATGAATCATGGAACAGTACACCAAAACAAATTATGTAATATATGGTGATTAACATAACAATAAAAAAATTAAAAAAAAAAGAAAAATTGAATGTGCTATGGTGAGCGCTATGAATTGTGTAAGACTGTTGAATCACAGACCTGTACCTCTGAAACAAATAATACATTATATGTTAAAAAAAGAAGAAGAAGAAGAAGAAGATAGCAGGAAGGGAAGAGTGAAGGGGGGAAATTGGAGAGGGAGACAAACCATGAGAGACTATGGACTCTGAGAAACAAACTGAGGGTTCTAGAGGGAGGGAGGTGGGGGGGATGGGTTAGCCTGGTGATGGGTATTAAAGAGGGCACGTACTGCATGGAGCACTGGGTGTTATACGCAAACAATGAATCATGGAACACTACATCAAAAACTAATGATTTAATGTATGGTGATTAAATAACATAATAAAAAAAGAAAAATTAAATGGAATATCATTACGTATCTTACAGAATTTAAAAAGAAAGCAAGGGAATATAAGAACAACTTTATACCAATGAATTTACCAAATTATGAAATAGATTCCTTGAAAAACAAACTTACAAATATAGACTTAAGATAAATCAAAACCTGAGTTCTTCATCTCTAATTAAAGAAATTCAATGAAAATTTATTTTAAAAATAAAAACAAACAAAATCTCAAGAACCAGATATTTTTTAATGCTGAACACTAGCAGACATTGGAGAAACTTTTACACAAAGGCTTTAAGAAAATGAAGGGGGAAGAAAAACATCTACCAACTTGCTTGATGAGACTGTATACCTTTAATATAAAAACCTGGCAAAAGCATTAAAAGATATAAAATTGTAGAACAATCTCATTCATGATAAGGTGAGCGTGATTTGTTAGTTTCTAGGGTAACCTTAAAAAATATATGTAAATTCCATGTTAGAACAGGGGGGAAAATAGCCTGAGAGAAGAGAAATACAGAAAAGATGTGAAGGAATAATGTAAAATATGAGTACCTTTGTCATTATGGCAAGTGTGAATTGATATAATGTTACATTTAAAAACCAAAAAAGGGCGCCTGGGTGGCTCAGTCCGTTAAGCGTCTGCCTTCGGCTCAGGTCATGATTCCAAGGTCCTCGAATCAAGTCCTGCATCAGCCTCCCTGGTCAGGAGGGAGCCTGCTTTTCCCTCTGTTCTTCCCCCCGCGACGCTCTCTCTCTTTCTCTCTCCCTCTTTCAAATGAATAAATAAAATCTTAAAAAAATAAATAAATAAAACAAAAAAAGTCAAACTAAATGAAAAATTGAAGATGTATATTGCGATGACAGACCCTCTTAAATGATAAGGTTGAAAGTAGAAGATTGAAAAAATATGAAACACTCAAGTACTAACCAAAAAATGTAGAAATTAGTTTATTAATATCAGAAAAGATAGAATTAGGCCAAAAGCATCCTAGGGATAAAGTGAGTTACTTTAAAATGACAGAAATTTAAATTCACCAGAGCAATAATAGTTTGAAATTTGTTTTTATATAATTCAAAATACAGAGAGCAAAAATCTGACAGAATTAGAAAAAAAAGGACACATCCATAGTTGGAAGGTGAAACGCTCTCTCCAGAAATAAGAGTAAAGAGATTTGAACACGTTAGAAATTTGACCTAATGGATGCTAATAAAGCACCACACCAACAACCTCAGAATGCACATTATTTTTAAGTAATACATGAGATACATACACGCAGAGTACATTCTCTTACTAAAATGCAAGTTAGCTTGGAATTAATATAAAGATTATCTAGAAAATGATCATATATTTGGAAACAGAACAGGCTTCTAAAATACCCATGGACCAAAGGAGAAATTATAAGGAATAAAATGTATTTTGAATTGAAGTGATTAAAATATTACACAGCAAAACTTGTGAGATACACCTAGTGCTATGTTTAGAGAGAAATTCATATCTTAAGTAGATATATTAGAAAAAAATAACTGAATACTAATGAACAATCATCCATCTGCACAGCTGAGCAGTTATGAAAAAAAAAACAGCAAAAAGTTAAAATCAATAAGTAAAGAAACAATTCAACTAATTAAAAAATAGAGTTTCAACCTAAGAAGAAAACCATTTTGTCTATTCACACACACAGAACACTACTGTGACCAGATGTGTGGGTTGTTCCCACACCAATGAATTCTCTGACACCAGCTGGGTGTTCTATGATTCACTTCTGCCACTACCTGGAGTTAGTATCAGATCCCGTCAATTAAGGGTTCTGGCCCATGGGAGTATCCCCATTTCAGAAACCAATTGCAAGTCCCCGGTTGTCAACTGTATTTCTGAACAACTGGCTATAAATTGGAGTTCCTATAACACCTTCCTTGGATTCAATAATATGCTAGAATGGCTCACAGAACTCAGGGAAACACATTTATTGGCTTATTATAAAGGATATCATAAAGGATACTGATGAACAGCCAGATGGGGAAAGACAGAGATTCCCACGGGTGAGGTTCAGAAGAGTCCCTAGCTCAGAAGGTTCTATTCCAGTGGAGTTGGGGTGCTCTACCCTCCCAGAATGTGGATGTATTGGCCAATCCAGAAGCTGTCAGAACCCCATATTTTGGGATTTTTTTATAGAAGCTTCATCACATAGGAATGATGGATAATTAACTTGATTACCAGCTCTCTCTGCTCTCCAGAGAATGGGAGGTAGGCCTAAGAGTTTCAAGCTTCCCATCATGGCTTGGTTTTTCTGGTGACCAGCCCCCCATCCAGGAGCCCACCAAGAGTTGCCTCATTAGAACAAAAGACATTACTATCATCCAAGAAATTCCAAGGGATTTAGGAGCTCTGTGTCAGACCCTGTCACTCAGGAAATTACAAAGGTCTTAGGGACTCTGTGTCAGGAATCAGGGACAGAGATCAATATTTGTCTTCTTTATTATTTCATACTCAATGAAAGCAAATGTTTGTTCTTTGAAAGGATGAATAAAATTGACCAATTGCTACATTATTGCTTTGATCAACTAAATGAAAAAGCCTCAGATAATCAACATCAGGAAAGAGAAAAGGGGGCAGGGTGGGGAGATCAAAAATACAGATGCTACAGGTATTCAATAATAGAATATTATGGAATTTTCTTGTCAATTAATTTTAAATTTCAAGATAAACAAATTCCAAAATAAAAATTAATTCATACATTTATATGACTCAATAAAGAATAGAAAATGAGAATACCCTAACAACAACGAAATAAAATAAATTGAATCAAATTATTCAGCCAAAACTTCCAAATTTACATAGAAGTAATAATTATAAAAATTGTTAGCATAATTTTGAAACCACAACAAAGTGATGAGAAAAAGAGAATTATAAGTAAATCTTACTTATGAATATAAATGCAAAAATCCTGAATAAAAATATTAGAATATCAAATACGTATTATATGTAATATGCATATAGTAAGTTCTATAATATTTCATGAATTCAAGATTGTATTAATATTCAAAATCCACTAATGCATCAACACAATTAGCATATTAGGGTGAAACCCATATGATTTCCTCAATATGAGAAAGAAAAATTCACTTCATGTGAATTAAAGATCTGTTAATAATTATATATTGCAAACTAAGAATGGAATGGATGTCGCTTAGCCTATCAAAGCATACATACAATACAATTTATTGTACTGGAATTCCCCGGCAGAACAGCAAGGACAAATTAAAGAAAGAACCGACCAAATAACTAAATGGACAAACAACATATAAGATAAGAATTTCATTATCACAGGGGATATGATTTTATGCTTAGATGGTCAAGTGAATCCACCATTAATTTATTATAATCAGTTACTGCATATGAAATAATATACAAAAATATTGTATTTTATATAGTGGCAACAATTAACAAATAAAACAAAAACTGTTCTATTTAAAAATAACATAAATGCAACAGCAGAAGTGCAAGATATTTATGGAAAATATAAAACTCTATTGAGATATGTTAAATTAAGCCTAAACGAACTTAGAGGTATACCATTTAGGTTGATGAGTCAATATTTTAAAGAACTATTTAATGTTTTAAAATTTCTCAATTCTCAGGAAACTAATCTATAAATTCAATGACAGTCCACTTAAAATTCTAACTTATTTTGCGCGTAAAAATTAGTAATATTTATCTAACTTCACGTAGAAATATATTTAAGAACAGCCAGGATTTGATTCAGTAGAAGAAGAAAGGAAAATTTTGTCTTAATAGTTGTCAAGACTTACAAAAGTAGCATAAGAAACAGGATAATGTGGTTCTGGCTTAGAGTATAGGCAAATTAGAAATATGGAATATAAAAAACAATCCTCAATAAACAAACCTGCGTATATATGAAGAAGAATTGCAAACCAGCAGCAGAAGACCAATAAACAAACAATAAATTGTTTTTGAGATATTTGTAGCAGAAACTGCTATCCATTGAAACAAAATCCATTTCCTCCTTTCTCTGAGCACACAGATTAGATTTTCCATTGCATCTGTATTTGTATGTTTCTCTGTGACTGAAGTCTCACCAGTGGAATATGAGCAAAATTAATGCATATCAACTATTGACCAAAAATTTGCGAAGTGTTGTCCCTTCACCACACGCTCTTTGTTCTTTTGCAGACCAGATGCTGAAAATGACTAGTTCCTACCAGACAATTTTGCCATAAGATAAGAGGAGGTTGAATCTCTGAATCACCAAGTGGAGAAAAGTCTCCTACCAACTTGCCTACAACTGATAATATGTTTGTGTTTGACTAATCTGTTTGAGGTCCGCTTCGACAGCTATCCCTGTCCTAAATAATACCAAAACCATTAACAAAAATGCAGGGCTGAGGAGCCTCTAACAATATATTAGCCTCTGGAGTAGTGACGGGTGGTGTGTGGAGGGACAAAGCAACAGATTGGAAAGCTTGAGATCTGTGTCACATGATGTCAACTTATTTAATAACGTGTTGCCTGCGATTGACTTAGAAAGCTGACCAAGTCCCTCCTAAGCCCATATCTCCAAGAGAAAGAGAAAGACCCGGAATAAAAATATAAATTGATTGTTCTTTAGTACTTATACCAAGGAATTAAGAGAGTGAGTAACACAGGAGAGAAGTGACTGGTTTGCAATGAAATGAAGCAGGTGGATTTCTAAAATTTGGGGTCTTGCAGTTTTGAAACCACAAATTGCTTCTGTACCCCCCAGTAGGGGGAAATAGAATTTTAAAGATAATAAAAGCCAAGGGTGTTAGGGCTTTTCAGTTAAACAGTGGACTCAGTAGTATGTTTGAGATCTATTTAGCAAAGTTATTATCCCATGAAAATGAGCAGCCAAAGAAACAAAAAATAAGCTGTGTGTGTGTGTGTGTGTGTGTGTGTGTGTGTGTGTGTGTGTGAAGTGGGGAAAAGAAGAAAAATAATATTTTAAATGAAAAGATTGGTGATACCTGTCTTTCTGTTGACTAAAAATCATTTCTTCCTTTGGACACAAAAATTAACTCACATCCATAATATATAAAACAATTCCCAAAACATCATCAAAAAAGTGGAAAAATAAATTGAAAAATAAGCCAGTGGCTTACATATGTTCTCCAAAAAAGTGATTAAATATGATTTTCAATAAACATGAATAAAGATACCCAATTAATTTATTGGCAAGGATGTGCAACACTCATACTCTATTGGTGATAGTGAAAATTGGTGCAGCTGCTTTGAAAATTATCTTGGAATATATAATAAAGTTCAGGAAGTGCATATTGCCAGCAATTCTAGTCCTTGTGTAAATCTTAAAGAATCTCTTCCCCATTAAAGCTGGGATAAATTTATCAGAAAGTTATACTGATATGGTTCATATTAACTTCAAATGGGAAACAACCCAAAAGACCATTAACAATAGAGTAAATATGCTGTGGAATAATATAAATCAAGAAAAACAAATAAACAACACCTTCACACAGGATCGTGGATTTATCTTAAACACATGCTGTTGACTACAGTAAGTAATATTTAAAGAAATAAGTACAATATAATTTTATATATTTTTGATGTGTGTACAGGTATGATATATATATGTATATATCTCACAAGGAGACATAAATAATATTATTTATGGATGCAGCTAAAATACAAATAAGATAAAGACTATTCTCCATTGCGTATTATTGGTACCCTTGTTGAAGATCAGTTGACAACCCACATATCTGCTAAGGGGTTAGTATTGTAAATACATAGGAATTCCCCAATTCAATGTAATAAATAAATAAATAACTGGATTTAAGAATAAACAAAGGAACTTGAGTAAATATTTCTCCAACGAAGACATACAAGTGGTCAACAGGCATATGAAAAGATGCTCAAAATCACTACTCATCAGGGAAATGCAAACCAAAACCACAGTGAGGTATCACTTCACACCTGCTAGGATGACTATTTGAAAAATAACCAAAAATAATGAGTGTTGGTGAGATGAAGAGAAATTTGAACCCTTATATAGAGGTTCCTCAAAAAACTAAAAATAGAACTGTAATCTGATCCAGTAATCCCACTCTGGGCAGATATCTAAAAAAATTGAAATGAGGATCTCAGAGATATATCTGCACTTCCATTGCTCCTGACAGCATTATTCACAATTGCCAAGATATGGAAACAAACTAAGTATACATCAATGGAAGAATGGATAAAGAAAATGTGTTGTGCATTTTTATGTCAGCATCAAGTCTGATGTGTGTTTCTTTTGGAATGTCTAAACACGGTCTTAATGTTCACTTGGAATCAGGAAATGTGGCCTTAGGCCCACATGAATTAGGGATTTAGAATTGAGATCATCACATAAAGTTAGGGCTTTGAAATGCTACACCTTCTGTGAAAAGTAGACTATTAAAAAATGTCCTATTGGGGCACCTGGGTGGCTCAGTCGGTTAAGCATCTGTCTTCGGCTCAGGTGATGATCTCAGGGTCCTGGGATCAGAGCCCAGCATCAGGCTCCTCGCTTAACGGGGAGTCTGCTTCTTCCTCTCATTCTCCCTCTGCATGCATGTTCTCTCTCTCTCTCCAATAAATAAATTTTAGAAAATTGAGTAACACCATAAAATAAAAAATTTTTAAAAAATGTCCTATTGGCAAAAGAATAACACAGGGAAAGATGTCTGTCTTGGCTTGGCCTTTGGTTGAAACAAGAACAACTAAAACCTCTCATGAAACTTTTTTTTTTTTAAAGATTTATTTATTTATTTATTTGACAGAGAGAGAGACAGCGAGAGAGGGAACACAAGCAGGAGGAGTGGGAGAGGAAGAAGCAGGCTTCCCGCTTAGCAGGGAGCCCGATGAGGGGGTCGACCCAGGACCCTGGGACCATGACCTGAGCCGAAGGCAGACGCTTAATGACTGAGTCACCCAGGAGCCCCCACTCATGAGACTTTTAAACCACGGACTTGCCCCACTAAGAATTTACTACTATCAGGTTGATCTATACCCATGATTCACCTGACCTGGCAAAAAGAAATGTAAATGTTGACTTACAGGACACATTCTCATTTCAGTATACATAATTCTCACAAGCAAGACCTACTGGAAAAATGACTTGTCAAGCATAGAAAAGGTAGAAAAATGTCCTGAAAGAAACCAAGATGATGGAGAGACAGAAATGAAAATAAACAGCAGACTTAGTGCCACAGAAATAAGATGGCAGGGCTCTTTTAAAAAATGAAATAAAGTCATAACTTTTGAATTCTTATATGCCAGTACACATTGTCATCATTTCCTTTAACCTTCATATCATCACTGAGAAAGGTGATTTTATCCTCATTTTATAAATGAAGAAACATAGATGTGTAGGGTGTGGATGACTTGGCAAAAAAGACAAAGCTAACTAGTATGGCAAATGGGCCACTGAACAGTGTGCCAGACAGACTCTGGGGATGCTCCTAGATCTGTCTCCGCTAGAGCGGCAGTCGGTGCATGTCGGGCGCTTTGAGATCAGAGGTAAATCCTCCAGACTTACTCTCAGAGTCTTGGGACTTGACTTTCTTTTTCTCGGCTGGCCACCAAAATAGCCCAATTAGCCCCTGCCCAGTTGGGGACTTAATGCTGAAGACAGTTTTGTGAAGAGCTTCATGGGTAAAATCAGTGTAGAGGAGAGAAATGGATACATTTCTGGGGAGATTAAGGTAAATTTTAGGTGAGTATTACTTTAAATGACATTAAATTGTACATATTAAAAAAGGCAGAGAAACAAGAATGTAGTGTGGGTTTAGATAATAATGAGAACTCAATTATAGTTGGTGATTACGAAAAAAAAAGCAACTTTAGATGGAGATTTCCTAATAGTGATGTCAAATAAATTTCTCTTACCTCTTTCTCCTCCCTGGAAAAAAGAAGTAAAATGAAGTCTAAAATAAAAGGAAGAAGAAAGAACAAGATGTAACAAAAATGATTTGAAAAAAAAGAACTTAATGGGACTTCTGGAAACACACAAGTCATGAGAATTTATTCTGTAATTTAATATAATTATGTGATTCATATATTTATGTAGTGATAGAAAGATAATCAGATGGACACAACTGAAAGCAGAATTGAATTAGAAATTAGGTGTGATAATATTATACTGAGTAATGAATACAGAGGTAAAATGATAAGAAAAAAGAAAATGTTAATAGATATGGAGAAAAAGAATGAGACAACCTCATATATTCTAATAGGAAATTTAGGAGAAGAGGATAGAAAAAAGAAGGCAAAAAACACTGTTCAGAGAAATAGTGATAGGACAATTTATTATTTGTTATTTCTATGCAAAGAAAAATTAAAATGTCATAGCCTGTAAGACGGTATTTGCAGCACATAAGCCAGCAAAGGATTAGTGTCCAAAGTGCATACTCTACAAATCAATTATAAAAAAGCTATGGAATTTCTAGTAGAAAACAGACAAGACATGTAGAAAAAATTATAGAATAGGAAACACAAATGAACCATAAATATGTGATAAAATGGATCCCTGGCCATTTTAAAAAGTCACTTTACAATCTCAACTATTTAACTATTTAACTCTCGACTTTTACTTTGTGAAATTTTACTGCATTAATTCATTGTTATTTTTTAAATGTATACAGCAAATTTTACTTCAAATTGATAACACAAAACGATGTAACAAAATTGTAAAGGGTGCATGAAGTCGATCCAACTCTAGTTATCTCTTCCATTCATTCACAGGAGGACTCAGTGGAATCCATAATGTTCCCATTCTTAAAAAATAATGTAGTAAATAGTGCACAATGCAAGATTTGACAAAGTGGGCAGTAAGGGTGGTAAATACACTTTTGTTTGTTTTATTCCTCTATAATTTTCTGTGTTCTTGAAACTGATCATGGCAAATTAATAACATTTAAAAAAGAAAGATATTGGGGGAAAAAGGCTGGAAGAAGATAAATGTGCTCTGGCAATTTTACTTTTACCAAATTCTGATTACAGGGACTTTGTAAGTTCAAATGCGTCGAAAGGTAAAATTATAATTAGTATTCATATCTGTTCTTCACAACTCTTTAGCAGAGGCTGCTTATTTTAACAATTGTATTTGTAATGCAGCCCATGCCTTGACAGATACTAACAAAAGTAAATCAGCAAAATGATTCTCCCTCTTCTTCCACCCTCAGGCTCTGGGCAATCACAGAAACTATGAACATCTGCTTGGATTCTGATTGCCGTGTTCACTGATTCAGTGCACCCAAATAAGCAACAATTAGTCTGTTCAGCATGTGTCAAAAGATCTGTCAAGTTAATTCAAATTAAGACAGGATAAATTGAATCCAGTTGGCATCATGCATATTTGTATGCAAAGTTTAAACAAGCATCAGCTGTGCTATGTTATCTTTTATTTACAAGCAAAACAAGAATACATTGTTACATAATTTCAGAAATAACTATCCCTCATCATAATTTTATTACATCATCGGCTGGATGTATTTTCTTGGGGTGAAGAAAATGTTCTAATGGATTTGAGTGGACTACTGTATTGCATTAGATCAAAATAGTATCATTTTTCTTGGACTCATTTATCTTAGTTCCATTAATTAGTTCCTCGATACACAAATGGATTTCAAAGCTTGAGATGTGTGAATTTGCATAAATCATATTCCAAAGGTGAATGCTTTTTAGATATAAACCTCACATTTATTCTTAAATTTTTAAACATTCTATAGAATGTTAATGTCTTCAGGTGGTCAGGTGATAGTTTTCCATCTCATTTATTGCATAGCAATCTGTAGTATCTAATATCTCTATTCTTGAATGAAGAGAGAATCTGAACACTCAGAGAGTAGGTGATACTCTGAGGAAGCTGACAGGCTCTTAGCAGAACACAGAATGATTGCAGTGGCATTAATTATCATCTCTTCCACTTTCCAACTGTCCCAACTAGACAATGCTCCTCTTCCCAACTCTATCAATGTTTGGATGGAGTCATGTAAAACGTCATCTCATGTGCTGTACATGATTGATCTTCAAAGGAGGGGCTCCATGGTGCTGCTGTGTCTCTGACTAATACACTCAGATGAACATAACTTTCGGGAAAAAATAGAAAATTGCTTTACCAAGCTCTCAAATGTTTACTTTAAATGAGTCATATTCTCCCACTTCTGACACTTTTTCTCCCACTTTTAATACTGAGAGAGAAAGAGGGAGGCTGTTAGAATTCATGGTTCTGACTGAAGTTGGAAATAGAAGAACTGAAAAAAAAAAAAGAAAGAAGATCATACTTTTAGGAACTATAATATGACGTAGGATTTAATAGAGGGGAAGTTCACAATGACAATTAAGCAAACATTTGCCAGGATGGCTGCAGGCTTGGTCATTGGTGAGGATTTGTCAGGATCCTAAAGTAGGACAGACTCTAAAAGGTCTCCATTTCTACAAAATAGAAATAATTCAGTCCTATTCAGGCTAAGGAGGTAGAGACATTTCTCCCCTTCCTTCCATTTAATATGAATGTCAAATAAATACTAGGTTGGTAAATAGCATTTGTCTGGTATGATAATATATAAATTTTAATATAAGTTCTGGCTGCCAGAATTGGCATTTCAGAAGAAAAAAATAAGAATGAATAAATAACATATTTCCCAAATGGTTAAATTATGTTGACCGTGACTTCCTATTAAAAGTTGATAATGGTAGGCATCTTGGGACTATTTCCAGTAGCTACACCTTGGAGCAGAAATTTTTGCCTTTAAAGAGGCCTGATATAGCAGGTGAAATGACTGGCCTTACTGAGATAGAACAAACGGGTTTGTTTGTTTTTTTTTTTTGGTACAGTTATCTAGTGCTAACTCTATTGGGGGTGTGTGTGTGTGTGTGTGTGTGTGTTTACGCGCGCGCACATGCACACACGCACGCACGCACATACACATCATCAGATGTACGTGTGAAGGCTTAAACAAGGCTTTGTTCCTTGATCTTCCCAATGTTTCTGCGGAAAGCTGAGTCCACTCATCAATAATTCCTCCAAACTAATACCTGGTACTTACTCTGATATTTACCTCACATCCACCCTTTCTGCCTTGGAAATATTTACAAGCTTTGGGAATACCTGGGCTAAGGCCAAGAAATTAGATGAGAAGAGGAAACATTCTATAACCTGTTTCCTATTTTATATGTTGCATTCAAAGATGTAGATTCCTACTATGACAACCAGAGGACAGAAGCTCTTCAGTGAGCAGTTCCATGAAAAGTGAAAGAGAATAGAACTGAGGGTTAAAGTTTGCACCATCTGAACTCAGATTCAAACAGTCACTCTGAAACAGACTGCTTTCACAAGCTTAGTAGAAACACATTAAGATTAATAAACTCTTCTCATAACTGTAAGCCTGTGGCCTTGTCTTTTGTGGAGCTCTTCCAGGAATCCAGAAGGCCATGAGTGTTCATAAGAGAAATTAGAGTAATATATATTAGTTTAGTTGGGTATTCTAAAAAATAAAATACCCAGATGGGAATTTAACCTCCTCAAAACCTCTTCACCCTTTCTGAGTCATCTTTGTAGCAGGGTCTTGTTGAGTAGTCTATTTCTGTATTTATTCAATTCCTACACTGAATCTATAAGCAACAACTAGTGATAGTGAATGCTCTTGTAGAAAGTATGATGGAAATAGAAACAATAACATTGTTTTGAAAAGCCTTTTAACTAATACATTCTGCATCCCTACTTTTCTTTAACTTTTTATTACATACTTTTGAGTCTTAGCTGTATGACTGCATCTTGTTTTTCTACTTCTGCAGAAACCTGTTTCATCTTTGTTAGGTGGTAATCTCCACAGCAAACTCTTCTCATTCCTGTCCCCAGATACCAGCTAAGTAGTAGCCAAAGGTTTTGCTCTTAATTTCTTACCTTGTAGATGGGCAGGGCCATTGCCTCTAGCTCTTGCTTTTTTCTATAGATCAACAGATGAATTATTTTTTTAGAAAAAAAACTAATAAAAACCAAAGTCATGTTTTTTCAATCTTTTGTGATTTTATTATAAATATTTTTGGAGGGTTGAGTTACTATTGTTTTAAGTGGTAAAACTGATCAACATATGATAAATTAAAATTCCATTTTGATTTAATGAAGGTAATAAAATATTAGATCATACCGAAAATTAATGTGAGAACTCTCCATGATCTATCTGGTATGTTTTAATAATAGTTTTGAGAAATCTAATTTGATTCAAAACTACTTATATACCAAATGTGTAATGCATGTATTTTCTTTACTGACCATATCCTACAGGGAATAAATTAAACTAAATTAATATCTAGAGATAAATTGTGCTCTACAGGCATAAGTGCCATTTAGGGATATTGGATGCAGTCAGCCTTTAAAAATATCATCTTAACCAAAACGATAATAATATGGTACCTTAAACAAATACTAAGATGAATCAGTCAGTTCTACCTACGTTGGATTGCAGACAAATTATCTAAACTTCCTCTCATTTCAATTTGAAACATTAAGACGGTTTTTTGCTTTGCAGATTATAGACACTGCATTTGCTGCAGGTGATCCATCTTCATTTAAAGCTGCACTCAAGTGCCTTTCGCACTTACTGGTGCTAACAAGAATGTGGGCTACCTTAATCCACTGTCAGAAGAAATCAAGGAGAGTTGGCACAGAAGCCAAAGAGAGAAAATACATAAACATAACAGAAGTTATCATGGAAATGACAAATGCAAATAATGGATAAAATTTAATCGAAATGAGCTTTCAAGTGAAATACAAATGTGCCATTTTATACAGTACATTTCAGGAAGCCAGCCACATAAGACTCATCATGGAAATATCTACAGTTTTGGGGTTTTGCTATTTCCTTATCTATAATACTGGCTATTGACTAAGAGGTCTGAGTTATTAAACATCAAGAGAATTGAGTATAATCTTGGCCTAAATAAATTGGGCTTATGTGAATGGGAATTATCTACTGAATTTGGTGTTTATATTATATGACAGACTGGCTTTATTACCAGATCATTTTTAAAAACTGAGATAGGAAAATTTGGCAAACATAATATTCTTGGTCACCTTGGAGCTCATTTTAGCACCTGTGGTCTTACTCATTTACACTGACTTTGACCTTCAATTTACAATTCAATGAATTTATAAGTCTTTCTCTTCATCATATAATACAGAACTGACCCTGTCCTTTATCCTCTATGAAATATATAATTGCACTTTGTGAAATGAAATTATTTTCACCTTATGATTATGGTGATGATATTCCTGATTCTAGTAAATTGCAAAATCCAGAGCAGGACATATGGGACAGGGTGAGGGTATGATGAGCAATTCTATTGATTGTTGCAAAAAAAATCAGCAGAAACATTTCAGATCAAGAAAAAACATTAAATTCTCTCTACCACATGATCCCATAAACATACTTCATTTGTAAAACTGCCTTATTCACTTTATTACACTTCCATCATCCATTCTTCCTAAGCATACCCCTACTCCTGATAATTCATTTCACAAATGGAGTTTGATTTGGGGGAAAAGCAATTTATCGACAATTTATTTTTTCTCTTATTCTACGTATGCATTTTAAAATGAATAACTTATGACTTAGAAGAATACATTAATGGGAGACAATGAATGACATGGTAAAAATATTCCCCTACATTTCCCCCTCCTTTCTTTTATGCTGCAAGTGTCAAATGAGTCCAGGAAATGTTTTATGCCTCAAAGTCTAAAGCAGTAAGTTCCTGAGTTGGAGTACTTTCTTGCCAGACTTTCATCTTTGGTGAGTATTTCCCAGTTGTTTCTGAAATGACTCCCTCTGAGGATATTGTTGAAATGTTGTGTGCACGGCTGCTTGTCTAAGCCAAGAAATGTTGCAGAGCCGCTCACGTGAGCTCTTCTAATTGTTCTTGTACTAGCAACTGAGGAATTCTCACAGATGGGTTTATCATAACACTTTGTTAGCATTTTTGTATAACAACTGCCTTTTCATCTAAAGGAAACCCTGGAGGAAAATACAACATTCAGGAATAGGGTTTGAATATTAATTAATTGATGCTTCAAGTAAAAGTTTTCTTTAATATGCTCCATGTACATAGCAAACTCTGTGAAATGTAAGTTTCTTTAAGTTACACAGAGAAATCATACTTTCTGGGTTTATAATAAATAATTTTATTTGTCTTTAATTATTTCATTTAGAAATTTTCACTTTGATATCTGCTATTCTATAGATGATTAATTTAGGATTTTTTGCATGCTTGCTGTTGTCATTAATATTTCTAATCAGTGTCATTGGGTGAGCATTGATTAATTGCAGATATTTCAATAAAGGGTTTACAAGTTCCAGTAAGGTAAATTATTAAATTAGAACAAGGTTCTTGACTAGGACTTTGGTTTGTTAGTTTGGTTGGCTGGTTGTTTGTTGACTGGAAGTGTGGTGATTTTTTTTAGCAATGAATATTATTGTTTAATTAGTCATAGAAGCTAATATTAAAGTTACTAAGGTCCTAAAGAAATGGTGTTGAATATGGGACTGTGTTTATACTTTCTTTAACAACTTTGACACATTTATTGCTATGATTTTAAATCAAAAAGGAAACACAGAGATAATATTGATTTGATTGGGTACATATTTTCAGAAAGGAACATTTCAAATGTCAAGTAGGTGTCCTTGAGACCGTTATCTGCAGGTCTACTATTGCCTGTTGCTTATTGAATTCTGTTTTTAAAGTTTATTCTGTGTGTGTGTGTGTGTGTGCGCACGTGCGTGTGTGTGTGTGTGTGTGTGTGTGTGATAGTAGCAAGAATAGCTTTAATTTAAGTTTGCAGGAATCCTTTATTCTGTTTTTGTTTTCTTGAGGTCTACTAAAGTTATCTTTCTCCTATCATTCATATTGAGATGTTAATAAATGAGCAATATTCTATTTAACATGAAAAATGAACACAATAACCCATCTGATATTTCTCTAATTCATTATTTTCTCTTAATGGAAAACATGATTAATTCATTAACATATTTTGAGATAATCTTTATGGTTAATCCTACTAATTTAAAATTCTGTCAGTTAACATTCATTCATATTAATGGTCTGCTTTTTACTTGTTTACTTTATGGGAAGTATTATTGTTTTTATTTGACAATACAACTATTCAATGCACACCTTTTAAAAGTGATACTTTCTCTTTTCATCAGTCCCTATTTGTGATGTTTATCTCCCTCATATTCAGGAATAAAGAAAGGTGTTTAAAGCAAAATAAGAAATGAATTGTTCTGAAAATGATCAGTGCTTTAATTGTGTCCAAAATCTACAGTAATCCATATTCATCAATGTGGGAATCATTAGTAAAATTGGAAACAAGTGTTCTTCTGCTGAAATTCAATACTTAACGCAAACTATCTCTGATACAAAAAAATAAAAAATGCAATGAACCAATACAAATGCAATGAACCAACAATTGCCAGCTATCATATTACAGTGATTAGACTATTGCCAACTTTTAAAACATTTATAACCCAAATGCATTCATTCCAATGCAACATGTTTCATTTAAAGAAGCTTCTCTGACATGCAGGATTAAAAGTGTAGACCATTAGGTTTGAACTGCACAGGTCCTCTTACTCATGGAATTTTTACAGTATAGTACTGTACATGCATTTTCTCTTCCTTATGATTTTCTTAAGAGCATTTTCTTTTTTCTCGCTTACATTATTGTAAGAACACAGTATATAATACGTATAACATGAAAAATATGTGTGAATTGACTTTTTATGTTATCAGTAAGGCTTCTGGTCAACAGTAGGCTATTAGTAGTTAAGTTTTGGGAGAGTGAAAAGTTATCATGGATTTCTGAGTGTGCAGGGGGTTAGTGCCCCTAACCCTAATGTTGTTCAAAGGTCAACCATGTTTCATAGAGTAATATCAGACAGACACTCACAACTCTCTTCAGAGGCTGGCCAGAGTGGTGGATGAAATAGCAACCAGGGGGCACTGCAGCTTTATGAAATTACATCGAAGAAGATGACAAGAATTTGTTCTGAGATTTCTTAAGAGTTTAAATGTGGTTTTTAACTTCCTGTGATATAATTTTGAGTGACCTTGAAAGAAATGTTCTGTTAGGAGTTTATGCTTAAAAATTAACTCAGACTTTTCTCAGTTGTCCCATTTTAAAATATGATTTTCATTTTAAAGACTTAGATATATAAAAAAAGAGGATGATTTATTTTCTTTCTTATTATTAGTTAAAGAGCTGATTCTCAGGAAACTTGAGGCATTGGCAGATGAGGTTAGAATTTTAATGTTCTCTTCCATTTAATCTATTTGCAGACACATGTATTTCTATTACAGAAACCTGAGATTTAAAGTTAAAAGATTTTGGGGAACATTTGGAATTTGGACATTTGATATTTCCAACCCTTAATTTATTATGTTCAAAGTTATTGAAGAAAATTCAATATATTTTACTTCATTAGTACATAGTAGAAGACATTGAATATAGAACATCTCAATATAAAGTCAGTAATGCAGACATTCCTTTAAAATATTTTCCTAGAGTAGACATAAATCACAACTTGCAGAGGGTACTTTGGTCAATGCTATTTGTTAATTTTTTGTTAATTGTAAACTTCATTAAATTATCAAGTTGGTGTGTGTATATGTAGTAATAAACATATTAACTTAAAATCTTGCATAAAGGAGAAGCACTCTGAGCCAACATGAGTTGCTGTTGATTTCTTTTAGTGATGAGAAATCGATGATCTCGGGGTGCCTAGTGGCTCAGATGGTTAAACGTCTGCCTTTGGCTCAGTCAGGTCATGATCTCAGGATCCTGAGATCAAGCCCTGCATCGGGCTCCCTGCTTGGGCAAGAAAGAAGAAAAAGAAGAAAGAAAGGAAAAAAAGGAAAGAAAGAAAAGAAAGGAAGAAAGGAAGAAAGAAAGAAAGAAAGGAAGGAAGAAAGGAAGAAAGAAGAAAGAAAGGAAGAAAGGAAGAAAAAGAAGAAGAAAGAAAGAAAGAAAGAAAGAAAGGAAAAAAGAAAGAAAGAAAGAAAGAAAGAAAGAAAGAAAGAAAGAAAGAAAGAAAGAAAGAAAGAAAGAAAGAAAGAAAGAAAGAAATCTCATTCTGTAAATTCACTACATGGGCATATAGATAGGGACCTTCAGCTACCTCAGTAGGCAGACCGAGGTAACTGCTCACCATTACTTTTAGACTCTGAGCCATGCCTGCAGACCACTGATCAGCTGTAGGTCAATCAACCTACCATTTTCTCTGTGTGATATCCGCTTTACTTTCCTAGAAACCTTCAAAGCAGTCTAAGAGCCATAGTACTCATCCTATCCCCCTTAGGCACTATTTACATACAAGATCTTAAATTTGTGTATATGTTACTACTCTAATATCATTCTCATAATATTCTGTATCTCATCTTACCTCCATTTTTTAAGAGAGACAAGGGATTATATTTACAAAGAGCATGTTAATACTGTTTTATCTCCCCACTGCAGTTTTGGATTTTGTATTATATAGATAGGAACACCTATTTCCTCCCCTTCATCAGCTTAAGATCACTAACATCCTCTTTAGTTAGAAAACATGGGCTCCATTTTCATATGTAGAATTTGGTATTATACATATATTCAACTTATTTTTATATTATATTACATTTTATATTTATTTATGTATATATTTAAAATGTATTTTATATCTCTATCTCTATCATCTATCTGTCTATCTATCTATCCATCTATCATCTGACCTTATTGTTGCTAACTTCTGTGTGTTTTCCTTCTGGACTTGCCCCTGCACACGTCTTCAGAGAAATATTCCTGTGCTACAGAGAGTGGAAAGTGTTTGGGAGTTTAGGAGTTTGTGTCCTTCTGGATGGCTTTCAATCAAGTAACTGACTGGTGAGGGAATTTGAAAGTCCAACTAACTCTTGCTTTGGGGAGGACAAATAATGTGGTGTAATTTATGCTCCAGAGTCACCATGGGATCAGGTCGAAGCTGCAGTTTTGCCTGAAAATTCACAGTTGTTTGGCTTTTGCTTCCTTTTTTTTTTTTTTTTTTGCTTTCCCCACTTCTTTACCATTTCTTTTGGAAACATCACTTTAATAAATCACTCGCACACGTATCCTGTCTCAGGATCAGCTTCTGGGGAATTTGACCTAAGGCAAGGAATAGCTATTCAAAATTCTCTATAATGATTCAAAATTTACCAGGATACAGGAAAAAAAAATGTTTTTATATAGATAATCTACCGTGTGTGTGTGTATGTGTGTGTGTGTGTGTGTGCATAAAAGACAGACCAGGAGGGAATCCTGGTACTTATGTTTTGAGAAACATGGTAGACTGAAATAATTCAGAAGCTTCTGCCCTAGTATGAACATGCAGGATCAAATATAACTAAAACCATTTAAATATATAGCTGTACATGAAAGAGCAAAGAGAAAATTCCCATGTCAGAAATGTGCACTCTTTAAACCCATGAGTGGCTGGCAGCAAATACTGAGTCCCTTTCATCAATCCCCATTTATTTCCCATGAAAGCACACAACTCCAGAACTTTACCAGGACAGAAAGCGAAGTCTGAATTTATACCACCAGTATAGTCCAAGAATTAATCAGGAGTTTCTAATATGTAAAAAGAAATAACAATAGATGTATTTAGGAATCTAGAAATAACAGAAAAATTAATAATCTGCTAAAGAAATTTGCTGCAGCTTGGGTTTCCTTAGGAATCTCTGAGGCAAAGATTATCGTACAGTTGGCTTATTAGGGAGGACTCCTGGAGTTAGTTCTTATACAATGGAGAGCAAGAGAGCCAAATAAGGCCGAGGGAAAAGTTAAGCTGTGCAATCTTGAAGGAAGATTCAGCAAATTGTATGGGGAGTTCTGAAGCTGGGATCTCTCGTCAGAGTCTTCCTGACATGTGTGAGCAAGTCTAGCATCTCTACCCTATGATGATTAATCTGTTGATGCAAGATGTTCCAGGAGTAAATACTTTGGTCCAGGTGGCTTTCTTAAGCCAGGACAGACCAGATAAGAGTTTGACAGCTGAGAGTAAGCTGCTAGCAACACTCCTTGAGAGCTTGTTTGGAGGTTCTAGCAGGGGAGCGCAGCTACTCGTATACCCTTGACCGAAGAACGGTCCTCTCCTCTATCGGGGAAGGTCGTCCTCTTCGACCGAGCGCACAGCTTCGGGAGGGACGCACATGGAGCGGTGAGGGAGGAAGGGGACACCCACCTAGCCAGCCAGATCAGCCGAATCAACCCTGGCGATCAATGGGGTGACAGATGTCGCAGCCAGATCGCCCTCACATCCTGCTAGCAACACTCCTAGCAGCTGGGAAAATGAACCGTTCATTCCTAAATGGGGATCTGAACAGAGTATCATAGGTCAACACAGATTTCTATCAAAAACTCAAAGAAAGTTTCAAGCTAAATGATGAAAACCTAGAAGTAGTTCTTTCAAAGTAAAAACTAGTAAAAAGTTGTGGATATAAGCACTTTTATTAGTATTACCCTGATGGCAGCCGTCAGTAGAACAAGAAATATGCATTATAAGAATTAGAAATAAAGAAGAAAAATTGACATTGCTCATAAGAGACAGGATCAATGACATAGCTCCATTTTCTCATCATGCACCTAATTGTTGACTCTCTCCAATCTTCAACTTTTCTCAAACACAGCCTGTCTCCCCCATAGCTGCAGTTGTCTCAGGTCCCATAGATTTTTGTTGGACCTTGTATTACTACTAGACTTCCCTGGCATGTTTAACATCGCCAGCTACTATCTTCTGGAAAAGTTCTGCTCGCTTGCCTGAGGTGACTCAACTCTCCTTGTTTTCTCCTGCCCATGCTGAT
The DNA here is from genome assembly GCF_037043125.1 of Eumetopias jubatus. Lineage (NCBI taxonomy): Eukaryota > Metazoa > Chordata > Mammalia > Carnivora > Otariidae > Eumetopias > Eumetopias jubatus. The sequence goes on from NW_028274810.1 coordinate 20,671,310, forward strand.
TTTTCTTAATGGGTATCTCCTCACCTGCCAATCTCCATGATGCAATTCTTGGCCCACTGCTCTTTTCAACTTTACAGCCCGCTTGGATAGCCACATTCTCATCTATATGCTAATGACTCTCAAGCCTCTGTGGCAATCTTTGTCCTCAAGACTCTTTTGTCAAGGTTTTTAGATTTGTTTAATCAATTGCCTCCTCATCATCTTCAGTGTCCTGCAGTCACCTCAAATTCAGAATGTATAAAATTAAACTCGTTAGTTTTCTTCCTCAAACTTGCTTTTTCTACATTGCAAATAAATTATTGGAACCTGAATCTGGACCCAACCATGAAAGAAACTATCCACTTAACCACATATGCCTCAATGTATTCATTTTCTTAATATTAGGAAATTAAATTTGCCATAAAAGCTTTATTTGTATCCATTTAAAATCTAACCCTAATCTCACATGTAAAGAAATTAAATTAATAAATGATCCTCCTATTGTCTTACATATTCAAAAGAGATAACATACACTTTGTATAAAAAGGTTTTTTTAAATAAATTTTAATGATCGATGTTTCCCACTGAATTTTGTATCAGATATAAATAAAAGAGTCTTAGATCTTTAGTCATTTTCACATGTTATGTAATAAAGATAGATTTATACTATTTAAACATTACATACAGTTGGGAAGTCTTTGAATCAAAGGTTACACAAATTATATTTCAAGGTTCTTAAAAATCTCAACTGACTTTCTTATTCCCATAATTAACTACGTCTTGAGAATATAATCAGAAAAAATGAATTAAGGTATACATTGCTAACTATTAATTCTATAAAACACATTTATTTTTTCTAATAAATATATCCTATATAAAGCATTACTGAAGGCAGTCAGTGCAGTTCTCCTGAGTGCAATCTCAGAACTGTTAACAGTGACTTGCAATGTATTATATACGGTGGCTTATATATAATATATTAGCAGTGGCTTATACATATAAGGTTGTATCCTCTTACCTAAGAAAACTCTTTAAGTGTAAGTATTCTCTGGCTGATATGGCTACTCAAGGAAGTCATCAGATCTTAGGGCTAGGAACTCATCAGCTATCTGAAGGATAAACTCCAAGTCCAGGATTTTTTTTTTTAAGATTTATTTATTTATTTGAGAGAGCGAGAATGAGAGAGAGAGAGTACATGGGGTGGGGGTCAGAGGGAGAAGCAGGCTCCTCGCTGAGCAGGGAGCCCAATGCGGGACTTGATCCCGGGACTACGGGATCATGACCTGAGCCAAAGGCAGTTGCTTAACCAACTGAGCCACCCAGGCGCCTTCCAAGTCCAAGATTGCTGCAAGAACTTCAGGATTCCACTCTCCAGTTTGTGCAGGCCTATACAACACTCTCACCTGCATGTCTTTGTCCAACACTTAGAAATGTGGAAATCACTAATTGCAAGAAAGTCTGGAAAATGTAATCCTTAGGTTGAGTGATTTGCTTCCCAAAATACTTTTTTTTTTTTTTCTGAGGCAAAAAGGGAGAAAGGATGTTGAGTGGCAGCTAGTATTCTAATACTTGACTGAGCAATTACGTTATTTATGTTTGTTTGAACTGAGACATGCATTTCCATTTCCTCTCTAGCAAAGTGTTCAACATCACCTTTGAATTTTGTCAGACCATTAAATTTAGGCACAAGTAGTATGTGGAGAAAGAAATAATCTAACAATCTTAAAAGGCCTCAAAATTTAATTTATGCACTTTCCAGCAGATAATTTACAGAAAAGTAATACCTAGCAATTCAGCTAGGAGTCATGTTTCTCAGAAAAAAATTCAAAAATATTAAAAGTAGTTTACTGCAAAACCTGCAAAAAACATTTCAAAGCTAAAAATATTTCAACAAATGCCAGATTTTGAATGGCATATATCAAACTATCTTCACATTGATAGAAATAAGGTGGGTATTAGAATTCTCCTTTTTGTTTTATTTTTGTTTTACGTGTTTGTAAGTTTGAATCAGAATCAAAGTTTCTTCATAATACAAATGTTTAGTGAGCCTGCTACATTATATAGTGCTTATTTCTTTCATAATACTTAGTAATGTCAACTATAAACTAGACTGTACAAAAATCAGTCACATAGAGACTCAATGCCATGATTGCTTATTTAATTTCATGGTACATCTGAGTGGTACACTTTCTACTTTTTGCTATAAGCACTTCTCGATTCTGCTTCTAACTCCCTGCTTCTTTTTCTGCCTTTCTTTGACAACTTTTTCGTTTTCCAAACTAAGGTTCTTCCTTTGTTTCCTTGGTCTCTATTTATTTTTCAAAGAATGCACAGTTCTCCTGATGAAAGTTTAACCTGAAATGATTCAGGAACAACCACAAGTCCACACTCCCGCCCCTCAATCATATATTCTCTCTCTCTCATGTAAAGAATAAACAAGTCTGGAACATTAAATAATGACTCACATTCTACTCTCATCACTATTCTGACCATGAATCTGTCAGAAGTAGGAATGTCTCTTAGTAAAACATCTAAACCACTTCTCCCTCAGAAAGGTGGGAAAGCCCAGGACAAGGTAATTACTATTTATTTATTTATTGGCAAATAAATTAAATACATAGACTATATAGACTTCTCTATTCAGCAAAGTAAGTTTTAGTGCATTTTTTCTATACTCACTAGACTCCTTTCATGACTATTTTTAATTGGATAAAATTGACTAAGTGACTAAAAACAAGAATTACTTTTAAGTTGTTTTTCTTGCTACCGATCCATAAGTTAATGTTCTATAGATTTTCAATGATGGGAGAAATAACGTCAAAATCATCTTAACAATTCTCTTTACAAAATGATACTGTGATTTTTAAAGAGGGGTCTATAAAAAGATGATCTGCTCTATTAATGTGTGGTGTGGAGTTATTAATAAGCTGAATTTACAATTTGTAGAAATAGTTTATAAATTGTAACTACTGAAAGAATCTATAAGAAATCACAAATTTCAGTTTTAAAGTTCAACATGACCTTGGGAAATCATCGAGCATAATTCCTTTGTATGAGGCAAGCTACACACATGCCACACAGATTATAGAAACCCATACTTACAGTGAAACAATACATCCAAATACATATTTTATACAGACAGAAAATATATTTAAGTTTTATTCCTTGTTATCTGTCCCTAACTTGCTATCTGAACACAGTTTTTCCACAGGTAAATAAGAGTGAGTTGAGACTGTATGATTTCAGTTACCATTTCTAATTCTAAGAACCTATGATATTGATTTTTTTCAGATTATACTACAACCAATTTTATGCTATCCAAACATGTAATACAGATTTAGGAATGCGGCCAGAAGGTGGAATTTTATTGCAAACATAGATGAGATGTAAATTGCAATCATCACTGAAATGGTAACAATAGTAACAACAAAATCAATAAAAAAGCTAAAGGCTTTTTGACACATAATTTAAGTTGTGCTGAGTAGGCGGCAAATGTATCCCGATCCTTGATACCACACTGAAACTGTTCATCCTATGGAAATAGAAAATATTATTAGTTTTACTCTGATCACTGTCTAAACAGTTTTATTAAATATGTTTCTACTTTGGCCAGAGGGTCCCTAGGTACTCCAGATACATTAATTACCAAACACACACACACACACACACACACACACACACACACACACACACACAATCACTGCCTTCAAGTAGCCTACATTCTTTTTTCTTTTTTTAAGATTTTATTTAGTTATTTGGCAGCGAGAGACACAGCGAGAGACGGAACACCAGCAGGGGAAGCGGGAGAGGGAGAAGCAGGCTTCCCGCGGAGCAGGGAGCCCGACGCGGGGCTCGATCCCAGGACCCCGGGATCACGAGTAGCCTACATTCTAATAGGAAAAAAAAAAACAGGAAGTAATAAATAAAATCAGTTAAATTATATTAGATACTAGGAAATGGTAAGTGGGATTGGAAAAGGAAAAAGAGAAGCAGGTTGGGGGAATCAAGATCTCCAGGGTGAGAGGGAGATTCGATGCAAGCTGCAGCTGATGGCATCTCGCTTAATTTGGTAAGGAAAAAAAAACAATCAAAATTCAAAATTGTAAGATGATGAAATTTGAGGGTAATGGAATTATTTTTTTGAGGGCAATGGAATTTAAAAGACTGCATTCTATTTCCATATAATGGATTGACCTATATCTAGGGAAATAATGGAAAATTATATTTATTAAAACAAATATTTCACACTTGTTTCATGTCCCATATCAATCCCAGTTCTCTGAATCAAATTCAAAGTTTTGCAGGGGCATTGAAATCCTGTCTTTGCATGAACATTCTCTGGAAGATCTGCCTTAATGAGTAAAATTGAGAGCCGAATCAACAATTTCCTCCTTCTTTATTACAACAAATCCTATTTTGATTTACAACCCCTCTAAACATAATTCATGTAACCAAATGGCTCCTGAAATATTAATCAATTTCCTGGGTCTTAATTGTATTTTAAAACAGCATCTCAAAATATCTCAAAGAGGCAAATTTTAGATATCCTTAAAGAAAAGCAGCCTTGAAGAAAACACCCTTGGTATTTTAGATAATAAAAACGTTATAATAACGAGGGGAAATGAAAGCTAAAAAGCAAGTCTTGGTTAAGGTATCTGGAGATTTGTTTGTTTGTTTTGTTTCAAAATTTTATTTTGACTCCACTTAGTTAACATATAGTGTAATATTAGTTTCAGGAGTAGAATTTAGTGATTCATCACTTCCATACAACGCCCAGTGCTCATCACAAGTGTCCTTAATCCCCGTCACCCATGTAACCCATCCCCCACCACCACCTCCCCTCCAGCAACACTCTTTGTTCTCTACAGTGAATCTTATTTTTTAAGATTTTGGGTTTTATTACAGCAGTTTTAGGCTTACAACAAATTTTAGAGGAAGGCATAGAGATATTTCATTTTTCCCTTGCCCTCACCTGTGCATAGCCTCCCCAGTTATCAACATTACTCACCAGGTTTTTTGTTGTTGTTGTTGTTGTTTAACCAAGGATGAACTAACTATATTGCCACATCATAATCACCCAAAGTCTACGGTTTACCTTAGTGTTCACTCTTGATACTATGCAGTCTGTGAGTTTGGACAAAAAGTATAGTGACATATATCCCTCACTGTAATCATAGAGTATTTGCACTGCCTTAAAAAAATCTCTGTGTTCCATGACCTCACTGATATGAGGAATTCTTAATCTCAGGAAAGAAACTGAGTGTTACTGGAGTGGTTGGGGGTGGGAGGGATGGGGTGGCTGGGTGATAGACATTGGGGAGGGTATGTGCTACGGTGAGCACTGTGAATTGTGCAAGACTGTTGAATCACAGTTCTGTACTTCTGAAACAAATAACGCAACATATTTTAAGAAAAAAGAAAAAGAAGAAGATAACAGGAGAGGAAGAAAAGGGGAGTATGTCAGAGGGGGAGACGAACCATGAGAGACGTTGGACTCTGAAAAACAAACTGAGGGTTCTAGAGGGGAGGGGGGTAGGGGGATGGGTTAGCCTGGTGATGGGTATTGAGGAGGGCACGTTCTGCATGGAGCACTGGGTGTTATGAACAAACAATGAATCATAGAACACTGCACCAAAAACTAATGATGTAATATATGGTGATTAACATAACAATAAAAAATTTAAAAAAAAATCAAGGGAAAAATCAATATGGACACAATCTAAAATCAGTACTAGAAAAATAAAGTTTTTCTTTTTACAAAAAAAAAAAAATCTCTGTGTTCTATTTAACCCCCTCTCCCATCCTTTGCCACCACAGATCTTTTTATTGTCTCCATGGTTTTGCTTTTTTCTAGACTGTTATGTAGTTGGAATCATAGAATATGTAGCCTTTTCAGATTGGCTTCTTTCATTTAGTAATATGCGTTTGAGGGCGCCTGGTGGTTCGGTCATTAAGCGTCTGCCTTCAGCTCAGCTCATGATCCCAGGGTCCTGGGATGGAGCCCTGCATCAGGCTCCCTGCTCAGCAGGGAGTCTGCTTCTCCCTCTCCCACTCCCTTGCTTGTGTTCCCTCTCTCGCTATGCCTCTGTCAAATAAATAAATAAAATCTTTAAAAAAAACATGCATTTGCGATTCCTCCATATTTTTTCATGGCTTGATAGCTCATTTCTTTTTAGCAGTGAATAATATTCCATTATCTGGATATAACACAGTTTATTTATCCATTCACCTACTAAAAGACATTTGGTTGCTTCCAATATATGGCAATTATGCCTAAAGCTGCTATAAACATCTGTGTGCAGGTTTTTATGTGGGCGTAAGTATTCAACACCTTGGTTAAATAGCTAGGAGAGTGATTGCTGGATTGCATACTAAGAGTATGTATAGTTTTGTAACAAACTGTCAAACTGTCTTCTAGAGAGACCAATTTTGTATCCTTACCAGCAATGTATGAGAATTCTTACTGCTCCACATTCTCATCAGCATTTGGTGTTGCCAGGGTTCCAGATTTGGGCCTTTCTAATAGTTGTGCAGTGGTATCTCCTAGTTGTCTTGATTTGCACTTCCTTGGTGACATCTGATCCTTCCATATGCTTATTTACCATCTGTATATCTTCTTTGCTTAGGTATCTGTTAAATTATTTGGCCCATTAATTAATTAATTAATTGTTTTCTTATTATTGGGTTTAAGAGTTCTTTGTATGTTTTGGATAAGAGTCCTTTATCAGATGTGTTTTTGCAAATATTTTCTTCCAGGCTATGGCTTGTCTTCTAATTCTCTTGATATTGTCTTCTGTAGAGCAGAAGTTTTTAATTTCAGTGAAGTCCAGTTTAACTATTTCTTTTATGGATCATGTCTTTGTTGTTGTATCTAAAAAGGCATCACCACACCTAAGGTGATCCAGGCTATTCCTATGCTATATTCTATGATTTTCATAATTCTGGATTTTACATTTAAATCTATCATCCATTTTGAGTTAATTTTTGTGAAGGTGCATTTGTCTAGATTCTTTTTTTTTTTTTTTTTTGCCTGTGGACATCCAGTTGTTCTAGCACCATTTGTTGAAGAGACTATCTTTGTTCCATTGTATTGTCTTTGCTCCTTTGTCAAAGATCAGGTCACTATATTTATGGGGCTCTATTTTTGGATTCTATTCTATTCCACTGATCTGTTTACCTAGTTTTTTTTTACTAATACCATACTCTCTTGATTATTGTAGCTTTAGAGTAAGTTGTGAAGTCAGGTAGTAATAGTTCCGCAACTTTGTTGTTTTTCAATACTTTTTTGGTGATTCTGAGTCTTTTGCCTCTTCATATAAACTTTAGAACCAATTTGTTGATATCCACAAAATAACTTGCTAGGATTTTGATTAGGACTGGATCTATAGATCAAGTTGGGAAGAAGTAACATTTTGACAATATTGAGTTTTCTAATCCATGAGCATGAAATCTCTCTCCACTTTTGTAGTTTCCCTCAAATAGATCTTGTACATATTTTGTTAGATTTATACTTAACTATTATTATTTTTGGGGAGGGGGAATGCTAGTATAAATGTTATTTTAATTTCATATTTCACTTTGTCATTATTAGTATATAGGAAAGCAACTGACTTGTATATTAACTTTGTATCTTAGAACCTTGCTCTAATCACTTACTAGTTTCAGGAAGTCTTTATTTTTGGAAATTCTTTTAGATGTTCTACATAGATGATCATCGTCTTCTGTGAACAAAGACAGTTTTATGTCTTCCTTCTTAATCTGTATACATTTTATTTCCTTTTCTTGCCTTCTTGTTTGCATTAGCAAGGACTTCCAGTATGATGTTGAATGGAAATGGTGAAAGAGGTCTTGTCACATTTTCAAGAGGGAACTCAGTCTCCCTAAGTAATCAGACATACATTTATGAAATTACACAAGGAGAGTCAAATAAGCACCATGTGAAAAAGGAGTGTTATGCCTCTTTTACGATTATTTGAAGAAAAATAAAATAAAATGATGTGAATGTTAAATTCCAATAAAGAATTCTAAGTTGTTTTTTCTTAAGAAATGAGGTTTAGCAAATAAGAGTCATGAAACATTTATACAAGAAGAAATAAAAATGGTAAGTAAACAACAGTTTTCAATAATTATAAACAAATGAAAATTAAGAATAGAGCTGAGGGGTAGCCTGGGGGAAAACCTCAGGGCCAGGATCGTTCACTCATTCATATATATACATATATATATATAGTACCTATGATATATATATATAGCACATATATATATATATGTGTGTGTGTGTGTGTGTGTGTGTGTGTGTGTGTGTATAGTACCTATGACATGCCAGGTAATATATTAGGGATGATCTAGGGATGATCAGGGCAAAAGGAGAACCCCTGTATTCACCAAGCCTGAATGACTCCATCCAGTTCAGCCTCCTTTTGATTTTTAAACTTCTGGAATCCCTTGAGTGTGAATTTCTTTAGCTGTGAACAACCTTGTTGGCTGCCCCTGGATAACACCTGACCCTCGGTACAGACAATGGATCTTGGGAACGAGGCAGACATCATTCACATCCATCTGGAACATTCAGAGAGAGAGAACTACCTTCTGGCCAGCATCCTTGAATGATGGTCTGACAAGCATATGAAGTTAGTGTCTTAGTCCATAGAAGGCTGGAATTTGCAGCCAACTGTAGCTCAGGTTTTTAAAGCTATTGCTTCTTGCTCTTTTTAATTAATTAATACCTAGCACCTACCCCTGCCTCCATTTGCTCCATGGAAACCAGGAGTGAAATGGTCTTCATCTATAACACTGAATCTTTTCTTCTTAAATCTGCCTCTTCCTCTCTGGATGTGTGACTTTCGTGTCTTGCTACTCATCTCAGAGAAACAACAAATAATGCAATAAAAATTAAAAAGATAAAATAGTACCATAGATGTGTGATTTCCCATAGGCCACACAAGTATTTCTGATGAAAAATAGGTATATTAATTGGAGAAGTGAAGTACACAATATTTTTTAAGTTTTATCAAAAATAATGTCTTTAGGTGAAGATTTCTCTTGGATGAAAGTTTTAAAAATACCTGAATTAACGATTCACAAATAAATATATAATGAAATTGTGTGTCTATGAAGCAAAAAAAATCTTGCTTTATGAGTTCAGTAGAAAGTCTTTCTGAATCAATTTAAAAAGTCCTGACATTCTTGAGAAACTGTACTAAAGTAGTTTATCCATTATCAAACTTAAATTCTCAAACAAGATGAATATATTTATTTATAGATATATAGGCATTGCCAAAATTATTGGCATGTTATGATTATGATGTTCACTAAGACCCACAGAATAGAAATTTAAAAATCAACTTGGCAAGCAGAAAAATAAAATGTGATTCCCAGGCAAAGAACTTTATTGTTTGCATTGTCTGAAGTCCCTAAATTATAATGAAACCTTTCACTCTGATTTTTTTCTTTATAAGAGTGTTTCTGATTTAAATTTTGTTTCCTTTTCAAAGGTCCACCATGACCTTCCATCTGAGGATCATACATTTGCTAATAATGGTGCCTTACTACTGTTTGTTTTTTTTTTTTGCAATTCCTTATTTTCTAGTACCTCTTTCATTTTCTTTTAGACTACCAAGTGGCAAAGCTAGTTATGAATATTTTGATGTTTCTTTATTGTTGTAATTGATAATACTCATATTTACTTGTTTATTGTAGACACTGAATAGAAAAATAATCTGCAGATTATTATTTTCATTTTTATCTACCACAAGCCTCTGTTTATCTAGCTAAACTAATCTATATCTCATTGTTTGCTCAGTGATCATTGCTCACATCATTGCTCAGCGCTTCACCAAATCTGCCTTTCATGCCTCTAAGTCATTCAGCTTACGATTTCTCCCTTTTATTTCGTATTATGTGGTCATATTGAACATTTTGTTGCTGGTTCTAAAACTTTGTAGACTTGAATTTTTCAAGTGAACTAACTGAGACATTCTGTTTGCTAATTAATTGAGTGGGTCCTAGAGAACATTTAAAATGTCCATAGTTTTGGGGCACCGGGGTAGCTCAGTCGGTTAAACATCTGCCTTCGGCTTAGGTCATGATCCTGGGGTTCTGGGATCAAGCCCTCTGTGTCAGGGCTCCCTGCTCAGCTGGGAGCCTGCTTTTCCCTCTCCCTCTGCCCCTCTCCCCTGCTCATGTGCCCGCTCTCTCTCTCTCTCTCTCTCTCTCTCTCTCTGCTCTCTCTCAAATAAATAAATAAAATCTTTAAAAAAATAAACTTTAAAAATAAATAAATAAATAAATAAATAAAATGTCCATAGTTTCAAAGATCCTGGTTTCCTATTATGAGGCATTATAATATTATATAACATATAAGAATGATGAAAACATACCCCATCACGTGAATTCCTAGAAAAGGAGCTCAATAGGATAGAGAATGGCTGTTCTGCTTTTTTACAACCCCAGGAATTCATGGTCTTCTTAGCTCAGTCAGAGCTCCAGTTAATAAGCATAAGAAAGAATGACATTTGCTGCCCCTTGGCATCATTGCCTTTACAGGAATCGAACACACAAACAACCCCCCTGTGCCTTCCTTCACCTTTGCCAACTGGCTCTTATCAGTTAGGTGTGTGAGAAATACCTCTTTAATTACAATATCAAAACCAAATATATTTGCTTTTCCAGATATATAAAGTCTGTATTTTATCATCTTCTTTGAATTTTCATTTACATGGTTTAAAAATTAAATATAAAATGCACTTCCTAATGATTTTCTCTATAACTTTTCAGGTTGAAATTAGATGAGATGGTAATAAATATCTACTGTAAATCATACTTCTAAAAAGTGTAACAAGTGTTATGGAATGCCTTGTTTCCTCTGAATGCTATTATTCAAATTTGAAGAAGTACTAGTTTTATTCATATCTACACAAAGGGGTGAATTGTCAATGTTGAAGGGGAAATTAAGCTATAATCTAATATTTTATTGTCTAGTTTCTTCTCAAGATTATCATCCCCATTTACTGTATTTTAAAGCTAAATGGGAATGACAACTCTTAGACTGAATGAAAGAGAAATAACACCTTTATTATCTTGTTTATGACAATGCTTAGAAGAGGGCCCTACACTCACAGGCACTGAGTATAAACTCTAGGACAATTATGGTGAAAAATACTTTGGATGATTGTCATGATGATGGTAATAAAGACAATAATAAAGATAAAATCTTCTCTCTTAATGTGTCCTTTTCTTTTTGTCAGAAATAGCATCACTATTCAATGAGGGCTCATTTTTAAACTATGATCTACCTTCTGTACAAAGCCCTTGACCTATCATTTATAAAGAAGCTTAAAAAATACCATGTTGCAAGGTATTGAAAATCACTGGTTCAGACGAGAGAGATAATGTTTACTTCTTTATCTTCAGGTAGCTTTCCTACAGCAAAGAATGCGTAAAAAAAAAAATAATAATAATCCTGAAGTGTTAACTCACAGGATTTCACATATCAGACTATCTTAAACACAAGTCAGATCTTGACAGCTACCTCTGTCTGGGTTTACTGATGATATTGGAAATTTTAAAAGGAGTAGGTTTTCCCCTAAAATAGCTTTATGTGTTGGATGCACTTCAATTTATAAGGTGACACAGTCTTTCCCTATTTGAATTGAATGCAAGAAGCTAAAATAATCTCCTCATATAGGCATTAGTTCATTTGTGTGACACTCTGCCGAATGTTATTTCAGCTTGTCCGTGACTTCTAAGGATGTTTATTTCCTGCCACCCCTCTTGTTCTCCAATTTGAACAGATTCCAGATCAGCTATAATGAAATCAGGCCTTTTTCTGTGACCATACTGGTCATTTCTGTCCCATTTTTCATTAGTACTTTGAAAACTTAATTGCAGGACAAAATGCAATTCTTTAATTCTCCTTACAAAGACAATGAGTTTTTCAAGGAGAGTCTATGATTATTTCCATTAAAAAACCCTTTTCTTTGAAAGTTAAAACAACTTTAGGCTAACATCATCATTTCTTTAAACACATTAACCCATTAAAGCAAAAATGCAATGGTAACCCTGAGCCTGCCTTACAAATTACATATTTAATGTGCCTTTAATCATTCACAATGGATTCCCTGATTAACCAATACTGCTAAATACTTCGCATTGCAAACATATATCATTAACAAGATGAAAATACTGAAGCTTAATTCCGTTTTATAGGTACATCAACTGTTGCCAACCATTTTTGCCAATCAACCTTGACTTAAAGTTAGAACTTTTGTTAGTTTTCATGGCAAAATAAGGACATTCAAGTTTCAAGCTAGTGAATTTATGGGAGTTTAAATTAAAATAATTCCGACGCCTGGCTGGCTCAGTAGGTGGAGCATGCGACTCTTGCTCTCAGGGTTGTGGTTTCAAGCCCCATGTTGGGTGTACAGATTACTTAAAAATAAAATCTTTAAAAAAGTAATTAAATAAAATAACTCTGACAGATGTACACTGCACCCCCCAAAATAATTTTTTTTATATTAGTTGAAGATACTTATTTTTTCTTAAATTGAGTATTCTGGATAATCAATCAGCTGATTGTTTTCTCTACCATGTGATATGGTTTTATTTAGCTTTGTGTTTGTCACTGTACCATCCTGATACTATAGCCAAATGTATTTAACTCGAGCCAAAAAAAATATTGAGTAAAGTCAATTTAATTTTTTCCCTTTCCTCCTTTTGGTTTATCCTTGTCCATTTTTTTGGAGTTGATAGTATTATCAAAATAGGGAGTACTCAGAGCTAGCCTCATGGTTCATTTATCCATGATTAATTATTCCACCAAATTTTAGAACATTCGATGTGTTTTAGACATTAGCATAGATTCTGGAGGTACAGAAATTAAATGACATTGTTTCTGTTCCCTGTAGCTCAAATTCCACCAGAGAATCAGCCATTGATTGACTGATTGATTGATTGATTTAAATCAACATTTTAAATATACAAACTACCTAGTCTAACTTCCAACTTTAAGAGTTTTCTATGACCCAAAGAAAAGGATTCTGTTTTGGCTTTTTTTTTTTCCTGGAAAAAAAAAAGTGTCTACTCTAATGGTAAACCTTAGAATATGAACTCATGACTTTGGTACAGTGAAGGAAACTTGCCCAAGTTGTGAAGACAAAATGAATCTATTCGTTTTTAGGTTCTTGGATTCCATAGATGGTGGGGGAAAAATGCTATGAGGCTGATGGATGTTCATATGATTTATGAACCAAGAAATCTCAATTGAGGAATTTAGTAGTCAATATTGAACAGGTCTACCAAATTAGAAAAAGTAATTGACCAACATAATATGAACAATTACATATAGGAAAATAACTACATAAACTGTAAAAGCTAAAAAGGAATTTTTTTACTTTTATTTACTGTATCTTAACTAATTCCTTTCCCATTATAGATTGTCTGCAATAGTCCTCCACTAGTCAATGAGGTGATGTCCCTGAACATGATAGGCTCTCCATAAAGATGTGTTGACTGACTAAAATTATTGTTGGTCATTTATTTCTGTATTCCTGTTTCATACTTTTACCCACATAGCCCAAGTGTAGTCCAAATGTTTAGTATCATATCCTGTAATCTTCCTGTAATGGCTGCAATTTGAAGATTGGCTTCTCCTCCTGATGAAGTACATCATTCAAAATACAAATTCAAGAGTAGACAGAAACTTACCTCTAAATCAAAATCATCTTGGTACTAGTGTCTCATACATATTCACTTTAGTGTTCCTCACCTGATGATTGCTTGTTCCCTTTTTGTCTCTCTGACATTTACTTACTTGCTTTGGAGACTATATACCCTCCTGCTTCATGACTACTTGTGTAATTGGAACCCATTGTACGGTGTATCTCTGCTATCTGTATATTCTTTGTTTTTAATTGCTTATCCAAAAGCTAAAAAATGCTCCTGTCTATTATTTGTAGCTTTGGTTCTTCAGTCCTCTATTACCCGATGCTATCCACAGCCATGAGGCTCATAGAAATTATTAAGAGTGATTTTACAAACTCTGACCACCATCAAAATTAAACTGTATACTGTCATTGGGTACAATGAAAAATATATATCACCCTATATCCGTATATATAGTTTAACAAATTTCATGGGGAAAGAATAAGGGTGTCTAAAATTCATGAGAAAATAGAAACATTTATTTTCCTGATATATATATGTATTTTGAACAATATGCAAAATACAGATTAGATACCATCTGTGATATATGTATTTCAAGAATAATTTACATACTCAAAAATACCTTATGAGTCCTGGGTAAACAAGATGAAATCAGAGAGGGAGACAAACCACAGGACTCTTAAGCACAGGAAACAAACTGAGGGTTGCTGCAGGTGAGGGGGGTGGAGGGATGGGGTAACTGGGTGATGGACATTAAGGAAGGCACGGGATGTAATGAGCACTGGGTATTAAGACTGATGAATCACTGAAAAAGAAAAGAAAGAAGAAGAAAGAAAAAATAAACCATTGGCTAAATTAAAAAATAAAGAGAGAGAGTCCTTGGTAAACATTCATCAATACCATCCATGTTAATTTTAAAGAAGTGTTTCTTGGGCTTTCATGGAGATCTGAGCTAAATGGAAAAATCACATAATCCCCTATCTGCTCCATATCATATTTCTCTATCTTACTACCAGGAGCACTATGAAAATCTATGTAAATGTCTGTGTGAAACTATGATGTAAATTTTGGTGCTTTACTTGACAATATGGGTGTGAGTTTTTTATTATTTAAGGAATGGGAGAAATTGCTGATTATTTTTCTCAGATATCTAGGTAGGATGTTATATTGTCAAACTCTTTGACTGTGCTGGATGGCTTTCAGATACCACAGTTATTTTTCATGGCAATTGTCAAAGTGTATCTTATGTCATGGAATACTTCCTTTGAGGCACACAATGTGCCAGAGTCAATAGGTGAGCTGAAAAATTAGTCACAAGCAGAGAACACCAACAAAGAGACCCAGCTGCTAAGATAATAAATCTTCTGATGTAACAAAAAACTGACAAGTGTTGAGGACAAAAACACTCAATTTTATGATATCTGGGCCTATGGTATTTCTTATTAACTAAATAATTTTGTTTAGAGGAAAATAACCTCCTCTTGTATATGAGGGGAATTGAACTGAGCAACTATCTGCCTATTTTTCATAAAACATTTAATTAATAACCAATCCACAAAGTAGTTTCTACTGGATTACTTTTGCCATGTAACACTCCACCCCCAAACTTAGTGGCTTAAAACAACCTTTCATTTACCTCATGATTCTGTGGGTCAGGAATTTGGGCTGGGCTCAAATGATGAATCTTCTGTCTGACTCACTCATGCTCTACGGTCAGTCGACAGGTTGGCTGGGGCAGGTTGTCTGGGATGCAGGTAGGGGGCTGCACTGGAACATTTCATTTCTGCTTTCTGTGATCTCTTGTATCTCAGCAAGCTTGTGTGAACATTTTCACATGGTGCCCAGAGGGTTCCAAGAGCTTTGAGGAAAGAAAAGCTCTACTCACAAATGTTTTTCAAACTTCTGTTTGTACTTAATAACATCTTAATTTTCAAAGAAAATCACAGGGCCAGTGGAAGATTGTGGGAGACCACAAAAAGTTACTCAGAGGATGTGGACACAGGACGAATTTGGGGGCCTTTTTTTTTTTTTTTTTTTTTTGCATTTTACCCCTGTACTACATGAAGAGTGCTTACTTTGGCAGTAAACTAAAATATTGAGTTATCTGTAGCTTGCCAGATTTTTCTTAGGTAAGTCATTAATTAAAATCTGGATCTGATAGGTCTTGGCTCATAAGACTATTCCTGTATATATTATCAATCAATTGTGTTACACTGGGCAAATAAACTACATGTTCAGTGTATCAGCTTCCAATTTATGAAACGAGGATACTAGATATTATGTCCCTTATGAATCCTTAAAGTTCTATTTTTTTACTCCAGAAAATATTTCATAAATATTTCCCATAAGTAAATCCCCTTGTTTACAAAATGAGACACTACAGGTGCACCTGAGTGGCTCAGTTGGCTAAGCATGGAACTCTATTTCCTGCTCAGGTCCTGATCTCAGGGACATTAGATGGAGCCCTGCATAGGGCTCTGCACTCAGCAGGGAGTCTACTTGGGCCACTCTCCCCCCCATATCCCCCCTCACCCCAGCTTGTGTGTGTGTGTGCACCTGTGCAGACACACTTTCCATCTCACTCTTTCTCTCTAATACATATATCTTTAAAAAAAACAACAAAAAAATGGGACACTACAAAGAAACATAAAAGCTTGATATTGATATGAAGAAATTTGCAATCTAATATTAATCATAATACTTACATATTAAGAAACTTTGTTATCTGTACATACACACTCTCATTTAATATTCATGAAAATCCTGCCAACTAATATTTATTTGCATTTTTGACATAAGGAAAAAGACACACAAAAGAACAAATAACTTGCTTGAAATCACATATCTATGACGTGATCTTGGCTAGGATGTGGATCCACAGCCCTTAATCATTACCTTATATTTTCTCTGGGCCCATATATAAAATATATCAAACATATGTAAAATATATAAAAAACAGGATAAGTCCAAGTGCACAGAATGTAATGAGTTTTATGTGCAAATAGGGAAGTGTGAGTCAGGAAAGACTTGATATGTAATTTTAGCTATGAGGTAAGATTGGAAGGACCTGAAGCTTAGAGAACTTAGGTTACTTGTCCTTTGAAGAAGTAATAAGAGACTGTTGGACTTTCGCAAGAATTTTGTTTTAGGAAATAGCGGTAGTTTCATCTAAAAAGATAGCTTGAGTAAAAATTGTACCTGACTTTGAAAATTATCTGGAGTAGTTTGAACTTATTTTTGCCAAAGAGGCAGTGATGGTACATAGAATGTTTTTAAACAAGGAAGGTATATTATAACATGTGGTGGTTAGTTTGGTATGACTACCTTTGAGACCAGGAACTAGTTAGAAAGTTATTAAAAATATTTTGGGAAAGCATTTCTTTTTTTTTTTTTTCATTTTTTGTTATGTTAATCACCATACATTACATCATTAGCTTTTGATGTAGTGTTCCATGATTCATTGTTTGTGCATAACACCCAGTGCTCCACGCAGAATGTGCCCTCCTTAATACCCATCACCAGGCTAACCCATCCCCCCACCCCTCTCCCCTCTAGAACCCTCAGTTTGTTTTTCAGAGTCCATCATCTCTCATGGTTCGTCTACCCCTCCGACTTACTCCCCTTCATTCTTCCCCTCCTGCTATCTTCTTTTTTTTTCTTAACATATATTGCATTATTTGTTTCAGAGGTACAGATCTGTGATTCAACAGTCTTGCACAATTCACAGTGCTCACCATAGCACATACCCTCCTCAATGTCTATCACCCAGCCACCCCATCCCTCCCACCCCCCAATATTTTGGGAAAGCATTTCTCAAAGTGTGTTTCACAGAATACTAGTTCTTAGAGGTTCTAAGAGCTATTATTATTTATTTAAGTTGCTGTGTTCAAATAAGATTGGGGATTTTCATACTGAACAAGTCAATGAGGTTTCTTTACTGGAAGGCATCTCTGCTCAAGAGCATTTAAATCTTTACAATGAGGGCACCTGGGTGGCTCAGTTGGTTAAGCGACTGCCTTCGGCTCAGGTCATGATCCTGGAGTCCTGGGATCGAGTCCCGCATTGGGCTCCCTGCTCGGTGGGGAGTCTGCTTCTCCCTCTGACCCTCCCCCCTCTCATGTGCTCTCTCTCTCTCTTATTCTGTCTCTCAAATAAATAAATAAAATCTTAAAAAAATAAATAAAAATAAATAAATCTTTACAATGGCATAAAACATATGGCATTTTTGAAATGTTTGTAAACATCACAGAAAGTCCTTTTTCTTGAACAGACTTTCAGAGGGCCAGTGTTCTCAAATGCTCTGAAAAATGCTTGTTTGATTATAGATGTTGGAGAACCATAGGAATAAGAAAAGAAAAGAATTTAGGAATATTCCTTTTGGTGACGAAAAGTGTGATAGGATTATTGATTGGTTTATTGAGGACAAGATAAAGATCCACAACTTCGAATTTCAATGACAAGGATATAAACACTTAAAAATGATGATGTGTGACTGATTAGATGGGGCAAGTAGAAATGGAAATAAATTCAGTTTTAGGTGACGAATCTAGATGGTCACTGGTATTTGATGAATATCCTCCTCATTCTTTCCTCTCTGTTAATCAGCCAACTTTCTACTCCTGAGGTCTCCTTCCATGGGAAAGATTCCTGATTTGAATAATATTCTTGTCTTCTTTCTGACCACTTCTTTGTTCCATGAGAAGACTGGCTAGTCTTATTGGTAAATTTCAAATTTTTGGTTGGAGGAAAAGAAGATCTGCCTATTTAAAACAAAAAACCTATGTCCTCATGGGGAAAACTCTGGTTTTCAGTGCTGTACTATGAAGTGGTGCAGCAGTGTGCTGAATTAGAAACACCATAGTAGTATCAAAATTAAGGCACGTTCTCCAATCTAGATTTTATTGGTATAACAATTGGTATTTTGATTTCCATCTATTTATCTCTTTTATCTGTCTCTCAGGTGGTTCAGAATTTAGCAAAGGGATTTCATCAGCTTCTTTGACGCACCCATGAGGGCCATGCCACAGCTCCTCAGTTTCATACCTTCTCCAACCAAGAGAATGATTTAACCTGAAACATTAAAATCCAAACTGTAAGTTCACAGTAGAGACAACCTGATGTACCACTTGGGACAAGTGTCTTTCTCTGGTTGGAAGGCAGATTCACTTGGTACAAATACAGCTACTGTGGGGGGTTATATTATAAAAATTATTGGTTAATTTAATATGACTAGCTTTAAGTTTAGTTTATTGTGAGCTCGAGAAAAACTCTGTGAAGTAGAGATGAGTTACATAGTCAAAATAATCAGGCAAGACCAGCAATAGACTTGGATTTGGGGAAAAAGTAAGTGCAGATTAGCACTGGTATACATAGATGAATTTATTTTGTTTTTCCTAAGATGTCCTTTTAAGTCCTGAAGGCCTGAGATAGGACAAGTGAGACAATATGAAGTCATGTATATTTAGCGTATTCACAATGGCAATGACTAAGTTAGTGGAGAACACAACTTTTCAAAAAGTTCCCTAAAGCCTTTCCTAAGATGGAACTTGCTAAATAACATTTGGATCTACATCTAATTACTGTTTACATGTAACTTTTTGCATTAAAATTTCATAAGTAAACGCCAAACCGATCTAACCAATAGTAGTATATGAGTTTGTTCTCAGTTGGCTCAGAGCTGGCTCTGCTCATCAATCACGCCAAACTGTGCCCTTGGCTCATCTCACTCCTGTGGTTGTAAGAAGGTAAATCCTGAGCAGCCCTCATTATCTCATCTTCTTTTCCACAATATCTCCTGAGACCACTGATCTGATGTACTACATTTCTTACTTACCAAAATTAAAATATTTCCTTCTCTTCATACAAAGATTTCCCTTCTGATGATTATTATTCAACGCTCCTGTAAAATTAGCATGTATCTTTTAAAATTTATTAATTTCCTTAAGGAAAACGCCCTCTCTGTATATATTTTTTAATGTTCCATTTTCATAAGTCAGTACTCATCATCAGTATAACATTGTATTATATTAGCAATGCTGAGGTGTGGTGATAGATATACTTTTGAACCTGATACTATACGAGCACTCAACTGCATTGTCAATAAAGTAGGCTCACACCAATACCAGAGAAGACTAGCCCACTCTAATGCTAAACAATCACCCTGAAAAAGTAGGTACCCAGGGACGCCTGGGTGGCTCAGTCGGTTAAGCAGCTGCCTTTGGCCCGGGTCATGATTCCAGGGTCCTGGGATCGAGTTGCACATCAGGCTCCTTGCTCAGCAGGGAGCCTGCTTCTCCCCCTCTCTCCCCCTGCTTGTGCTCTCTGTGTCAAATAAATAAAAAAAAAAAATCTTAAAAAAAAAGTAGGTATCCAAGGCCCATTTAAATAAATTATTTTATCTTGGATTTGAAGATAGATGAGGATAAAGATAATAATTGAAAAAACCAAAATTGTATGGTATTCATGAACAATATCACTTTGATATGACCTATTTAATAAGGAGACCACAAGAGTCTTACCAAGCATATTTGTTTCATACTAAAACCTGAAAATATGATATATATTGGATTCTTCTTCCTGCCATTAAGCATGTGAGAATCCCCTAGACTGGAGTGATATGGTGAAGTAATAGTGTTAAAGAATTTGCATCATGATTCTAACTTTACATCATGGAAAAAGAAAGAGTAAATATGGAATTTTACAAGCTGTCACATCAATTTGCCATTCTCCATCTTTATAAATACCCTTCAGCCTGAAAAAAGCAAATATTATTTAGAAGGAAGAATTCTCTGCCTTACTGCTATAATATGAAAATTCAAGGAGAAAATGATTATATTGCGTTTAGCTGAGAGTAAAATAAGTTTCTAAAAATTAACTAATTGAATAGGCTTACTAAATCAGTGTCTAGATATTTATCCTAAGTAATTTACTATGAGAATCATGACTTTAGGGCAAGGATTCAGACGTCAGTTTATTTTTGTCCTATAGAAAATACCCCAGGAAGGAATATCAGGGGAGGAGAAATGCAATAATTCAGTTACTTTGGGGATAAACCAATCCCCCAAACTGTGATCTGTTCAGTTTTTTGGCCCTTTAAATATTGCCTAAAATTGTATTAATAATTTCATGCAATTTGTTGTGGTTCTAACCAACTCAGGCATTGACATATCCAAGAATGATTCCTTACCTTTTTCAAGGATTGCATTAATGGCAACAAGCAAGTTGTCATAAAGGATTTTCTTGCTGTCTTTTGGTGCATGTAATGGAGGGACATATGCACTAATCAGTGTCATTGTTTGAACTCCCTCCAGCCTCAATTTTAATGTCTTAAGCCTGCGGCTGACCATATGGCTCAAAAATAAGTCTTTTCACCTTCTAAAAGGTCACAGTCTATCTTTAGTTACATTTCTAAAACTGCTTTAAGCCCATGACTTGAGTACTGGGGTGACTTTCAGAAATGATAAATCTTTCCTGAGAATAAATGTGACTTGTTTACTAAGTAACAAAACAAAACAAGCCAATGTATCCAAATACATTTTAATATGTTGGAAAAACATATCCTAAAAGTGATGGAAATTTGTGGGTGTAGTTTTAATTATTTTCACATGTAATGAGAAAGAATCAAAATTATCAGTAATGAGTCTCTAACACTAAGGAGGAATCTAAATGAGGACACAGTGGCATTTTCTTATCAAATAGCTCACCTTTATTACCTTTAATCAATTAGGAAAAATGAAAGCAACCTATATATAGATATAAATATTGATATACAGATGATTGATATATAGATATGTTAGCAATCTATCTTTTTAAAACTCAGTTTCCGGACTGGAGCTACTACAACTGTAGATTTTTTTATATATTTCTCTTTTTTTAGATTTTTATAATTCAATGATTATATTCACATTTCAGTATAAAATTGTTGGCATATTAGAAAACAGAATTTCCTTTTTTTGTATTGTGGGAAGTATTTATTAAACAAAGAAGCACTAAAATTAGTAAAAAAAAAAGACAAATGATTCTCAGTTGTAAGTTACATTTTCCTCAAGAATTTAAGAAAATGAAATGAAATGAAATAAAACCTTTTTCCAAAATTCATTATATTCAAAGTCTAAAACACAAAGTCTAGATTAATACTTCATTATGTGTCCAACATGTGTTCAAGACCTGAGGGCTTTCACTTGTTACTTCAGACACTCCCAATCCTTGAATCTCTCTGGTTGAAGAAAGCAGCAATCAGAAGACATGCTCTCTCAAATCTGTAGATTGTGTAACTGACACAAAAACGCTATGCTCCTGCTGTGCATACTGCCCAAGCCTGCAAACAGACCAACCCCAACACAAAGATGCCTTTAAGAATATATTTTATGAGTGTTTTCTTAATACTCCGAATACATGAATATGTTTTTTAAGATAAATATATTTTCACGGGTATTTATAAGGATGTTCCTTCTCATGGGACACAAATGAGATTAATGAACTGTCAAAACCTGAGACTACTATTGCACTGTCTGTTAACTCTCTGGCATTTAAATACAAACTTGAAAAAAATAGACTATCAATAACTTTCTGTTTTTTTTTTTTTTTTGGTTTTTTGGTTTTTTGTTTTTTTTAAGGCAAGGAAGCCAAGATCTATGTGCCCCTTCCCAAAAATAAGACCCTGGAGTTGGTGAGAAGAGTATGTTCTGTCTGTAAAACCTCTGCTGAAAGGTTGCTTGGTTAAAAACTCATCCTTGATGAATACCCACCGTTTGCATCGACTCGGATGGAACTGGAGGGGGTTGCGCTAAGTGAAATAAGTCAAGCAGAGAAAGTCAATTATCATATGGTTTCACTTATTTGTGGAACATAAGTAATAACATGGAGGACATTAGGAGAAGGAAGGGGAAACTGAAGCGGGGGAGATCGGAGGGAGAGATGAACCATGAGAGACTATGGAGTCCGGGAAACAAACTGAGGGTTACAGAGGGGAGGGGAGTGGGGGGGAGGGGGTAACCAGGGGATGGATATTAAGGAGGGCACGTATTGTGATGAGCACTGGGTGTTATACGCAACTAATGAATCGTTGAACACTACATCAGAAACTAATGATGTACTGTATGGTGACTAACATAACATAATAATAATAATAATAATAATAATAATAAAAACCCTCAACCTTGGTTTTTGTTGTTTTTGTTTAAATAAAAAATTAAGAGAAAAACATATCCATCAGCATTCCAAGTGAGTTAATAGACCTTGGGGACTGGATGCCCTCACTGGATCAACAATTTACAATCAATTATTTTCTCTCTCATCCAACACACACACACACACACACACACACACACACACACACACACTACAAAATATCTATATATTTATTTATATCTTGTGATTACAACCACCAAAGTATAGTCTAGTCGTGGAAAACAACTACAATTTTGGATGTTGTTTCACAAATACTTTTCTTAAAATATATACTTACACAAATTCATACAAATTATAAGACAGAAATTTGATGAATTATTACAAAATGAAAACATGTGTTCATTTGCATCCAGAGCAATAAACAAAATGTTAAAACAGTCCCAGAAGACTCCCCTATGACCTCTCTTAACCCTTATTCTCCCTTTCCCCAAAGGTAACACCACCCTAATTTCTAATAAAAAAAATTTACTTTGCCTGTTTTTGAACAGTATATAAATGGAATCATACAGTATGTATTAGTTTGTGTCTGTCTTCTTTAGCTTAACATTATATTTGTAAGATTCACCCACAAAGTTTCATGCAGCAGATTTGGTACATTTTCACTGTTGTGTTTTCCATTGTATAAATAAAAGTTATCCATTCTAGTGTTCATAAACTATTTGGTATTTTAACAATTAATTAAAACAGCTACGAAGATTCTCTTTTATTTTGGTCCATATGTGTTTACATTTCTGTTGAGTTTGTGTTTAGGAATAGAGTTACTAAGCCATAGGACTTGCAATTTTTTCAAATTTATGAAATAATTGGCAAATGTTAATCGAAAGTGCCTGTACTTAACCTCACACCACTAGTTTAGAGAGTTCCAATTGCACCATGTTTCCTTGACACTTGGAATTTTCATTCTGTTTAATTCTGAACAGAGTGTAGATGGTATCATTTTTATTTTAATGTGCTTTTGCCTGGCAATGGATGAATCCCTTCATATATTTTTTTCTTTGTATTTAGATATTCTCTTTTGCATAGACTGTTTGTTAAAGTCTGTTGTCTAATGGATTGTCTATTCTGTCTTTGTGTTAACTTTATGCTCTGGATTTGCGCCCTTGGGAATTATATGTATGGCCAATATATCCTCCCTTGCCTTTCATTCTCTTAATTTTGTCTCTTAATGGAGGGTTTATAGTTTTAATGTAATCTGAGTTAATAGTGATTTATTTACTTTGCAACTCGTGCTTTTTATAACCTATTGAGGGAATATTTTTTTCCTTAGCATGAAGATAATTTTCCATGTCATCTTTCAGAAGCTTTATTGTAATCATTCAAATAGATGCAAGGTAGATGTTAAGAAACATTTTCCCCTTGTTATTCAGTTATTTTACTATCTTTTTAAAAAGAATATCCCTTCCACTTCCTCTGGAGCTGCATCTCAGTCGTAAACCAAGTGTCCATCTATCTGTGAATCTCTTTCTGGACTCACTAGTCTGTTCCATTTGCCACTTTTTAATTTTTTGCAAAAAATCATGCTGTATCAATAACTATTGTGATCATTTTGATATCTGTTCAATTGAGCAAGTCTTCCTAATTTGCCCTCCTTCAGGATTATTTTGACTCTTTTTTTTTCTTTATATTTATAATTAGTTTGTCATTTTCCCTGAAAAACGTTTGGAATTTTGAGTGATACTGGAATAAAGCTATTTATTCAATAAATATTTGGCTAGTTTAGGGAGAGATGATGTTTTTAAGCTGTCAACTCTTTCAATTTATTATTATGGTACATACAGCATTTAATCTAGGTCTTTGATTTTATTCCTTATATTACACATGCCCCCCCTTCTTTTCCTCTTCCTGACTTATTGTACTGGCTATAACAACCTACTTAATGATGAATCGAAGTGTGAAAGTACCCATTCTTGTCTTATTTCCTGATGACAGAGGAAAGCTTTTAACATTTTACCATTATGAAATTCCTTGTCTCATTGTTATTTTAAAAATATCCTTTATAGGTTAAGAAAGGTGCTTTCTTTCCTAGATGGCTGAGTTTTTTTATCTTCTTTTTTAAAAAATTTTCTTATTGTTATGTTAATCACCATATATTACATCATTAGTTTTTGATGCAGTGTTCCATGATTCATTGTTTGTTCATAACACCCAGTGCTCCATGCAGAATGTGCCCTCTTTAATACCCATCACCAGGCTAACCCATCCCCCTACCCTCCTCCCCTCTAGAACCCTCAGTTTGTTTTTCAGAGTCCATCATCTCTCATGGTTCGTCTCCCCCTCTGACTTACTCCCCTTCATTCTTCCTCTCCTGTTATCTTCTTCTTTTTCTTTTTTCTTAAAATATGTTGCGTTATTTGTTTCAGAAGTACAGATCTGTGATTCAACAGTCTTGCACAATTCACAGTGCTCACCGTAGCACATACCCTCCCCAATGTTTATCACCCAGCCACCCCATCCCTCCCACCCCCAACCACTCCAGATTGCTGAGTTTTTATTACAGTGAAGATGATGATGATAAGGATGACTTAAATTTTATCAGATGTTTTTATGAGAATCTTTAAAGAAAAATTTTATTCTTTATTCATTTGTATACTCTTAGTTACGTCTAATTTTCAAAACACTTGCACAACAGTAAATATTCTCTTACAACTTAATTTATAGTAACACCTTTTTTTTCTAGAATATAAACATGCCATTTCCTGTTTAATCAGCTCTTAGCTTTTTGAAGCTGAGACTCAATATGCTTAATAGCACAAAAAACACTACTCCCAACATCCAGTTCGACATAATTTAGTGCACCTTAGTGTTTTCCTTAAAATTTTTCTTGATATAGGCATATTCAGTCAGATCATATATACACTTAATTCTTTAGCTAAATATTGTGAAATTTCTCCTAATAATAATTATACTAACTTGCCCTTCAGTCGGGAGTATCTGAATCTATTCCATCTCCTTACACTAGTTATTGCATTTTAAAATATTCTTTTCAGCTTGCTATGTGAAATTGGTATCTCATTTTAATTTTCATTGTACAATAGGCTTTTTAATTGGAAAAAGATAGATATACAACTATTATTTCCAGAACTATTAATATGAAAGTTTGGCTTAGAAAGAGATAAATCTGTAAAATAGGACATAGAACAGCTTGTTGCTTCAACCTGTTGAAGTGGGGGTGGGGGTGATGGGGTGATGGCCTCACTATAAAAAAATTTCTTTTTTTTTATTATGTTCAATTAGCCAACATATAGTACTAAGCATTGAATACTTTCAATCTGGTTCTAAATCAACATTTTCTTATTTATCACAAATGATTATACAATATGAGAGCTATATAAGCACAATTTCTTTTAAGTCATCCTTGATCAATCTGTAAATAAAATTACAACATAAAATTACATTTGATGTACGACATATGTCCACCTTTAAAACCAAAACACTTGTGGTTATCTCTTACTTTCCATAGAGAATCTTTAAAAATTTTAAACATTTTATATAAAAGACCAATGAAGGATGTATTCTTTACATTTCTACTACTAATAAGTTGTTTATATGATTCACAATACTCATTTTTGTTCATGTACCATGAAATGCTTCAATTTAGTCTGTTTTAGATTCGCATTTATTTCTCAATTCTCTGGTGACTTTTGCTATTACTTCATAGATGATTTCACAACAGAAATCCTGAATAAGCAAATTCACCTGGCCTGAACTACAAACAATATCCACACATTATTTTACATTCTTTGTTAAATATGAATCTCTAAGTGCAATTTTAATCCCTTCACCAAGCTGTAGAAGGATAACGTTGGTAATTTATAACTCCTGCTGATAGAGAAGAATATTATATAAAATGTTAGGGGTGGTTCCCAGGTGCTAGTTTCACAGTGATTTATAATATCGTGTTTCCTTGTCCTTTATTGAAGGGACTTAAATAGGAAAAGATTGATTTTGCTATTACTGTATTTAATCAGTATTTTTAGAAAGTGAAAGACAGCTGTCACTTGCTACATGAAATACATAAAGAAAGAAGCCTTTATTATTTTTAGATACTCAATTCAAAGAAGTTTTTCTTTCCTTCTGTAAGATGCAGGGCCTTGATTCTATGATCACATTTTTTTAATGGATACAACTTTCTAAAAACAAGCCAATAAAAGCTTTGGAAATAAAATACAAAGCTTTTCTTCATGTAGCTAAAAATGACAGTCATTGCAGTCAGTGGTCATTTAAGAGTTATGATGATTATGGCCATCTAGACTGAAACTTTCTCTAATCACATTTTTGGTTTTCTCCTGAGATCTGTCCCTCGGAATTGAAGAATTTGTCTATCAATCATTTGATGTATAACGCTTTGAGCTTCATAAGCATAAAGTACTGACTTGTGTCTAGGCATGCTTGGGGAGTGTAACTCTACACAGTGACATGCAGAGCATTGCTCATGGGCCGTTGGCCAGTCTAGTAAAACCTCCTATTATTCACAAACTACTGAGACAATTCTTTGGTTTCCTGAATGGATAACACATGGTCATTTCTAACTCTGCAGTTTCAGCCAAAGTATTTTAAATTATTGCCAGAAGAACCACTGGTAGTGTGATTTTCTTAGCTTTTAGTTTGGGTTTATGACTGAAGACTTTAAAGGTAAACTTCTACTAAAGGGTAAGTGTCCCAGAAATTAATTGGCGCTATGCCAGTGTTCATTTTTACTAACTGAATCTCGATACATTTAATGTTTTAAGTTTTTTTAGCTAAATTAGTATGTTATTAGTTATTATTAGATATACTATATGATTAGTATATATATATACTATATATATATTAGATATACTATATAGATATATGTTATTAATTAGATATACTTTTTAGAAGATTTATTTATTTGTTTGAGAGAATGAGAGAGAGAGAGCATGGCGGAGAGAGGCAGAGGGAGAGGGAGAGAGAATCTCAAGTAGACTCCCCATTGAGCAGAAAGCCGGATGCCGGGCTTGAGCTCACCACCCTGAGATCACGACCTGAGCTGAGAGCAAGAGTTGGGTATCAACCGACTACACCACCAAGGACCCCAGATATAATTTTGCTTAGTCTTGTTCAGATGAGTTGTTTTCATTTATAGTTATAAATGTATTAGGCACATAAATGAATGCATACACTAATGTTCTTGGTTTTCTCTACTAATTGGAATAGATTTGCCCCATTTTGGGATTCCCTTGATGTTTAAGATCATCCTATTACTGATCTCAAGAAGAGACACTAATTCTTTGCACCAATTTACTCTTCCACCAGCAAGTTATGAGAGTTCTAGCTCCTTCCTATCATTGGTGGCACTTGCTGCAGTTCTTCTAATTTAATCCAGATTGGTGAGTTTGTTTTGTCACCTTTGGGTTATGATTTGAATTTTGTAAATGATAATGGTGTTGAGAAACATTTTGTATTCTTTTGGCTTTAATTTGGATCCTCCATTGTCTATTTTTTAAATAGATTTATAGATTTACTCAATGCAGGTTTTTCTTCTTTTAAAACAAGAAATGTATAGTGAAAATATTTTCTCACTGTCAGTGATTTACCTTTTCAGTTTCTTACTCAGGCCTTTTAATGGACAGACCTTTATAGTTTTTGTACTGATTTATCATTGTATCTTTTATTGTTTGTGCTTCTTGCTCCACGTTGAAGAAAAATCTGCATAGGGGCACCTGGGTGGTACAGTTGGTTGAGTAGCTGGTTCTTCGTTTCAGCTCAGGTCGTGATTTCAATGTCCTGAGATTAGGCCCCACCTCAGGCTCTGTGCTCAGCATCAAGTCCGCTTGGACTTCTCTCTCTCTTCCTTTTGCCCCTCCCTACTGCACTTTCTTTCTCTCTCTAAAATAAATAAATTAATCTTTTTAAAAAATATGCACATATATGAAGCTATTTTCCTATAATTTTTATGGAAGCTATATATTTTACTTTCACATTTAGGTCTATGAACTATCTGGATTTTTTTTTTTTTTTGTATAGTGTGAAGTAATGATTAAAATGGATTTTTTTCTCATATGGATATACCCAGGGATGCAGTGTGATTTGTTGAAAACACCATCATTTTCCAAGTTCACTGCATTTGCATCTATTTTGTAGTCAGATGGCCTATGTGGGGGTGTTTTCTTGATTTTCAATTCTGTGCATGTAGTCTATTTATCCTTGAATGAATGCCATATTGTTTTAATTGCTACAGCTTTATAGTAATTATTAATATTTTCAGGTGCAAGTCCTTCACTGTTGTTCTTCATTGTCTTTAGAATTTTCAAAGCTTCTTCAAATTTTCTATTTTTTTGTAAATTCTAGAATTATCTTATTCCCAACACCCCATTCCCACACATAGGAAAAACAAAAAGAACAATTTTCTGGTATCATGATTGTGATTGCATTGAATTCAAGATCAGTTTGAGAAGAATTAGCCATTTAATAATTCTAAACCACCCAAAACATCAGTTAGGTATCCTTAATTTTCCCCCTGGCATATCTTTTATTATACATATTCATAGGTATTTGATCTTTTTTTTTTTATTTTGCAAGTAATGTTTTTAAACCCCTGTTTATTGAGGTACAATTTATAGACAGAAAAATTCACCCTTTTTAGTTATTCCCTTTAATGAGTTTTGACAAATGTATACAATTGTGTAATAACTAGTCCAGTTAAGATACAGAATATTTCTGGGGCACCTGGGTGGCTCAGATGGTCAAGTGTCTGCCTTGTCTCAGGTCATGATCTCAAGGTCCTGGGATCGAGCCTCATGTTGGGCTCCTAGCTTATTGGGGAGTCTGAGTCTCCCTCTCCCTTTGCCTCTCTTGCTTGTGCTTTCTCTATCTCAAATGAATAAATAAAATATTTATTAGAAAAAGATATAAAATTTTTCCAACAAATGAAAAAATTTTGTAACACTATGATTAACCCCACTCCTCATTCCTAGCCCACGATAACCACTGACCTGAGTTCTATTCTATAATTTTGCCTTTTCCAGAATGTCATGGTAAGTAAACTCATACAGCATGTAGTCTTTGGTGCCCAGCTTCTTCTAGTGAGCATGATGCATGTATCTGAATTTTTTTCCTCTATAATGCTCAATAGTATTCTATTGTACAAAAATACAACAAATTATATGTCCATTCATCGGTTAGTGAACGTTTGAGTTGTTTGCAGTTTTGAGATATTATGTATAAAGCTTCTATAAACATCCATGTGGACATATGCTTTCTTTCTTTTGTACCATATGGTAAGTGTATGTTTAACTTTATAAGAAACTGCCAAGAAGTTTTCTGAAGTTGTTATACCCTTTTGCACTCCCATCAGCATGTGAGTTGAGCTCTTCAGCTGATACGCTTCCTTACCAGCATTTTGTGCTCTTTGGTTGCTCTTGTTTTTAAAATTTTTAACCATTTTTATAAGAGTGCGGTACTTCTGGTTGTGGTCTTAATTTGCTTTTACCTAAAGACTAGTGACGTTGAATACCTTTTCTTGTAGTTATTTGCCACCTACATCTCTTCTTTGATAAAGTTTCCGTGCAAACCTACTGACCCCTCAATTCTTAGTGGGTTGTTTTTCATCTTATTAATAAGTTACAAGCATTCTTTATATACTTTGCATACAAATTCTCTACAAGATACATGTTTTACACCTGCAAGTTCCAGCTTGGTTAGCAGAGTGTAGGGTGGATTTTAGCTTCCATTTACTCCATCAGCCAGATTTAACTGTGCAGCGAACATCCTGCAAAATGTATGCAGCAGTCACTGGATAGTTCTAGAAAATTAACTCTATAAGCTTATGATACTGTTCACTTCTCTTTACTTTGCTCTGAAATGTAATCTGGGCGTTTCGTTTGGTTTTGGTTTTAATTTTAACCGAAGAGATGGAGTGTATGAAAGAGAGAACAGGATACAGAGATAGGAAAGTACACACGGTACCAGGAGAGAAGAAGGAAAATTGACAGAGAACTTTTGGGTTTCCAAGGGGATAGACTAGTGGATTTGGGCCAGTTATAGCTACAATGCTAAGGGGTATGTCATTGGGATTGTTTCTGTTTTCATCATAAAAAATATGTATATTGTTATATAAGTCTACTCTATATGAGACCTATTAAGCATTTTGCTGGTAATCACATGTTCAGTTTAATGAATTTACTGATTTAAACTAAAAATATGATGTGTTCAATATGATTTTGTGCCATTTTTACATAAGTATAAGGTCACTTCAAAATTTTAAGTCCTTTTAATACTGCTTATACAAATATATCCCATAAAATCATATGTCTCATATTTTCCTTCTTTTAAAGTTTTACTACTAGTTAGCCCAGCAGAAATTTTAAAATAAATTTTTAATGCTCATTTCCTTTAACTTTATAACTAATCTACACAAGCTTTTTTAAAATTTTTTTGGCCAACTAAGATCCTTGTTAGAATGTCTTTTCCACCCCCCCCCAGGACTCATTAGCTATTTCAGAAAAATAAAACATGGTAGAGCAGCCTATTAGAAGTATTAGATAAATACATCTTAAAAAACATATAGTTGTGTCTCT
Organism: Eumetopias jubatus; assembly: GCF_037043125.1. Classification (NCBI taxonomy): domain Eukaryota; kingdom Metazoa; phylum Chordata; class Mammalia; order Carnivora; family Otariidae; genus Eumetopias; species Eumetopias jubatus. Next base: position 20,702,677 of record NW_028274810.1, read on the forward strand.
ACAATGTTTGGGGCATATACGTAGTATAAGCTCTACTCTAGGCTCAACTCAACTCCAGGTACATTGGACCATGAGCTGTTCCTTAAGGATCACAGGTGTTACTGAATCTCTAGTTCAGCTGCCTGTCACTCAAAAGACCAATACTCAGAGATGAGTGTTGATTGAAAAGGAATTTAAGCTTTATTCAGGAGGCTGGCCACCTGGGGAGAAGATAGACTCTTGTCCAAAAGCCAACTCCAAGTTTTCTGCCTAGTCAAGCCAGTTCTAAAGGCACCGGGCATTGTTAGTGAGGGGGCAGAGTGGCTTATAACATTTCCTCGTTCTGTGTAGATTTAGTAGTGCCTATTCAGTTTTCAGGGCTTGAAAGTTATGCAAGAGGTCTCATTCCTGTTCTGTGATGCACGAGGGCTTTCTATTCTCCTCCTAAGAAGAAATGTCAGATTTATAAGTATAGGAGCAGGGTTAGTAAATGAAGCACATGAAATTAAGAACACCTACTAAAGATCACCGTGCTAGTTATGAAGAGCAAGGTGGTCTCAAAGGCACATTTACCTTAAAGCCCTGTCACTATTTCCTATACACTGAATGTTCTTTACCAGAATCCACTTTTACTTTCTTCTAATCTCTGCTCCATCACCTTCTTGGTGTGAGACCTTTTCTGTCTGTGCTATTCACAATTGCATTCCTACCCTACACCCTGCTCTACTTTTTTGTTTTTCCATAATTTTTATCAAAAATCTTCTTATAATTATTTATTTTATTTCTTGTTTATTGAATATCTGTCCTTGCTGTAATGTGAGATCCACGGAGGTATGGATTTTTCCATTTTGTCCATGACTATATCCCAAGCATTTAGAACAGTGCTTAGCCCATAAGAGACACTAATAAACATTTTTTAAATAAATTAATGAGTGTGCAGTAATGATCTAAACACTTAGCGAAAAAGCGTTGTTCTTTTTTTGGTGGGAGATATGTGGATTTGCACAGTGCTTTGAAAAATTAATGTTACCAATCTATTAAAGTAAGATCAAGAATATTTCCACGTGTATTGATTTGAATGCCATTCCAATATTTTTATTGTTGAGCTTAGATCATAACTCAGCTTATTTTTTCCACAGCTGCATTTTTAATTAGTTTAAAAATATTTTGAGAAAGCTTATTTCTCATTTTAGTGACAATACATGTATGAATAAAATTTATAATGACCTGGGCATATTCTGTAAGATATATGGTATTAATTGCCTATGAACTATTTTATATGTTGCTCTCTTAAACACCAATACCAGGCCACCTATTAAGCAATCTATCAATATGCCACTTGGCTTCTATGCATCATCTTGCTTCCTTTTTATTGAAAATGTAAAGATTTTGAGGATCTTCACTATATTCCATAATGACTTTCTCATATGAAAATATGTAATTATAAGTACTAGGGTTAGGGATGTTTTTGCTGCTTCTGATAAGTATGGCATTAAAAATCCTATGACAATGTTGAATCATATGAGTAAACATAGTCTCCTTTGCACTGGTTGCTAAAAGGTCAGAGACAAATTTATGCCATGATGTGGACATTGGACTAACATAGCAACCTCTCTGATCCCAACATCATAATTCTTTGTTAGTATTCTTATCTTTTCTTGATTTTTCATTTATTCTTAAGATCTTGTAGATGTAAATGCATGTTTTAAGTGATATTAAGTGTTTAAAGGGATAAAAGAAGGACACAATTGACAATGAATTAAATGAAGAGTATCATTTCACCTAGCATTTTCCCCAGTAGCTACCTTCACACCTGACTGTATACAAGATGTTGTCTCTGGCAGACCCATTCGTCCCCAGCATTCCCCCACAGCTTCACTCAGGGACGATATGCAACCCCATGGGGTATGGCAATTATCATAAATCAGTCTATATAATTCTAAAAATGGTTAGAAAATTTGAAAATCCCAAAACGTGGCTACCAATTTATATAATTTCAAACCTATTACTGGTTATGTAGCTGGAATTCTAATTCAGTGGTTGAGTTAAAACTATATTCAGTAGTCCTAGTGCCTTAAGAGGCATGACTCTTCAATCATTTCATTTCCCACCCAGTCTTCTTATACTCTTTTATGGATGATATTTATTCAAGAAATAACTATTTAGCTACTATTAAAACCCTCCATCATTCTAAGCCATTTAGACACGAATTGGTCAAATCTTTAGTTCTCTAATTTTGTCTTCACTTCTGTTTTGACATTTTCCTTACAGATAATAATGCCTTGTTTTTTTATTCATTCTCCTTTTGCTGACTAGAACTGGTGAAATTAAATATCTGAAAGTCAGCAATGCTAAGGATTTTATGAACCCACAAGATACATTTTATTTTCCATTTTTGTAACTAAGATAGATTTTCACCCTGAGATTTAGATTGTATGACTCAGATAAA